>NW_024885528.1:0-14116 GCF_019232065.1 Centrocercus urophasianus
TTCTTCTTTTCTTCTTCTTTTCTTCTTCTTTTTTTTTTTTTCTTTCCAGTTCTCTTCCCGTCTTGCTGGGAAAATTGAGGAGTAAGCAATGGCTGTGTAGTGTTTAAACACCTGCCTGGTTAAATCACAACAATAACTAGCTCTCATAAATACTCAAGAGACTTTGTTTATTTGTTTCTATTCCTTCACTTTTACAGTCATAGAGGACATTCTATGAAACAGGATTAGTAAGAAAACTTTTTAAAATCAAGAATATTCCTGAGTGATAAGAAAACTAAGTAAGGAGAACACACAGTATTTTTGCCTTTGATTCTTTAATGCCTTTAATGATACTGTAAGTAATCCTGTAAGTAAGTCTACTTGATTTAGTTCTTGTAATTAGGATGTAACTTTTATTTGTTCCTGAGGAATCAAATGGTAAAGTAAAACAAAATACAGTCTGGATAAAGTGTTGTAAATTCACTGAATGGTTTTAAGTAGTGCTGGAATGAGAAAACACTATATTTACACGGTCAATCTGGTGAACGCATTTCTACTTGAAACAGTTTCTTAATGACAACCTTCTTTGGTCTCTCACTCTTCAATAACTTTTGAATTTCTCAATTCTGTTTGCAGGATCCAACTTACGTCAAAATTTGCTCTGTTTTCTGAAAGACCATAACAGTGTCAAAATCTGTTAAACAGCTAAAGCACACTGAAGGAGCCTTATCTTTTTAATGTAGAAACACCTCCAGTGACAGGGCATCCACCTCCTCTCTGGGCAGCCTGTTCCAGCATGGCAGCACTTTTCTGTAAAGACCTTCCTCCTGACATCTAATCTCGGTTTCCCTTCCTTTAGTTTTAAAACCATTCTCCCTTGTCTTGTCACTACCTACCCACAGAAAAAGTTGATTTTTCTCATGCTTATAATCTCCTTTTAAATATTGGAAAGACACAATGAGGTCTCCCCCAGTCTTCTCTTTTCCAGGCTGAACAAGCCCAGTTCATTCAGCCTATCTTCATAGGAGACGTGCTCCAGCCACATCTTTGTGGCTCTCCTCTGGACCTGCTTCAAAAGATTGACATCTGTCCTGTATGCAAGCACACACTGATACCTCATATTAGACTTTTCATCAGCCAGGGTCCCCAAGCCATTTTCAGCAGGGCTACCGTCTAGGAGTTCTCCCAGACTGTATACATATCTGGCATTACCTCAATCCAAGTGCAAAGCCTTGCACTTTGCTTCGTTGAACCTCATTTAGTTCACAAGGACCTATCATTCAAATTTATCATGGTCTTTCTGGATAGCACCTATTCCTTCTGCTGTGTCAGTCATACCACTGAACTTGAAGTCATCATCAAATTTTCTGAATGAATCTTAAATAGTTGCCTTTAATGCTTTCAGTCAGTCTTGCATTTCTAAGCAGCAATATATTTTGTGTACAAAAAATCATTAATTTCTTCATTCTCTGATTAGTTCCTCATCTTGGGTGGTTAACGGTTCTCTTTAAGATGACATGCTGGTGTACAGATGCAGAAATTTTGGAAGATGCATTTTATAAAAATATAAATCAGTCAGAATATGTTGCCCTTCTTAATAATATTATATTCAAGATAAAAGTCATTATTTTTGGCTTGATTTAACATTACTTTGGAATAATTAAACATGTTTATACTAAACAGAAGATTGCCTATGGTTTTTTCCAAATTCTTCCAAAGTAATGATGTATTTTTTTGTATATTTATTTCTAAAATATGTCTGAGGCTATTTTTCTTACACTTTTCTTTAGAAAAATGCCTACTAAATAAAGTACTCAATAATAGACAGTGAAGGTCTTACTAAAGATAAGTAACTTGTATGAGATGGGCATAAGTTTAGCCAAGATTAGTCTTTGCTGCTTTTTGGAGAACAGAGAGAGAGAACTGTTTTAAATCAGTAATTCAGAGTAACTGGCAATTTTTATCTATCTATCTATTTAGTTTGTGAGAAGTCATAACATATATCTTTTAATGATTCACTTTCATTACCTACTGCTGAGTAGACGGGAAGAATCACTTCCTTTTTCCAGCTGTCAGTGCTCTTGGTGAAGCTCAGATCCCCAGCTTTTTTTCTGGCACAGCTGCTTTCCAGCTGGGTAGCCCTCAGCATGCATTTGTGCTTGTTCCAGCCCAAGTTCAAGGCTTAGAAATTTCCTTTTTTAAACATTACGAGTTTCCTAAAATTTCATTTTTTCCATTATGTTTTGCTTCCTTTGAATGCCATCATAAAAATCTGGTATAAATTACTCCTCCCAATTGTATTATCATCTGCAAACCTGTTGAAGATCTCTGCCCTGACTAGTCCAAGGCATTTGGAAATGGTTTTTGGAAACATTTATTCTATCATCTTTCAGGGATTGAGCTAAGACAGACCTGTAGTTGCCTGCGTTCTCATATGTGACACTTTCAAAGACAGAAGTCTTCAGTTTTTTCCAGTTCTCAAGAAATTCCCCCAGTCAATATTATAGAGTGACCTCACTATGACATTAGTTGTTCCCTGAGCATACATGGATGCATTCATGGCAAGGAACTGTGTAAGTCCAGTAGATTCTTAATCCTCTCCTACAAGGTAGGTCTTCAGAGTTTCTGAGTGAGCTCAGGAAACAAAGAAGTCATGGAGTACCTTGGCCCTTTCATTTTATGGTAAATGAAGTTCACAGACAATCATAAACTGTTGAAAATTTCAAGCCCATTCCTTTATATATTTATTTTTTTATTAGAAAATCATATTAGCATTATAAACCACTTCACTGACAAGTTCACTCTACTAAAGCAGAGCTTGAACAACTTTTGCCACAATTTAATTAGGACTATCTTCTTAACCTCCTAAACTTGATTAAATTTCTTAAGTTGCTCCTGAGTTAAGAGATTTCTGAACCTTACTGATGTTAAATACAGACGAAGTTGTGACACAATTTAAATCTTTGTAATTTGAAATACTGTCTTAACATGACTGCCAAGAGAACTGTTTCTGAAAAGTAGCATTTTAAGCATAACCATGGCAAAATTTAACACATCTTTAAAGCCTAGAAATTTTAAAAAATTTCAAGTAGCTCCTGCCAATCCCAACTTTGATTGGCTAATCCTATCGATTTAAAGGAGTACTCTTGATTTTTCTCTACCACCCACAATCTGCTTAAAGGGGGGGGGGGGAAAAAAAAAAAAAGAAATTCAGGAAGAGCTTATTTTGGTACTCAAATTATTTTGATATCCATAATCTGAATATACCATATGCACAAGTGCAGTAATTGTCACAGTGTTTTCAAATATTTTCTTACCCAAAGGAAGCTGATATTCTTCAAAATTCTGTTCCATTTTACCTGTACTACATTTCTACAGACTATAAAAGTGTAAGTAGAAAACTGACTTCTTTACTGTGTGATCTGAAACTCTGGTTCTTTAACACTTGAGAAGCTGAATGTTTTAATGCAGTACTTGTTTGCTGTGCTGATGTTCCATAATAATGTTCTAGGAGGTTTCGGATGACAAGATCAGGCATGAAAAATCAGTTAATTTAAATACAAACATAGTCATATTTACATAAAGTTAAAGTACTTTTTCCTCTCAAAATAACTGTGAGATTCTTTCTATGTACTCGGGGTGTGATGGGATGCTAGAATTCTGTTTTAAAATAAATAAATAAATAGATAACAATTGTAGATAGATTGCAAGATTTCTTTTGCAGGAACAGCATACTGAATTATTAATATTTTATCAGATGAGATATGTTTTATGGTTTGTCTTTAATTTACCCTATTAAAATTGATTTCTAATATAGGAATCTGAAATGATATTTGATCAGATTTAGATCTCTCCTGTGTGCCTGCTTTCCCTTCTGTACCTTGCCGGGTTGAATAACTGCAGTTTTTGATAATTTAAGTGTGTACATTGTAGTGCTACGATGAGCAGCAAATGCAGAAACCTCTCACATAATCTTTACAGATGTCCTTCCATGCTGACATCCCAGCCCAAATTCAGCTAGACTGCTGTCATCAATCCATTGCCCACAGGCCACATGCAGCCCAGCGTGACTGGCAGTGCACCCACCCCTTTCATATGCAGGTGGCATCTTTTCCCCATGGAATAGCTCAGAGGATAAGCCCATCACTCAGCAACAGCCAAACTGCCAGTGTGCCATTAATGTTGTGTCAACTAAAAGCAGGGCATGGGGAGGGCAGCACTGGGCAGTGCTGACTCAAGTGATGGCACAAAAAGATGTGCATCTTGATACCTGGCTAAACACAGAGCTCTGAACAGTGAAGACAACACAGCCATGTTTCTTGTTTTGATAAAGGAATTTGAAAATAGAACTGTAGAATCATAGAATCCTTAGAACTGGCAGGAACTTTTAGAGGTCATCCCTAGTCCAACTCCCCTGCAATGAATAGGGATATCCACAGCTCAATCGGGAGCTCCGAGTTCCCACCAGCCTGGCCTTGAAAGCCTCCATGGACAGAGCTTCCAGACATGACTGTGCCAGTGCCTCACCACCCTTACTGTAAGAGACTGATTTGTTATATCTAACTTAAATTTTCCCTGAGCCTGAAACCATTTCCCCTGGTCCTATCACCATAGACCCTGCTAAAGACTGTCCTCTTATTTCTTTCAGCTTATCTTTGGGTACTGAAGGGCCGCTCTCAGGTTTCCCCAGAACCTTCTCCAGGCTGAACAGCTCCAGCTTTTTCCTTGTAGGAGAGTTGTTCTGTCCCACAGATCATTGCTGTGGGCCTTCAGGCGTGCTCAAGCAGGTCCATGTCTCTCTGGTACTGAGGACTCCACGTCTGGACGCAGTACTTCAAGCGAGGTCTCATCAGCGCATAGTGAGAGGATCACCTCGCTCATCCTGCTGGCCATGCTTCTTTTGATGCAGCCCAGGATGCAATTGGATTTCTAGGCTGCGAGGGCACATTGGTGGCTCATGTCTGGTTTCCCTTTCACCAGTACTCTCAAGTCCTTTTTTGGCAGACCTGTGCTCTATCCTTTCATCCCTCAGCTAATACTGATAGTGGTTGTTGCCTTGACCCAGATGCAATACCTTGGATACTTGGATTTGTTGAACCTCATGAGGTTCTCCGGGGCCCAATGCTCAAGCCTGTCCACGTTTTTCTGGATGGTATTCCATCATCTGAATGTATGGATTGCACACCACATCTTACGGTTTTGAGACTGCCAAAATAAATCAATTTATGTTTGTGAGACCATTTTCAGTTGATATAAGTACATAATCTATAAATTTTTAAATTGGATTTAAAGAATCACAATCAGATATTCACCTAAAAAAATCTAATCATGTCTTTTTACCAGGTTTTCACAATGCCCATCTCAACAGAGAAAAATATCCTTTGCTTCCTTAATTATGTCATCACTTTTTTGGCAGTACACACATTTTGAACAATGATTGTCAAGAAGGAAGTACAGGAAGAGTAAAATTTCATCAAAAATCTCTGATGAACACCTTGAGACCTCAGTAAGAATTGCAACCACTCCATCGAGCCAGGCTGGTGAGTTAGTTTGCTTCACAAAAACAAGGTCAAATATGCCACTAGTTTTATGGCTTTGCTCCTCTCTCTCTTTCTTTCACTCTGTCTCTCTCTTTTTTTTTTTTTTCCCCAGTGTTTCAGTAAAGGTATTTAAAGCAAAAATATTTCGTTACCAACATACTACTCACATTATATATTTTGTGGGGGCTTCTCCTGTTTTATTATGTTGGCTCATAATATCAGAGGCAGATGTTGGTGGTATAGCAGTAGAGGTTGAACTTTCCTGCCAGTATTCTATTACCTTTCGTTGCTGTGTGACAGATGGTAGCAAAGGGGCAGTCTGACAAAACAGCGTCTGACATGGAAGTGCCTATGAAGAAAAGATGTGTCATTGAATTCCTCCAGGTGGAAAACACTGACATTCACTAACACTTTATTGTTATTGAGACCAACCAGTGGATGTGAGCACAGTCAGGTGGTGGCTGATGTGTTACAGCAGTGGTGACAGTGGGTCAGATTTTTGTGATCACAGCATGCAGAGTCTTGTTCAAAGTTAGTGAAAATGCACAGCCAGTGTGGTGACTATGTTGAAAAGTAGTGTTTTGTACCTGAGAATTTGCTCTATTGAATAGCGTTATGCTCTTTGTATCTGTTATCATTTCCATGGAAATACTTAGGAGACATTACTTGAGGAGTGACCTACATATATGCAGCCCAATACAATTTCTAATCACTGAATGTGACTCAGGCAAGCAGAAAGGTTGAACAGTGATGTTCTAGTTGGCCCATGGATCAAAGATAGAAACTTGAAGGATAAAAATGCTGAGAGAGAGAACAAGTGTTTTGTACTTTTTTAAAAACAAACAGTATTAATAACTGGCTGCAATGAAATGTTACTAGCGTTCCTCAGTTAAAAGAGTTTGGTTAGTAAAATGAAAAGTGGCAACTAAAGAATGAAAAAAAAAAAAAAAAATATTGCATTATGTACAGGGTGTTTAATGGTGTGAGTTAAAGTTCAGTCTGTCAGCTCATTTCGTACTCAAATGCTATTGCTTATCTAATTTATGAGTGCTGTGCAAAAATATTCAGCTTTCATCCTCAGGAACTGCATCATAAAAAATTCAGTGAAATCGTGAATGTCAGAAGCATTTGAAGACAAATGCTGTCACTTCTTCAAAGCCTTTGACACTGTCTCCCACAGCATTCTCCTGCAGAAGCTGGCAGCCCAAGGCTTGGATGGGTGCACTCTTGGCTGGGTAAGGAGCTGGCTGGAGGGCCGGGCACAGAGAGTGGTGGTAAATGGAGTCAAATCCAGCTGGAGACCGGTTGTGAGTGGTGTTCCCCAGGGGTCGGTGCTGGGGCCTGTCCTCTTCAATATCTTTATTGATGACCTGGATGAGGGCATCGAGTGCACCCTCAGTAAATTCGCAGATGACACCAAATTGGCTGGAAGCGTGGATCTGCCTGGGGGTAGCGAGGCCCTACAGAGGGATCTGGACAGGCTGGAGAGCTGGGCTGAAGCCAATGGGATGAGTTTCAACAAGGCCAAATGCCGGGTCCTGCACTTCGGCCACAACAACCCCAGGCGACGCTACAGGCTTGGGGCGGTGTGGCTGGAGGACTGCGTAGAGGAAATGGACCTGGGGGTATTGATTGATGCTCGGCTGAACAGGAGCCGACAGTGTGCCCAGGTGGCCAAGAAGGCCAATGGCATCCTGGCTGGCATCAGAAACAGCGTTGCAAGCAAGAGCAGAGAGGTGATTGTTCCCCTATATTCAGCACTAGTGAGGCCGCACCTCGAGTACTGTGTCCAGTTTTGGGCCCCTCACTGCAAGAAAGATATTGAGGCCCTGGAACGTGTTCAAAGGAGGGCAACAAAGCTGGTGAGGGGTCTGGAACACAGGGCTGATGAGGAGAGGCTGAAGGAGCTGGGAATGTTCAGCCTGGAGAAGAGGAGGCTCAGGGGAGACCTCATTGCTCTCTATAACTTCCTGAAGGGAGGTTGTAGTGAGCTGGGGGTCGGCCTCTGCTCTCGTGTCATTAGTGATAGGACCAGGGGGAATGGTTTCAAGCTACGGCAGGGGAGATTCAGGCTGGACATGAGGAAGTATTACTTTTCAGAAAGGGTGGTCAGGCACTGGAATGGACTGCCCAGGGAGGTGGTGGAGTCACCAAGCCTGGGGGTGTTCAAGGAAAGACTGGATGTTGTGTTGAGGGACATGGTTTAGTGGGAGCTATTAGGAATAGGTGAATGGTTGGACTGGATGATCTTTTAGGTCTTTTCCAACCTTGGTGATTCTATGATTCTATGATCACTAATGACACGAGAATGCTGTGGGAGACAGTGTCAAAGGCTTTGCTGAAGTCTAGGTGGACCACATCAACAGCCTTTCCCTCATCCACCAGATGGGTCACTAGATCATAGAAGGAGATCAGGTTGGTCAAACAGGATCTGCCCTTCACGAACCCATGCTGGCTAGGCCTGATCCCCCGGTCACCCTGCACATGCCGCATGATCTCCCTATATATGAACAGTATGTATTCCTTTGGAGAGCACTCAACGAGCACATTATCCAGAAGTCTACATGCCCGTAGGACAAGGTTTACAGTTAGTTACAATAAACTTTCTAGATGTACACGAGTACATTTATTCCTCAGAAATAGCTGCTTTTCTCAGCAGGCCTGCTTCCATTAGACCATCACGATTTAAACATGGCCACTATGAATGAATAAAAGATACATAATCCGAGTGCAAGGTCCTGCATCTGAGTAGGGGCAGTCTCAAGCACATACACAGGTTGGATGGAGAATGGTTTGAGAGTAGCCCTCAGAAGAAGGATTTGGAAGTATGGACTGATGTGAGATTCAACATGAGCCGGCAGTCCAGAGGCCATCCATATCCTGCGTTACCTCAAGAGTATTGTTACCAACACATCAAGGGAAGTGATTCTGCCCCTTTACTCTGCTCCCCTGAGACCCCATCTGAAGTACTGTGTCCAGTTCTGGAGCCCTCAACACAAGGACATGGAGATGGTGGAGAAGGTCCAGAAGAGGGCAGAGAGATGATCAGCGAGCTGGAGCACCTCCAGGCTGAAACAGCTGGGGCTGTCTCTGAGGAGATCTTATAGCAGCCTTCCAGTAATTGAGAGGGACCCACAGGAAAGCTGGGGAGGGACTTTTTATAAGGACAGGTAATAACAGAGTGAGGGAAAATGGCTTTAAACTGGAAGAGGGAAGATTTAGACTACATATTGGGAAGTAAGTCCTTATTGTCAGGGTGGCGAGGTGCTGGAACAGGTTGCCCAGGGAAGTTCTGGATGCCCCCTCACTGGAAGCATTCAAGGCCAGACTGGATGGGGCTGAGCAACCTGGTCTGGTGGGAGGTGTCTATCGCAGGGGCATGAAACTAGATGATCTTGAAGTTCCCTTCCAACTCAAACCACACTATGATTCTATGTTCTGTAAGTCACAGAGGTGATCAGAGTTAAATTCTATCAAGTAGATTTGTTTTTCTTTTTCAGAAGCACTCCTCAAAATTTTGCCAGATGGTAGAGAAAAAATGTAACCGACCATAGAGATGGGGAAGGGAAAAAATAGTCTTTAGTTCTCTCCAACACTGTCAAAAACACTTACCACGTTCTCATCTTCAAATTCACATGTCACATCCCCAGCCTAAACATAAAATTTTAAACACATTAGCCTTCTGTGTTTTCTTGTATAAGACAAACTTTTCTAGCTCCATTTGTCACATATAATAACCATAACAAAGTAAATGGAAAAAATAAGTTTTGTCTGAAAGTACAGTCCTGCTTAAGCTAACTAGAATCAAGTAAGTCAGCAAAATGAGAAACACGGACTGAGCATGCACACTTTCATAAGTATAAGCAATATAATGAAAGACTAGCAAGAAGTATAAATGCCACATTATTTTTTTCTATAATATTTACAATAATCTGGACATTAGGAAGTATTACTTTTCAGAAAGGGTGGTCAGGCACTGGAATGGACTGCCCAGGGAGGTGGTGGAGTCACCAAGCCTGGGGGTGTTCAAGGAAAGGCTGGATGTTGTGTTGAGGGACATGGTTTAGTGAGAGCTATTGGGAATAGGTGAACGGTTGGACTGGATGATCTTTTAGGTCTTTTCTAACCTTGGTGATTCTATGATTTTATAATATTTTGTCCAAATATTTTACATGCATTCTGTTGAAGTGAAGAGATTCCACTCTTGTCCAAAGGCTTCACTTTGGATTCAAAATGCTTTCATCGGATGAGAAAAGGGAAAAATATTTTCTGTCAGCGTATATAAATGAGCATAAATGGAGCTGACTGCATCTCAGTATCTTGATGGTGAAAAAATCATAATTCTTTTAAAAAATTTTTTTTGATTCTTTATTTAAAGTTTTTTTGAACAAAAATTTTGCATCTTCTAATTCCTTAATTTGGATTTCTTATTTTGAAATTTTCTATATTTACAATAATTGTAAATGGTGCACAGAAAACAGAGTTTCAGTGTCTGATACTATACTAAATACTACTTTTTGTTGGGTAATTAATAAATATATGCATATATGAATTAATACTTTTTAATAAAGTGAATAACTTGCTGTTCAAGGCCCAGAACCCTAAACAGCGTATTCATTTATCTACTTATTTTATTTCTATTCCTTTTTTAATTTAAAATATTTTAATTGAAAAAAAAATACTAATTTTTGAAATTTTTTTAATTTTTCTGCTCCAAAGAAAAGTTTTGAATAATGTAAGCAGGCTGTCATTTATTGTAGAGAAGTTCCAGGAATGTGGTAAAGGACAACAATGATTTTTCCAAGATATTCCTAGGGAAGAGCCAGAAAACGACAGAATGGTGAACCACACTTCTGTGCTGGGGAAGATCAGAGAATAGATTCTACTGGAAGATATGTTAAGGTACAAATGAGATGAAGATATGATTTGAGACAGTTAGTATGACTTCACCAAAGGCAAATTGTGCCTTCCCAGTCTGGTGGCCATCTGTGATAGAATGTGACTGGACGAGGTGGACAAAGGAAGGCATCCAATGTCATCTACCTGGATGTGTGCAACGCCTTTGGTGTGGTCCTGCACCACATTCTTACTTTTGAATTGGAGAGTAATGGATTTGTATAGTGTACTGTTTGGTGGAAAAGGAATTGGTAGGATAGCTATAGTCAGAGGGTCATGGTGAATGGCCCCATGTACAGGTAAAGTCCAAAGATGAGTGGTGTTATTCAGTGGTCTGCCTGGGGACAGGTGTACTTCAACATCTTTATCAATCATCTGAATACTGGGATCAAGTATACTCTCAGTGAATGTTCTGATGACACTAAGCTGAGTTAGGCCATCGGTACAAAGGAAGGAAGAGATGCCATCCCGAAGGACCTGGTCAAGCCTGGTAATTGGGTCAACATGAACTTAATGACATTCAGCAAGGCCAGGTGCAGTATGTTGCGTCCAGATCAGAGCAATACTAGATATGTCTACTTTCAGAGAAGTCTCCGAGAGCAGCCCTGCAGAGAAGGATTTGATGAATGAAAAGCTAAACATAAACAAACAGTGTTTGCTTACAACCCAGAAGACAAACTGCATCCTGAGCTGCATCAACAGACAGATGGCCAGAAGAGTGAGGAAGGGGATTCTCCCCCTCAACTCTGCTCTCATTAGATACCATCTGGAGTACTGCATCCAGGTCTCACCCCCCCACTTCAAGAAAAACACAGACTTATTGGGGTGGGTCCAGAGGAGACTATAAAAATGATCAGAGGAATGGAGAACTTCTACTGTGAAGAAAAAGTGATGGAATTGGGCTTGTTTAGTCTGGAGAGGAGAAAGCTCTAGAGAAACCTGACTGTTGCCTTCCAGTACGTATAGGAAGCTTATAAACAGGAAGGACACTTACTTTTTATATGGGCAGATAAGTGATAGGAAAGAGGGGACAGTTTTAAAATAAAAGTAGGGAAATTTTGCTTATGTATTAAGAGGAAATTTTTTACATAAATGGCAATGAGGCCCTGGCATAGGTTGCTCAGAGAAGTTGTGGATGCCTCGTCTCTGAAGGTGTTCAAGGTCATGAGGCTTGATGGGGCCCTGGAAAGCTTCATCTGTGGGTGGCAACTGTCCACAGCAGGAGGGTTGGAACTGGATGTGCTTTAAGGTCCCTTTAAACACAAACCATTGTACGTTTCTGAAATTCCTCCTCTCTCTTGGGCCTTCAAGTAGACAGATATATCAGGGCAATTGGGAGCTGATATCTGTATTCCTGATAGCCATAGGATCAGATGACTCAGAATACTTAATACTTTTGTGTCTGTGATTTGTACAATACAGTCTGACTGTGGAAATGAGGGTTGAGTATGTCACATGCTTCTGCCACAAGGCTGCTCCTGCTCTATTCTCCCTTGTTGCAGTAATACCATACCAAAAGACATCGTAAATAACCAGTTCACAGATTTAGGAACTATAGGATAAACAGCAAACATAAGCAGTATGAAATGAGTGACAGGACAACAAATAACTGCTGAGTATTCATTAGTATTCATGTAAGCTAGGTTACAGAACAGTAAGTAATTCTGAGTAGAGAGATACAGAAGATTAAAATAGACTTAAGCTTTGTGAAGCTCATTGAAAGCTGTGTTTAAACCACTTACAGTGACAAATGATAATGAAGTACATCTAAAGCAATAATAAAAGCCTACTTGGGCTTTGCTTTCATATACAGAAAATAATGTTCAAATAAGCAATATCTAAAACACCTAATGGACTGTGGAATCACATTAAAAGGGAGAGGTGAAACCTTTGCACAGTATATATTCAATATGCATTGAATATGAGTCTAATTAAAATATAATTAAAAAATACCACATTAGAAAGATTGCTTATGCTCCTTTCTGCCTTTTTTCCTTTAATTTCCTCCAGTGCCAGATTTACTCTCTTTTTGTGCTTCCATTTTAGTGCTTTGAGAATGCTTTTAGTGCTTATACTATATGAAGACACCATGCAATCAACATACCTTCTAGCTTGGAAACCTGAGATATCTGTCCATAACTTTCCTAGGTGTATAGACAAAGTCTTTATTTATGCCTGAAAAGATAAATTCTCCAGAGCAGTATAGTTATGTAAGTCTGGTACTAATAATCCTGACATTGCTGTATACGGGTGATAAAAATGAGGAAAATTTCCACATGTAAGTGTAGGTGAATGTGACTGGACCAGGACAATATGAAAAACACACACACACACACACACAAAAAAAAAAAAAAAAAAAAAAAGGACTTTAGATAAAAAGACAGTCAACAGAGACAGTTCAAGAAGAAAAAAAGTCAGAAAATTAACGTTATATACTTATAAATCTTACAAAGCATTGCATATGACTGGTTTTGCTTACTTAACTCTGTAAATTTAAAGTTTGGCAAGTATCCTGTAACATTATAGACTACCAGAAAAGGTTGAGATGGAAGATAACAGCTCCAAGAATTTCTTCCTTTGTGTTTGGCTAACACAGATGAAAACAGAAAGAAAAATTAAAGAAAAATTGAGGCATTAAATCAGTAGTTAACCGACATCTCTGTAAAAAGAGTAATTCTTTTAAAATGTTTGTTATTTTTCAGTGCTGAAAAATACCCACCAGTATCTTCATATGTAAGGTCATACATATAAAAGTTGAAACAAATCTATAATTTGATTATTTCTGATGTCTTAAAGACCACTTTCTTCATAAACAAAGTAAATATATATTAAAAAAAAAAATAAAAAAGTTAAGGTGACCAAATGAGGCCCTACACTCCACTCTTCTCAAATTTCCTAGATGCAGAAGAGTGTCAAACCACGTTTCACATTTTTGGAATGATAGGTAAATACTGAGTTGAGATATTGCTGACAAAAAAAAACGGAACAAAAAAAACCCTCAGGAATCAGCCACATATGTTTGCTCTAGAGCCTATTGGAAAAAGAGGGAAGCAAAAGAAAAAATCTCACCTGAATTATTGGAGGATTTTTTGTTTCCTTAAAATGATCTAAACTTTTTTGGAAATTTCTTTAATGAAGTTTTCTGTCTGTTACATGTTTATACATATTCATTCTATTTTTTATTTAATTGTATGCATACAATCTACAGAATACCTTTTTTATTCTTTCCCTCCTTCTTTCCTTAACTCTCAGTAAGTAGTACAAAGACAATAAAGCTGAGTTCCAATTTCTGAAACAACCTGAGTTTAGCCACTAATTGGAAACAGAGGGGCATATGCAGTAAATTATTATCACCTGCATAGCAAAAGTAAGGAATTTTTGCTAAGAGAATTCATGTATTATTGTAGCCTTCTTAACTATTAACAAGATGTACCAGATAAACATTACTTTGAGTTCCAAAAAAATATCATTTTGCAATTACTTTGAAATTGTTTTTCAATTCCTATCTTGTGAAAACTAAAGGCATGTAATTATTCTACAATGACTGCAGTTTAGAGGACAGAATCTACTGGAAATGCTGACAAATATGACCATTGAAAGAAAGAAAGAGAGAGAGAAAGGAAGAGAAAGGAAGAGAAAGGAAGGAAGGAAGGAAGGAAGGAAGGAAGGAAGGAAGGAAGGAAGGAAGGAAGGAAGGAAGG
>NW_024885529.1:0-24036 GCF_019232065.1 Centrocercus urophasianus
CTCGCTGATGTACTTCTCCTCCCGCATAGCTCCGTTTCGAGACAAGCAAAGCGCCCCTCCCCCCACACCCGTCCTTCTTCTCCTTTAATCTTCTCCTTTCTTCTCCTTCCTCTTTTTGTTTCCTTCAGAATTACCACCACCCTTTTTAATTTAGGAAGCACATTTTGCTATTGTGGCCAAAGCACACATTGTTTTTCTCTAAGCTGCCCTTCGGTCACAGGAGTGATTGGTCCAATTCAGAAGGCAATCTCCTGCTCTGGGCAACACTTTTGCTAAGCAGTGGGACAGCCCCATCCTTTCTTTGCCTTGGGGCGCTTTGTAATAACAGAATCCTTGCCAGGATGTTGCACAAGGTGTTGAGGCACAAGGGCAAAGCCAACTGAGTGGTGTTTTCACTAGTGTCTATCCCATGCCTGAGGGTACCTGTAGCTGCTTTTTGGGGTGAGGCAATCATGATCAATGGCTTTCTTGGCAATAGGCATCTTCCCCTGTGACTCTTTTTGTTAAGAAATGAAGGGCACGTTTTTCTTTCCTTCAGTGTCTCTAGCTGATTCTAAGTAGGCTTCATACATTGATGTTATTAGGGTACAGATTGCCTCTCTTGACTTGCAGCACAGAGGTGGTTTTCTGCTGTATGACCAAATCATAGGTCAGGAACAACACTGGGTTTGTAACTCAGACCCCATTCTCTGACCTGATCTGCAAAAGGAGGGGTAGGATCCCCTATGGCTGACCATCAAACTTCAGTTCACAATGTTTGCTTGCTCTCTGGCTGGCCATCTATTGCATGTCACTACTAAAGGAGAGAGCTCCGATTCGATATTAGGAAGCATTTTTTTTTCAGAAAGAGTGGTGAGGTGGTGGCACAGGCTGCCCAGGGAGGTAGGTGGTAGGAGTTACCATCCCTGGAGGTGTTCAGGAACTGTGTGGATGTGGCACTGAGGGAAGTGGTCAGTGGGCATGGTGGAGGTTGGACTTCGTGATCTTAGACACCTTTTCCAACATTAATGATTCTGTGATCCTGTGATCTTGCTATCCAGGGGGTTGGGGACGACCTCCTTTGAGGAAGCAGAGTAGTGTCTGCAGCCCTGGTGTTGTTGTGTTCCTGGCCAGCCCCAGCCCCACTTCAGGCTCTGAATTGGTACGAAGGAGCTGAGAACAGGGAGCGGGCATTCAAGAAGCCGTTGCTCCCCTCCCTTTCCACCCACATGCCGTACACAGGCTGTAGGAATGGAGAGCAAAGTCAAGGAACATGCAGCACTTCCATGCCAGTGAGAACCACCTGGTGCCATTCTCACGCCAAGGCATCCTAAAGGCTCCCGCTTCTGCCTGGTCTCGCTGCTGCGTGAGGGTTTTGGACCGTTAAACAGTCCTTCCTGCAGCGCGGGATGATGGAAGTCAGAAGTGAATGTTTTCCCAAGACTTTATTTAGTTCAGTTCAAAATAGACCTCTGACAAGGACAGTAATAACAAACGTCAGCAGGGCACTGCTGGTGTAACGGTGTAAAAGTGGACCCGAAGCTTGCTGCATGTCATGTGGGAAATTTTACCATTGTAACCTCTGTGCTGTGTTGTGGGAAAGTCCCAGAATGGGGCATGGCACACGGGATGGTTTGACCCCCACTGTGCTAACTAAGGCTGTGCTCTCTGTGCTCTCAGCACCATGTAGCTGAGGCTGCCATGGCAGTGCTTCAGCTGGGTATGCTCCCATCCTGGTGACCTTGCACAGGAAACACAGGCTCAAACTGTGAAAGTGAGACTGCTACAAGTTTTGTTTGCTAAATAGTAATACAGAACCCACACCAGAGCTTGGCTCACTTTGTCCATTGGGCCACTGTGGTGAAAGAGCTGCCATGAGCTTCCAGGATTCCATGTGTGGAAAGGAATCCTAAGGGAAATCAGGCTGACGGCCAAATCTATACTGACTAGTTCCATATGGCAGTAGTTTGCTGCTTTGATCTCTTATTCCTGAAGAGTTTCCCAGTGAGAGATCTGTGTTTAGTGAATGTGAATGTTTGGGCTATCTTTGTTGAACACTCAGATCCATAAACACTGAGATGTCTACAGACCTCAATTTGAAAACTGCATTTTTAGTACATATAAATATTCTTTATTTTAATTCTTTCTTTTCTATCTGCAATTAATTGCCCTAGAATGCATTTCTTTATGCTTCACTAAGGATATTTTATCATGAGAAAGAAAGTAGAGGGGATCCATGACAATGCCAGATATTTTGAATGGAATTTAGATTTGCAGACTCATGACATATTTTTGCTTGTCCAGTGTCCTAATTCAAGGTCTGCCCTCTGTGTCCAAAAGCAGATTCAAAGTCATGATTTCTTTTGACCTTGTAGAGATAAAGACATGGATTTTTGTGACTCGCAGTGTGGACTGATGATCATAGTCCATCAGGTCAGTGGTCAATTAAATAAATGTATCAGTGGAAATTGGTGGAAATACACTGATAAGAAAGAAGAATCAATCGGGAAGAAGCGGAATCTGCCACTGTATCTTTTAGATACACATTGATACGAAGTCTTTAATACAACTCCTCATTTCATGTTCTAGATATTTCACATAGATAACTGTGTAATAATGTAACAGCAGACCATAGAAAGGTTCCGGTAAAAAACAAAACAAACAAAAAAACCACCCAGCAACAGCGCTATCATCTTTCTGCAGCACAGGCTGTAATGCTGGCAAGGCTCTCTGTGGCACTTGTTCTAGGTTTTGTTTGGCTCTTGGGCACAAAACTAGCCTGGGCGATGGGAAGAGAACAGACTCGGTGCTGTGGCCAACTAGGTGAAAGGCTGTACTTGTTGCGTGGCGTGGCTTTAGCAGCACAAAGAGCTTGTGTAATGGACACAAAGGCCCCAAGTTTAATGGGAGAGTCAGGAGGTGGTGAGAAATACATCAGGAAATAGAAAAAGGAAGCAAAGAAATATAGAGCAGGGAAGTTTTTATAGGAGGAACACATCGAAGGGGTATGTCTGCTCCTCTGAGCACTGCAGAAATATATGAGCTGCCTTGAGTAAATGAAGGCCATCCTGCTGAGTTGGCATGGAATGAGGAGAGAAAGGGAATTTAGGTGTCTCTACTCAGTGCTGTGCACTGACTTGTTGATGTTAAGGGAAGAAACACTTCCTGAGGAAACTGAAAAAAAAAACAACAGAAAATTCAATTTTGGTGTTAGTTTTCTTGTCCTCTTATGGAATATAATCTAGAGATTGGCAAGATAAGACTCTGAAAGTATGCCTTTTGGAGGATGACTTTGGTGTTGTCCCACCAGGGCTTTCCAGGCAGTGACATGCAGCAGCACCTCTCCTGGCACCAGTGCAAAGAGGTGTTTAAACTGGAATACCAGGCTACGGTGGTACACATAGCCTGCCTTCTACATGGAAAATAGCTGCAGGACAGTGATTCCACGTTCAAAGCAATTTAATCATCTTCAGCTACTCTGCCCATCATTCGTGTGTCAACACGAAGCTCTCAAGAAGGCTGCCTTGCCAGTAATACTGTTTCTTAATGACCGTGCCCCCAGTTTTGAGTGTCAGTGTCCCTTCTTACACATCTGATTACCTCCATCTTGTGACTGCCTTCTGTTCTGTCAGCAGCAAGTGTCCACACTCTTTCTCTTCTCTCCTATGCTGATGAGTTCTTAGAATATCCTAAGTTGGGAGGGGCCCATGAGGATCTTTCAAAACATGTATTTACACAGCAACTTGCCAATAAGGCTGTGCGCCAGGCCCGTAGGTGTTAAAATATGAAATGACTCTATTACAGTTAGAAAGGAGGGAGATAGTTTCATACCAAATGTCGCAGTCTCTAACCACCACTCATCCTGCTACATTTCACAGTCGGTTCCAGCAGAGCCCATTTTGTTGCCATCTGAGTCCTTGACATTTCTTACTGGACCAAGCGTTGTTTGTGTAAATGTATTTGTTAGCTTGGGGGTTTGGTTACATCTGAATGGTGACAGGGGATGTGGGAGCTTCAGGATGAGCTGCATGGAGCCAGCAGTTGGGCTCGATGGTTGGTGTGGGTGCCTTCCTAAGTGGGACATCCTGTGATCCTGTGGCCATAGGATGTACCTTTTGGAAGGGCAAGGAACGCCCCTTGCTCTGCCATGGAAAATTCCCACTCTTTCTTAATGTCTACCTGCATTTTTTAAAATTTATTTATTTTAAGGACAGAAAAAAAGAAATATAATTAATTTTTCCTTTGATGTGTCCCAGCATTTTGGAGAGAGCTGGTGACACTTTTTCTAGCTATGGGACAGTGCCAAAGAGCTGACCGAATTTACAAGGCAAACAAACAAAAAGATCCACAACCTCCCGTTACAGCGCTGTCACTGGCACCAATTCCACCCTCTGTAGAGGATCTTGGATCAGCCGTGGGGGATTGTCAGGTCTGGATGCCAAGGAAGCAGGCTGTATAATAGCACTTAATTAGTACAGGAAGCAGCAGACATTGCAAATACTCACTGGGGTGAGATTAAAGAGAGAAGAGTTCCATTCTAACACTGCCCTATCAGTGTGATCTCATTGGCAATAATTTAGAATGAAGACGTTCTGCTGTAATCTGCAGCTGGAATCAGGGGGTTCTTGCATTTCCTCTTTCTTCAGATTTCTCTCTGAAAAACCAAACAATCAGCACCTTGCTTGCTCAGTTACTGATCTTAATTTACATACTCTGTAGGGCAAGCTTGTTTTTATCTTGGCTCTTTGGTCCCTTATGCTGATTTCTGGTTGCTTTTTCAGGCAAGTTTGAAACCTCTTCCCAGATCACAATCTTCCACCAGTAGTCCACCACATCTTATATTCATTGTTTCCCTCTGCCAAGTATAACTGTCACCTCTCATTTTTAACAGTTAGCTTTCAGGGCAGAGCAAACACTCCATGCAGTTAATGCGGTCTGAAGAAACGCATATAAGCAAACCCAAGAATGAATTGTTAGTGTCATTAAACTTAGTAACCCAAGCAAAGAGGTCTGGGTACAGAGCTAACTTTCCTTGTTCAAACCATTCAGCTCTTGCAGCTTGCTCCCAGTGATGCTGCAGCTGCTGAGTGATGTTGCAGAGAGCTGGAATGCAGGGAGCTGAAACTCCTGAGTTTCCATCTCTTCCCTGCAAGGGAAATGTTGCTAAATATGGTGCTTTCCTCCTGCAGAGCAGCTGCTGGAATTGCACTGGCAGCAGCCTGCATCATGTAACTCTTCTGCATTTCGTTCTGTTCAGAGGAGCTGCTCCTGACCCTGATGTCCTCTCTCCCCCGATTCCCTGCCCTGTTCTCAGCCTTCCTGCTGGCACACCACAACACCATGCACTCTGCACCTTGGGTTTCGCTCAGGGTGAGCCACAGCCAGGAGCTGACTCTATTAGTGGGACTTCCCCACAGGTTCAAGCCCTGCCAATCCCTCTGTTATCCCAACTCATTTTCCCCTGCTTCAGGAAGGTCTGCAAGCCCTTTCAGCCCCCCCTTCCATTTCTCCACATTGCCAACTTGGTCATGAGGTCCCTGTGTGCTCCACAATCTGTTTTTATCTAATCACCTAAAGCTATTAAATGAAGACTGACACTGTTAGTGCAGGCAGTCACAGCTAGATGTAGGCTGTTGCTAAGTGTGTAACAGCAACTAGCTTTCCCTTGCTGTCTTTATGACAAAGACTTCATTCTCACCTGTGTGAGGCCTATTAGGGATGACCCACGCAGGAGGAGCTGCTGGTGCAACACATCAGCCCTGCAGTGAGTGGAGCTGGTGACTGATCTGGCTCCCAGGATGCCCGAATTAGAGATGCAGATTTCGTATCAGGAAAAGCTTCAGGAAAAGAAGTGAACAGTTAATTTGAGGTAATTTGAATGGGAAAATCAGTACGTTGTTACCGTCACTGCCAGCTAAAAGAAGGGGGAAAAAAAAAAGAGGAAAAAAGGTGTTGGATCCCTGGTTGGTCGGGCAGAGGGTCATCCCGAGTCGGGCAGCCCCGGTGCGGCGCTCGGTTCCCATGGCTGCCTCCGACAGGGCTGCGGTAAATGGGTCAGAGCGGGCGGTGCGGGAAGAGACAAAGGAAATTGGGGACCGGGAGAAGGGCGTGGGGCACTCGTTGCGATGCGTGCGCATCCCCGCACAGGCTGATCTCGCTTTGTTTCGGCAGGATTCGGGCACACCCCGCAGAGCCGGGCACGCCGCGGGGCTCGGAGCTCCTCACGCCCCAAGAAGCTCAACGCCCGGCGGCCACACGCAGCCCCGAGGGGGCGGGCGGGAGGCAACGCGGGCCAATGGGCGCGGAGCTCCGGCGAGGGGGGCGGGGCCTCGCGTTGCGGGGAGCCAATGAGATGCGGGCTAGCGGGGCGGCTCGCAACAGGAGGTTGCGACCGAGCGCGGCGGGGGGACTCGGGCGGGCGGCGGGGAGAGCCATGGAGGAGCGCGGGGCCGAGCCGGGTCTGCGCCGCTTCACCTGGGAGGAGATCGCGCAGCGCACGGGCCGGGGCCCGGCGGCGGAGGAGCGCTGGCTGGTGATCGATAGGAAGGTGTACGATATCAGCCGTTTCCATCGGCGGCATCCGGGCGGCTCCCGCGTCATCAGCCACTACGCCGGGCAGGACGCCACGGTGAGGGGCCGCGGGGCCGGGGAGGAATGGGGCGTGAGCGCTGCTGGAATGGAACGGGACACGGGGCGGTTCGTGGGTTTCCGCTACTGCCTCTCAGCAGCGCGCTGTAAGGAAGTGCCGTTGTTTTCTGTAAGAAAATATAACAAAATAAGAGGGAAGGGAAAAAAACGACAAACAAAAGAAGAAAAGAGCACCGCTTTGCGTGTGCTGAGCGCCGCGGTTGCGCCCTGGACGCTGGCAGGGAGAGGCGGCCGTCCCTCTGCTCCGCGCTTTGCGCCCCGCTGCTGCTGGCCATTGGTCTGAGCGCGTGGTGCCATCCGCGCCCGGCCCGCTGCCGCCTCCCGCTGCTCCGCGCTGCCGGAGACACGACGAGGGCCGCCCTCCCCCTGCAATCCCTCCGCCGATCCGCGCCCTCAGCTTGCTGCCTCCGAGCTGCGGCGGAACTGACCCTGTGGCTGCGCTGCCGCTGTTTGGAACCCACCGCTGTCTCGTGTTTTTAACCCGGTGGTGTTTTTTCACCTGGCTGTCTGGTTGCCGGGCCAGGCCGGTCGGGGCTCGGGCACCTGATCTAGTAGGGGTCCCTGTTCGTTGCAGGGGAGTTGGACCAGATGGCCTTTAAGGGTCCCTTCCACCTCAAACGATTCTGTGGTTGACACTGCAATTAGCTGATAAAAGTAACTGTTTTCCCTAATTAGGATCTTCAGCATAGTAAGCGGGAAAAAGAAAGTTACTGGGGTACTCTTCTGTGATGTGGAGGGGAGCCAGCTGGGAGCACGAAGCACCAACCAAAAAAACAAGAATATTCCAGTGAGGTGTGGAAGTATGGCCTTTAGGGATTGCCTCATAACAATTGGAGCAATGTCGGGGCTTTGAGAGGCTGGTGTCAGTCCCCAGGAGCTGCCATCATCTGTCTGTGGTCCCTCTTGCTCCATTTTTCAGCCAGCTGATTCTGTTTTTGTGCTAATGTTTTGTCCCTGTCCACAGTCTGGCTTTAATTTCCTGGTATGTTGTATGAGGACAATAAGATAGAAGCTAAAGACAAAAGAGAGGGAGAGAGGAATATGTGGTTGAGGTGACAAATCTTGTGGCTCAGCACACTGTGAAAGAGAAGGGTGGATGTGGCTCTAGGTGGTGTGCTTTAGTGGGCGTAACAGTGATGGGTTTATAGCTGGATTGGGTGATCGTGATGGTCTTTTCTGACCTTCATGATTCTGTGGAATTTTAAGGTTAGGTGAGAGTAAGCCTGTGTTCCGTGGTGAGCTGTACTTCATAGCAGCCTGATAGAAACTAATGCAGAAAATTCAGCTACAAATAATTATTCACAGTGAGAAGAAAGCAGTAAAGTTCATGGCAGAAATATCAGATCCTGCCAACTCTGTTGACTGGTTTGCTTTTGACTTAATCCAGGACATCATGAAATAGCTTTCTTTTGCCACCACCCAAAGTGTTGTTTTTTGTCGTTTTTATCATCCTGTTCCTATATCTGTATTTCAGGATCCTTTCATAGCATTTCATCTTGACAAGACATTGGTGAAAAAGTACATGAGCCCACTCTTGATTGGGGAACTGGCACCGGACCAACCCAGCTTTGAACCCAGTAAGAATGTAAGTATCTCAAAAATTTTGGTATTTGGGTTAAAGCCGCGCTGTTTGCTTTTTCTTAGAAGCAGCCAGAATGCCAACCAATCACCCATAGGTGAGAATGGAGAGAGCAGATGCAGTCAGCTAAGAAAGGATCCCAGAAGTCATTGCCTGCTTGGGGTCATGATGCAGCTGCTGAAGATGGGTCTCTGAAGTGACTGATCCCCAGCACTGCCCCATTGCCACAGTAACTCCCTGAAGAGGAGGCACAACGCTCCTCTTGGGGTTCCTGGGGTATTTTCAGACCAGTAGGTACATATTCTTGCATCTCCCTACAGAAAAAGCTGGTAGAAGATTTCCGTGAGCTCCGTGCTACTGTTGAGAAGATGGGGCTTCTCAAACCCAACCGTGCCTTTTTCCTACTGCATCTTTGTCACATCTTGGCGCTGGATGTTGCAGCATGGCTCACCATCTGGTACTTTGGATCATCCACCATGCCTTTCCTCTTCTCTGCGTTGCTTCTAGGCACTGTCCAGGTAAGCAGTTACTCACAGAAAGTGAGCAAAGAAAAAAAAGCCAAAAAAGTCCCAGAAACCCCTAACAGTAGTCCTTTCAGACTGAGCATGGGAGAAAGTTTGGTCTTTGTAAAATTCCCAAAGTTCTGCCTTTCTTCAGGTTCCACTGAGGGGTCAGAACTGCAGTACCATGACATGAGTTTTTTGGTAGAGCAGACTTCACGCTGCTTTCTGCTTCCCACAGCCCATCAAAGCTCTCCTTATTTCCAGCTTTCCTCACACAAAGTAAAGCCGTGCTGCACTTCTGAGGTCTCTTGTGCCAGAGCTCTAAGGAACTGCGCTCTGGCCAAGCCACCAAGTTCCCATGGGAACATATAGTGAGTTAGAGAAGAGGGCAGAACAGCTCTGAAAGCCCCAGCTATTCCTGCTGCAGCCAGCTGATCCTTTTGGAATTACAAGTACTTGGAGAAGGCAGCAGCAAGCTGCTCCTAAAAGGGGACTTTGTTGCCAATTTCAGTACAGTTTTGTAAGAGAGCGAGTGCTGATTGTTAGCTACGCTAATTTTTCCTTCCTTTAGTCTGGGACTAAATGTCATTAGCAGAGTCTGAACTGCACTGCTATACAGCAAAAGGTGATTGTTTGATCGGGTATTAGTAATGGAAATGCTTCTCTGTGATTATGGAATGTGCTCTTGCTAATCAGTGATGTCTCATGGGGAATGTGGGAATGGTAACCGTAGAGGAGAAACCCCTTTGTGGAAGCAAAGGCTCCCAACTCTTTTTTTTCTTTTTTTTGCCATCCAGGCCCAGGCTGGCTGGCTCCAACATGATTTTGGACATCTTTCAGTCTTTAGTGAGTCCAAATGGAACCACTGGGTGCACAAGTTTGTGATCGGCCACTTGAAGGTGAGCAATCACTGCTGGGTGATCTACCAGAGAAGAGTCCAGGAGTCTCTGCTGTTAAAAACAACCTCTGTATAAGAAGGAAGAAATGCAAGGAGCTGCTGGGGAGGGAGGACTATGGGCAGAAGGTGCAGATTATTAGTGGCACTGTATTCTCAATTCTTCTTCTCTACAGTGCCCTGAAAAAAGGTTGTAATGTACTTCTCCTGGGTAACTGTGATACGATGAGAGGGAATGACCTTGAGTGGTGCCAGAGGAGGTTCAGATTGTGTTGTAGGAAACATTTCTTCTCAGAAGGAGTGGTGAGGCATTGAAACAGGCTGCCCAGTGATGTGGTGGAGTGGCACCTCCAGTAACAGTTCAAGAAACACACAGACATGGCACTGAGGGAGGGACGTGGTCAGTGGGCATGGTGGGGATGGGTTGGGGATGGACTTGCCGATCTTAGTGGTCTTTTCCAACCTTAATGATTCTATGATTCCTGCAGGGAGCACCAGCCAGCTGGTGGAACCACCTTCACTTCCAGCACCACGCGAAACCCAACTGCTTCCGAAAGGACCCTGATGTTAACATGCACCCCTTATTTTTTGCTTTGGGAAAAAAGCTCTCTGTAGAGGTGAGACCTAGTGAAGTATGTGAGGTTGCAGCATGCAGTTTTGGAAAGCTGTGGAGAGCTGGGAGACAAGAGACTGGTTGGTTTGGTGAACGGACTGTGTCAGTATTTAATGAATGTATGGAAGAAGCACCTTGGCATTAGTGGACTTTGAATTAGTTTGGGTACGGACAGGGATGTCATCGAGTTCCTTGGGGGTGTCAGCAATATGATCTGTTACCTTGATACGAGAACACTGGAACAGTAGCAGCCTCAGGGGGAGGATAATCTGTTCACCCCCCTCCCTGTAGGCACAATTTAGATTCTAGATGTTTATTTCTGTGCTTTGGAGACTAACTGCGAGTAGGTGGGGAGTTTTACACACTGTCACCTTTGTTTATGATATCATAGGTTTCTCTTCTTAATGAAGCTCTATATTGGCAGCAAACTGTTCTCAGTGCTGTGTGGTATGTTTTCTTAAGCAACCATGCCCTCTGTAGGGCAAGAGCTTCCAGTGCACTTTACTGTTAGCGATGCAAGAAGCTACCCAGCCCATTGCACATCCAAGGCAGGGAGATCAGGTTCTCTTCAGAAAAAATGGCACAGCAGTTGTAGACTGAAGTTCCAGGGAAAAAATGAAGCCAATGGCACTGTGGAGACTAGTATTGTTTTGACAGGATATCTGTTTGATAGGAGGTATCTAAGCATGCTTTTTTAGGAATTGATAAGATTGTATATGGAAATGTCTTTACGGCCTGTGTAATTTGCTTATTTTAACAGCTTGGTGAACAAAAGAAGAAATTCATGCCTTATAACCACCAGCACAAGTACTTCTTCATCAGTGAGTGACCCTACATTTTACAGTTCTGTGGACAGCATGTTCTCAACCCCTCAATTTTCCACTTCACATCAGTGTGATTACGAAGGCATGGTTGATATCTCTGCAATCTCTTTCTCCATTACAGTTGGTCCCCCAGCTCTGGTGCCTCTTTACTTCCAGTGGTACATATTCTACTTTGTAGTACAGAGGAAGAAGTGGGTGGTAAGTAAATTCCATTTTGCTGTTGGTAACTTTTCCTTGTATTAAAGAAACATTTCAGTTTAGGAAATGCTGCATTAATAGGAAGATCTTTGAGCCATTCATCTCCCTGTCAAGAAGGTGGGGTTATATGATTGGGAAATAATGTTTGATGGAGGAGAGAGGCAACTTTCCAGGCAGCCCTTCTCTGAAAAGTTCCATTCAGGTCTGGGTAACAAAAGGTGTTGCCCAAGTGAATGGTCTGATGTGGTTGTCCAACCACTCTCCATCATATTTGGTAAGTTGTGGCAGTCAGGTGGTGTCCTTGGTGACTGGAAAAAGGGAAGCATTGTTCCCATGTTCAAGAAAGGTAGAAATGAAGATCCTGGAAACTATAGTCACACCTCTGTACCTAGAATATCTGTTCCATGATCTTCTCCTGTTAAGGCACATGGAAGCTAGGGAGGTGATTTGAGATAGTTAATGTAGCTTCACCAAGGGCAAATTTTGCCTGACCTGTCTGGAGTCCTTCTGTGATGGAGCGCCTGCACCAGTGGACAAGGGAAACGAACTGATGTCATCTATGTCATCATTGGTCTTTTCTAAGGCCTTTGACATGGTCCTGCTCAACAGTCTTGTCTCTAAATTGGAGAGAGATGGATTTAAATGCCAATAATTCTTCCTCTGAACAAAGTTCTATCTGTTCCCTTTATTACAGGATCTGGCCTGGATGCTGACCTTCTACATCCGATTCTTTCTCACCTACCTGCCCTTACTGGGCGTGAAGGGTATCCTGGGGCTTCATCTGTTAGTCAGGTATCATTCAGTTTAAAATTGAGTGCATTTCCTCTACTTGGTTCCCTTCGTATCACCAC
The DNA here is from genome assembly GCF_019232065.1 of Centrocercus urophasianus. Lineage (NCBI taxonomy): Eukaryota > Metazoa > Chordata > Aves > Galliformes > Phasianidae > Centrocercus > Centrocercus urophasianus. The sequence continues at coordinate 12,091 of NW_024885529.1, forward strand.
TTCAGCCTCCTGGTTATCTTTTCCATCTGCTCCCTATTCCATTCCCTTATTCCTTTCAGCAAGACAGAGCTTGTTTGTTTGGCATGTGTCTGTAGAAGGTCTGTATAGGCCTGATCTGCTGGACAGATGTTTGGGGTTCCTGGTGTTCATTTTATCAATTGTTGACTAGCTTATATAAATACAAAACTTCATCAATTTATGATTAGCTTTTGTAAGTACAAGTGCTTTGTTCTGACTAGTTAGGTATTGGTGTGGGATCAGTGATGGTTTTGTGTTGTTTTTGTATGCACAGGTTCATAGAGAGTAACTGGTTTGTCTGGATTACACAAATGAATCACATCCCAATGCATATTGATTATGATAAGAATGTGGACTGGTTCTCTACCCAGGTAAGACCTTCTTTCCAGAGAGCTGTGTCCTTGAATGAGGGAACATGCATAACACCCAAGAGAGCTGATCACAGCAGCGATGGAAACTGAGAGAGGAAAACATAAGCAGCTTGTCCTCACTGTGTGAAGTGAGTGATACGTGCAAAGAAAGGGGGTGCAGAAGTGGGATGGAGATGATTGCAGAATACAGATTCTGTCAAAGAAATAAAAACCAAAGATGCTACAGTGGTCTTCAGATGGAGATCTTCCCACGTGTGAAGGGTGAATCTCACGCTTTGTGTTTTGTCTCGTTTGAACTGAAGGCATTACGTAGTTTAAGTGAGATGTGAGGGGACCTGCACAGCAAATCACTTCTCTTACTGGGGAAATCATGTCTATTCTCCTAAATGATTTCCTTAGCAATCACATACCACAGCATGACCATCTCATGTTGACTTGAGATGGCTTTTGGAATTGCTGTATTCAGTGAGGAGGCATGTGATAAGGAACTTCTGCCTGCTTACTGTTGGCTCTGACGCATGTAAGGGAAGGGGCAATCCTCAAACACTACTTAATTATTATATTTTTTCTCTCAGCTCCAGGCAACCTGTAATGTTCGTCAGTCCTTATTCAATGACTGGTTCAGTGGACATCTGAACTTCCAGATTGAGCACCAGTGAGTTGAAGCATGGGTTGGGGATGTGAGAGTATTTCAGGGAGTGCTAGTTACATGAGACCTGAGGAGCCATTTAGGTCCATGTCTCTCTATCAGCTAAGGCAGGAACAACGTAAAATGTGGCTAGTTTTTGTGTTCTTTATAAGGAGATGGAATCATCACATGGGAAATCCATATGGTGGTCATAAACTTCTTGGAGTGCTGGTGAGTACCAAAACCACTTCTGATATGGGAAGCATGGCATAGGAGTGAATGAGAATTGCCAGCTTCCTGCTGAGTACAGCTATTGAGTGAAGTGGTGTGAGAGACCACTGCAGAATGCTAATGGCTGTAGGCATAAAGTGAGGCTGTGTGCCTCCTAAGCTTAGGTTCAGAAGAGATATGGGAACTGTGCAAGGCAATAATGGAATTCCCTTTTTCCACTCCCCACAGCCTTTTTCCTACAATGCCTCGACACAATTACTGGAAGGTGGCCCCTTTGGTGAAGTCCTTGTGTGCCAAGCATGGTATTGAGTACCACTGCAAGCCATTACTCACCGCCTTTGCAGATATAGTATAGTATGTATCAACTCACTGCATTCTCTGGGTAAAGGGCTATTCAACATTAGAGTGAACAAGCAAAGGACATAGAAGGGGGTGTCCCCTTTTCTTTCCCTCCCTCATCACCCCCCGTATTTCTTTTCCATTGAAAAGTCATGCATCTCTCTTCTACCGTGCTTGTTCCTTTTGCTTAATTCTACTCAGATTGTTTTCTTAGCCTTCCAGTCTTCATCTGATATAGACATTCTTTCTTATCTTTTCTAAGGAGCTATAGACTACACTGACTTGTCTCTAAGGATCTCCTTTCCTTAATCTATAGATGGGAATTCTTCCCACGAGTTTATGGGACAGTATAGATGCTGTATTTTATTACCTCGTTTCTAAGGAAATGTGGTTCTCTCTTGGCAGCTCTTTGAAAGATTCAGGGGAACTCTGGCTAGATGCTTATCTACATAAATAAGAAGCAGTGGATTCTCACAGAGGAATTCCCCACCCTTATTTCTTCCTGTGGAGATCGCCATAAGGACGCTGCACAAAGGAGAGAGAGCTGGCTAAGCCAGAGGTGGGGAGGTGACACAGCTTAATTCCAGTGATGAATGTGATTTATACAATTTTTTTTAAAAGGTGTGTTCTTAATTCTTCTTGTGCTTCTTTCATTTCTCTTCTCTGGTGCTGAGATACAGGGAAAAGTAGAATGGAGGAGGTGGTTCCATCAAGCTGGAGGCTTCTTTGGGACTGGGAACAAATTGCTTTCTGTGTGCTGACACTTCATTTGCTGAGTATATAGGAGAGAAATCTCTTGTCTAACATAGGCTTTGTTGAGGTGGCTTCTCATTATGAATGTAGTAAGAAAGCTGAGATAATACGCGGTGGGAGTAATTGAAATGTGAAGGCAATAAGAGGAAATTGTGTATGTGCTATGTTTTCAAAAACCTATGTGTAATCAGCAATGGCAATAGAAGTCCCCAAACCAAGGGGCAGTGGGGAGCGTATGAGAGCTCATACCACTATTAATGTATATATGGATGATGGTGAAAAGGTGCAGGCAGCAGTTCTATAGGAATAAGCGTGAGGAAATTAGAGACCGAAGGCAGAGAACAGGAAAGTGCAGGCCTGTGGGTGTGAGAGCCCGGAGTGCCATTTTCTGTGGGTATGTTCCCCTGCATTTCTCTTCTGTGCTGAAGGCCACTGAGTTATTTGACCATTCCTAACTTCCTGTGGAGTCTCTGCAAATGATTCCCACAGTGCCATACTTCTGAGTGTTATTGAACTAATTACTGAAATACGGAATATCCGTAGTTGGGATGGGTTACTACGGAACCAAAAAGTGTGTTGGCCTTCTGAAGCTTCACTTCTTTTTTTTAAATTCAGGATGAAAGGGTGATTTGCTTAGCAGAATACTCAGAATTTCTGGCCCAAGGAGTATTATGGGTTCCTGTAGAATAACTGAATTGAGTTGTAAAAACATTATGGTTTGGGGTACTGTTAAATTACATCTAACCCTTCAGCCAACTGAAGTCAGCAGGCTGCATATCTGCAGGCACACATCAGCCAAACCATTGCTGATCTTTCCCTGTTGGATGATGTGCCTTCAAAACACACCCCAAGAGGGCATTACTGTGTGATTGATTGTAGTGTTAATTAGCCTTACTGTGTTCCCCAGTGTATTTTCCTTTACTGCACCAGTGCTACAGCTGCCAAACAGGATACAGCTCTTGGCATAGCAGTAATGAAGATGTCTCCATCACGTTTTTGTCTTCAAGCATTTTAGGTTTTTTGTCTGTTTTTTGGGACCAATCCCTTTTTCTATCGTCTCTCAGGTGGATAAATAAGATGTAGTTTTCCACGTGTTTTGTGCTCTCTTTCTTGCCCAGCTGCTAACTGTAAATACAGTGCCTGACTTTAAGGAAGATAATGGTGCTTTTTCTGGTCAACATCCAAAAGGAGTATGGCTTGTGAAGAGATAGAGGAAATGCATCTTCTCAGGCTAAGATTATTTTTAAGCACAGAATAAAATCGTAATGGAAATAATAAAAATATAATTAAATCATCAATAACTGTTGATTTAAAAACTGTAAAGGAAATGGGCCTTAGTCACTCTTTCCTATCTTGTTTTTTCCTGCTGTTTCTCTCCTTTTATTATTAGAACTGTTGATGGAGGAAGTCTTAATAATAAAACTTCTTACCTTACAAACTATTGCTGTCACGAGAGTAAAATATTTCTGTGTAAGAGTCAGCATTCTTTAAAGCATGGAATAAATGCTTACAGCTGCAGAAAGAGCTGTGGTAGACATCAGTATTTGTATTTTGGAGGAAGGGATTGCTTAATCAGCTTTGTCGTTTTTAGCTTGTGTGAAGTATGCGTACAAGCAAACCAAAATGAAGTGTACCAAAACAAAACCACATGCCATGATGAGGAGGAGAGGGAAAAAATGACCCCTGAATCTGGAAGTTGCACTTCCGAAACTTAGCAATGTTTGCGTTTTAGGAAATCAAGAGCTGTTCTGTAAGGACTTGCATTCAACAAGCTATTAGCTCTCAGATGAAACCTCAGAGTGGCTCCATTAATCCCTCAGCAGCAGGGGCAAGCCTCGTGGCTTTGGCTGTTCTGGGCAGTATCACCCAAAACCTTGGTTGTGGAATGGGAGGTGGGGGAAGATTGATGTTTGACTGCATTTAAAGTTTTCTGCAACCTTGGATTGTTGGCCCTAAGCCACAAGCAGCAAAAGTCCTGTTACACTGGTCTGAACAGCTGTGGTTTAATGTCTTAGCTCTGTAGTAGATACTCCAGGCTAGGCTTTTCTGGCATGTGGATGAAGCTGGACAAGTAGGGAGCTGCTATGCTAGAAAAGAGAAAACACTGAAGGTGAGGATGCTTCTGAAGATCCTCCAGGGAGCATCTAATTCAGGTGTCACAACTCAAAATTTAAACTGCTGGATCGAGCCGTACAGAGTGTTCTGGTAGCAAGAGGAGCTGGAATGCAAGAATTTTTGCTTTCCTTCTGTGGACTAGTGAACCTTCAATTCAGATCGCAAGTAGAAAATTGCAACTGACAACAAAGGCCCTTTTCCTATTTTGTCAGAGCAGATTTTCAGTCATATCTGTCAAAAGGAACTGATCTTCTGCTTCTCTGGCTGCTGGATACTGAGTACTCTAGTCAGAGAGATCCTTTATAAAGATCCAGTGTGTTTTTGAAGGAAGGCAGCTAGACTGCAGCTCAGTTCACGAAGCTTACTTGAAAGCACTTACCAGATGGATTGTAACAAGTAAGGTAAGTGGAAAAAATCCTTGTGCCAAGAGAGTTGTAAGTATTCAACACTCGCATTGGAAGTGCTTGGTATTGCCTAGCAAGTGATGGGGTTTTTTGGTGCTTTTTTTTTTTTTTTCCAGTGCCCAGAGTCAGAATGTTACTATCTAAATATTTAATTTCAAAAATTCAAATAATTTAAGCTTTCCCCAGGGATAAGAATCTAAGAATTAACAGTTTTGAAGACAGTAGGCACTAAGTGGAACTTAAACACATTAAGACTTTGGAGGATCTTGTGTCTCCTCTGCCACTGGAAAGAAGAAGCATCTGCAATACAGTAGATCACTTGCCCAGGTAATCAGTGAAAATGACACGATGAACTGATTCATAATCCTAAAAAGTAAGACCGAAAGCAGACCTGAGTCAAGATACTCAGCACTGTAAATAGTGAGTTTGCTAGGAGCTCTGCAGGACTGCTCAAGAGGAGAAATGGGCTGTATAACAAATCAATTTCTATGATCGCTCTGGGCTTCTTGAATTCCATTGTGGCAGGTTACTCTCAGAGTTTGGGTATTGAAATTTTATAGCAGTGAACTGCAAGTCCAAGGCCTCTTTCAGTTTCTCCCAGTATGTGCTCAAGTACACCTTTAGGAACACCGCAGGCCCCAATTTTGCCATTAAGCAGAAGCCCTTTGGCTTCATAGCCATCCTAGAAACATGGAACCTGAACACTGAAACGGCCACATGATGGCAGCAAGGCATCACAGGGGATGCAGGATGCCACCGCCTCGGAGAACAGAAATGTGAGTGTTCAAAGCCTGCAGTCTTGCTCTTTATTCTACTACTTGCTTAAAGGAAATAACTAAAATAAATCATAGAATCACTTAGGTCGGAAAAGACCTTAGAGATCATCAAGTCCATCAGATCCTTTTCTGCTGGGTACAGTTCCAGCCACATTTCTCCAAGGCTTTTCTGCTGCATGGGTTGTTACGACTGCATAGTTCAAAGCAACTTTTGGCTGCTGTGAGAATATCAGCCCTTCCAACCCAAAGGATTCTGTTTTATGATTCTATGATTGTGTGACCTGCCTGTGTAAAAGACCTTTTTTGGGATAAAAACACAATCAAATGTAAATCCACATCTGATAAACAGTATGGATCCTGCATCAACCATAATAGTCAAAGCCTTCATCTTGACATTGACTCTAAACTGAGCGATGAAGTGGCTGATCCAGGCCTGATTATAGAGCAACTGAAGGAGAGGCATGTGCCAGCTAGAATGCGTTAATCGGAATAGATATTTTTTAACGTGAATTCTCTTTTTCCTGGTGTAATTTTAAGTTTGGGGCATGTGATAGGTTGACCCTGCTTACTCAGTGCCCCTCAGTGGGATGGGAGAGAGAATTAGAAGAGGAAAATCAAGAAAAAATTCTGGCTAAAAAGAAAAAAAAAAGGAAAATAAGTGATGCAAAGGCAATCACTACATCCCATCAGCAGCCAAATGTTCAGACAGTCTCCAAGGAATGTCAATCTTGGTACAATTTTCTCAGCCATGCTTTTATTTCTGAGCATTGTGTTATATGGTACAGAATATCCCTCTGTCAGCTTATGCCAGCTGTGCTGGCTGTGTCACCTCATTTTCTTGCCCACTTCCAGCCTTCTTGCTAGGTGGGGCGGAATGAGAAACAGAGAGGTCCTTGATGATGGGCAAGCACTGCTTTGTATTGCTTGTTAGCAATAGCAAAAATGTTAGTCATTATCAGTGCTGTCTCGGTCACCAGTCTGAAACAGAAAACCACACGGGCTGCTATGAAGAAAATTAATGCTGTGATTTTAAGGAAAAAGATATGGAAGTCGTTGTCTACTATCTATTGAATATGAGCAGTTGTAGGATGCTTTAAGAATGCTTAAAAAAATCTGTAAATACACAGACTAGAAAGGAAAAGGAATAAAGAAGAGTTGCTACCTTCTACGTGGGTATTCATCCTCTCTGGATGTTTTTTAATTGGATGTGGTGCCTGCAAAACAAAAACTCCTGCATTCTTGTATTCTGCAATACAAGAATGTGAATTATTACCAGTTCAAGCTACAGAGAAGGTGCACATTTTTAGTAACAAGGTTAGTTAGCTTAGTGTTCAATACAACAGGAGCTTTTTGTCCATTAATGGAATACCACCATTCAATAATAGCCTTCTAGAGGATACTTTCTTGTAAACAAAAGCTGTTGCCTGCTTTCACGCAGGAAAAGATTGGGGCAGTCCTGTGACCAGTAACGTCGTCATTGCATGACTGCCTGATGGACTCTCTGGGATGAACTTGAGTGCTTCTAAAATAATCTTTTAGAAACATAACCAAACAGACTCATAGAATGGCTTGGGTGGGAAGGGACCTCAAATACAGAATCATAAGTGCTTCTGGAAAAGATGTAAATGTTGCAATTCCTTTCCAGGATCATCTCGCAATCATTGTTATGAAAAATGAACCAGATGAAGTAATAAATGCTGGATGTTGCCCAAGTTTAAAAAAAAAAAGAAAAAGAAAAGGGACAGGAAAATGAAGATTTTGCCAATGAACTGAGTTTATGACTTAGTCAGTTTGATGTTTTCTTTGTTTTATTCCCTCACCTACAAAGAAGATCAGAAATGTGGCTTCAATTGAAAATAGAAAGCTACAAATACTTGTGTTGAGCAAATATTCTGACGTTACTGATCTAGAGAATTAAGCAATACGGAAAAAGGCCAGCTGGAGTCTTATTCAGGTTTCAGACATTCTGAGTAGCTAGTTCTTATTATGGTCTGTGTCTAACAGACATCTTCTAAGAGGACCTCACTTAAGCGAAAGCCAGTCACTGCCAGTAACTGCTGTGCGGCTGAACATGTTAATACAGGAATAGAACAGATTCCTGAACTTTGTGTCATCAGATGCAAGACTAGAGGCAGAAAATGGGGGATTTTTTTCCTGACGCTAAAAGAAAGTTTGTAAAGCTGAAGTCATACCAGGGCAATAGGGCTCATCAGGATTCTCTAATGTCTCTGGAGTTTAATGCTCTTACAGCCAAACTCCATGTGGGATCTTCTTGCAGGAATCTCTTTGCCTGTGCTGAGCTGGAGGACAGCCCTCTTGCCTGTATAAACCCACTGCTCACCAGCACCTGTAAGTTCTTGTTCAGCATGCTTCCCTTGTTTGCAGAGAGGCAAAACTGATTTCTCTCATTAACCACTGATAAGCCTGAGCACAAAAAAGAAAAAACAAATGGGACAGGAACGTGGCTATAGTTCCTATAATAGCAATAGTTCCTATTTCTGCAGTCTAGGGTCCCTGGTCTGAATGTGCTAGATTTTTACCTTTGTGCATTTCTTGAGTATCCTTGCGGTTATCAAATTATTAATGTTTGAGAGATCTGACTCAGAAATTTATTAAAAAAAAAAAAGAAAAAAAGGAGCTTCCCTTTTGACCAAAAAAATACTGAAAAAACCCAACCAACTACCTGAAAGGAGGTTGTAGTGAAGTGGGGGTCAGCCTCTACTCCTGGGTAACACTGATAAGATGAAAGGGAATGGCTTTATTTTGCACCGGGGGGGATTCAGGCTGGATATTAAGAAAAGTGATGAGGCACTGGCACAGGCTGCCCAGGAGGTGGTGGAGTCACCAGCCCTGAGGGTGTTCAAGAAAGGGTGCATGTGGCAGTGTGGGACGTGGTCTAGAGCGGTCACAGGCATGGACTGATGTTTGCACTGGATGATCTTAGTGGTCCTCTCAACCTTAATGATTCTATGGACCTATGATTCTATGAATAGCTAGTATTCTGTGATTGTTTCCAGCTCCCACTTCTATCTTGACTTCTGAGTTTCGCTTCTGTAGGTTGTGCGACTTCCACAGACTCCACCGAGAGCCCTCTCTCTGTAGTACCAATTGTGGCAGTTAACAAGCTACTCAAGGCGTCTGTCTCTCCCAGGCATGGATACTTGGCCTTGCTAACATGTAGAAGACTGTCTGGAGTTGTGTATTCAGCTGGGACTGTGGGGGAACCCCAGTATAAAAACCTTACAGGACTTCTTTTCTCTTCTAAGGAGGGGAGAAATAAATTCAGGACTGTATTTTACGTTAATGAGGATCTACGCTGAAGCAGATTACAAATGCAGAGAGTAGAGAAAAGGTCATGAAAGTGCAAGTAGGCATTGCTAAATGTCAACTTTGCAAAAGAAATTAAAGCAATTAGTAAAAGCCATGTATATTAAAAATATGACTGGGAAGAAGTGAGGTCTACAGGGAGAGGATAGAGAGAAGTTAAAGTCTGAGTCATGTCTCCTGGTCAAAATGCATAGAATAGAACCATAGAATCCTGGAATCATTTGAGCTGGAAGGGACTCTTAAAGGCCATCTGGTCCAACTCCCCTGTAGCGAGCAGGGAAACCTACACTACACAGGTGCTCAGAGTCCTGTCCTGCCTGACCTTGAGCTTCTCCAGGGACAGGGTACCCACCACCTCTCCATGCAAATATTGCTATGCCATGAATACACACAGTAATATGTGTCTGGGAAAGGATCAGTACAGTAGGAAGTTACTGAAGATCTGTGTAAGCAAGTGATGAATCTATAGACCTGGCAACAAGTAGATGTGTCTATTCAGAACGAAAGCAGAAAATGAGTTTTGCATCTGGAAAATATTTTAGCAAAACCGACTTCAGCTGTTTGTGTCACATCTTGGCATTCTTGGTGCCAGTACAGTCTAACATCATCAGCGATCTGAGTGATGGATGGATGCACCTTCTTCAGAGCCACTGCTGATACCAAACCAGAGGGCACAACCAGTACTCCGGTTAACTTAGCTATACAGCCTTAGAATCATCTAGGTTGGAAAAGACCTCCAAAATAATCAAGTCCAACCACTGACCTAACCTACCAGCTCCCATAAAGGCAAAAACTGCATAGTATTTGAAGACTGAATTATGCCTCTGCAGCTGAGAAATCAGCCACACCACTCTGAAAGCAAGGGAAGCGTGAAGAAGTGCTCATGGATGCAGGTGAGCAGTGTGCTTCTGTGCCTGAGAAGGCTGCCGTAAGGATCAACACAGGTAACACAGGCCTGCAAGAAAACTCCAGTGGGGGTTTGGTTCCATATTGGGCAGGAGGCAAGTGATTGCAGGATCCCTGTCTCCTGTGTTGCAAAGCTGGCAGGGAGCCTGAGACTTGCAGGAAGGACAAAAGGATGGTGTTCTGTGTGTAGGCAGTAGAACTGTTGTGGGTGTTTTAATCCTTGCTTATGCTGTGGTTCCTAATTGGTGTTGCAAAAGTCGTGTATTAAAAAGTGTTCAAGCTTGATTGCCTTTTGCAGGGTATTTCTTTTGTGGATGCACATTTGTGTTTGCAATCAGTGTGCTGAACTCAGAAACTGCTAAAAAATTGCTGAGTGGTATGAAAAAACAAATCCCAAATTATAACAGTGGGAAGACAAAATGGTTCTGTCATGGACATTTAACAATTCTAGCTTGGATCACTGTGTGTTTTAGTTCTTCTGCAACAATATAAATGGTGATCTTAGATTCTGCTGAATTTGGACCTTAGACCTTGAGCTGGAGCATGCCAGTGGGGCTTTCTTAGGAACTTTTTAAGAAGCTCTTAGGAACTTCTTAGGAATTAAAGGAGATGCACAGCACAGGGGTATGTGGTGATTGTTGAATAGTTTATTATTGGCCCTCATTACAAAGGATGTGAGCATGCAGTTACAAATGATGCAATGTGTAGAGTTTTAGATGAGAGTTTCACAGTGCTTATGACAGAGCCTCACTGTAATAGCATGGCAGAGTTCTCAGCATCTTTCTTAATTATTACTGCTCACCTATAAAAAACAACTGAGAGTGAAAGCAAAGTTTGCTACCACCCAAATGGTAGGGTTTCATGGGTGCTTTTTCTCTTTTGAAAAAGAGACAAAAATTGCTTTCACAGGGGAAAAACAATCAAGAAATATATAATAGCTTACTACTTAAAGCAGATTTAAGGAATGGACTGAATTGCAGAATCACAGAATCATTAAGGTTGGAAAATGCCTCTAAGATCATCTAGTCCCATCATCCACCTACCACTGATATTTCCCCGCTAAACCACGTCCCTCAGCGCTACGTCTCTTGAGCTTCTTGAACACCTCCAGGGGCAGTAACTGCAGCAGCTCCCTGGGCAGCCTGTGCCACTGCATCACCACTCCTTTAAAGCAGAAATTCTTCCTAAGCTCATACAGTCTTTGAGCAGCCTAGATCCCACAGCATTCGGTTCCCTGAGCAGAACAACAGCTCCCATGCAGGGCAAAGGCTTCTCACAGCACTTTGGGCTCTTTTGCAGTGCACAGGCTGTGCATGTTCAGAGCTGGCCTTGAGCACAGACAGGTGCTGTGGGGAGGAGAAAGAAGCTGCAGGGCTCGTCAGGGCACTCAGGGCAGCTCAGACATTACAGGGATGATATTTTCTTGGAAACAAAGTACTTAAGTTCTGTGTACCTTAGTACTGTATTCTTTTTGGATCTAGGGCTGCTCTGTGCTGTGCCAGTTTATCTGCAGTTCACTGCAGTGAACTAAGTGAAAATAGATGGATATACACTGGATATATACTGGATAAAAACATGGTTGTACTAGCTGCCAGTTCAGCAGTCACTGAATTTCTGGAGATCTGGATAACTATGTCAAGTGCTTCTGCAAGGAGATGTCACAGACAGAGCTCTGTGCATCTGCACAAGCTCCCAGTTGTGTACCATATAGATTTTGCAGGTGTGTGGGCTGTTATTGCAGAACATTATGGTGCAAATTCACCTTAACAGATTTCCCAATAGCTTCTCTGGGTAAACATGCCTGCTGTGGCTTTCACTATCTGGACTTTTTTGTGCAGCCCTGGAATGTGTTTTGTGACCTGGATAACACAGACAAAGGGATTTTGCTTTCAGATGGGGAATGGATGTGTATGAAACATTCCATGTTTGTTAACTCCAATATCTTCTTGGTTCTGTGTTCACCATCTCCTAGTGGACCAGAAACAAAACCTCCATTCTCATCTGTTTCTTTTCAGGTAGCTGCTAGGTTTGCAAGTTTTATGGACAGCCAAAGAGTAACTTCACTTTTTTTTTTTTTT
>NW_024885529.1:24136-24651 GCF_019232065.1 Centrocercus urophasianus
TTTTTTTTTTTTTTTGCAAGTGCTTAAAAAAACAACAACCCACATTTACAACAACTATTGCATATTTTACCACCACTACAAGTGTGGATCAGGCTGTCTGTATGATGTACTGCTCCACACACATCTCCGGAATGTGAACACAAAAACATGTCTGTGGAGACACTTCTACTTAGACCAAGATAAAGAGTTACAAAATGCCATGTGGCAGAGCAGTGTAATTTTTTTTTCTCTCATTCTTTTATCACTGCCTTTTAATGAATATCAATAGTCCCATTTCTCTTTCAGCTAGGGTGGTTCAAGCATTGCTACACATCGGGATATTTAAATGGATGTTATGTGCCTGAGTGATTAATTTGCAAGATGCTATGTGATTGAAGCATTAGAATTGCAACATTTACAGCTCTGTGTCAGCCAGAATGCCTGCCTGCTCCATGCAGGGCTGAGGCAGATGTCTACTGTGTGTGATGTCCAATGGTTCTTGTGCTACTGTTACAGAAAATAAAGGAAGACAAAAA
>NW_024885530.1:0-46424 GCF_019232065.1 Centrocercus urophasianus
GGGGGGGGGCGGAAGTTTGCAAAGTGGGCGGGCGGGGGGCGCGGGCGGCTGCGCGGCCCAGGGGCGGGGGAGGGGGCTCCGCGGGTGCGCACCGCCACACCTCCCCCCCCCCCCGGGCCCGGGGGGAAGGGGGGGGGGGGGGGGGGAGGGAGGGCAGACACGTGGGACCGGCGGCGGGGGAAGAAGTGCAACAGCCCCGGGAGGAGCGGGGAAAGTGTCGGGGGACGGCGGACTCACCCGCAGCGCTCGGCCTGGCCCCTGCCCAGCACGGCGCGGCCCCGGGGCGGGCGGCGGCGCGGAGCGGCTCGGGGCTGCCTCTCCGTCCCGTCCCTCCCTCCCGTCCCTCCGGCACGCCGAGCCCGGGCGGCGCGGCGCGGCGGCGGCGTGCTCCGCCGCTCGGTAAATAACAATAGAGCCCTCCGCTCCGCTCCGCTCGGGGCCCCGCACCCCGCCCCGCGCCCCGCCCCCGCCCCGGGGCCCCCCCCTCCCCGCCCCGCGCAGTCCCGCGCCGCCGCTCGCTCCGGGCGGGCTGGGGGCGGCCCTCGCCACCCCCGCGGAGGGAGATGTTGTTATTTTTTGCTGTTGTCAGTCTCTGACGTCACATCCACCTGCTGGGTAAACAAGGCTCGGTGCAGGGGAAAAATGGGGGGGTGGGGGGGAGAAGGAATAATAATAATAATAATAATGAGAGCGGGGTGGGGGTTGCGGAGCTCGGATGCGATCACTTGCGGGGCGAAGGGGAGAGGGCGACCGCACGGGGAAGACGACGCTGGTGCGCAGCGCTGCGCGTGTTTTGCGCGGAGGCAGGCTGAGAGCAGCGCCGCATCCTCGGGCCCGCAGCAACTTTTCGTTCCCCCCACCCTCCCCTCCATACGCACGCTGCGCAGTCCCGGCACGCTACGCGGGTGGCTTAAAGGGGGGGAAGGGCCGGGGGGGGGGTTAGGCCCGCGGGTACCCGCGCATCCCTCCCTCAACTCCTTACCTGCACGGAGCGGCAAAGCGGGCGCAGCCTGCGCGCCTCAACCCCCCCAACCCCCCCGCCCAAGCAGCATTGCGCGGGTGCGCAGCGGCGCGCACCGGCCGCCGAGCGGGAGTGCGGGAGCCGAGCGCGGCGCTGCTTTCCGGGAGTTGCGCATCCCGCGCCGGGGTCCCCGCACTGCCCCGCGGGACGGCGCCGGGGAGACGCGGAGAGGGGAGGGAAGCTGAGAGCAGCCTCGTAAAGTTTCAGATCCCGGCGGAGAGCCGGCGAGAGCAACGCGGCGGGATGCGGGGGGCGAGGGGAGCCGCACCGGGGCCGGCGGCTGCTGCAGTGAGCGGGCGGCCCCGAGTTACCGACTTTGTTCGCTACAAATTCTTTCCTCGCGGCTGCGGGAACCTGTTCGGAACCTATTTTCTTCCTCCTCTTTTGGATTGAATACTTGTTGTTGGTTGGTTTGTTTGGGGGTTTTTGTGTGTTTTTTTTTTGTTTTTTTTTTTTTTGCGTTCTGCCTTCCAGCGGGGCTGACACAAAGCTCCCGGGGCTGGGGACAGCTCACCATGCGCTGTACCGCGGCAGTAGCTCCGTAGGGCGGCTACGCGGGGCGCGGAGCTCCGCAGGCCCCCCCCGGGCGCGGAGCCGTTCGCCCCCTGCCGCGTTCCGCTCTCGGGGCCGGACCCGCGGCGCCACCTCCCGGCAGCAGCGCCCCATGGAGCGGGGAGCGCCGCGCAGCGCACCTGGGTGCGGGAGGGGCGGTGTGCCGGTACTCATTTGAGCCGTTGGGGAAAATCGCTGTAAATAAAGAGTCGCGGAGGCGATGTTTGAGTCGCACGTTGCGGGCCAGCGGACGCCCAGGAGCTGCGCAACAGAAAGGAAGGCCCAGCTTTAACCCCACTAGTGCGGGTTACTCTGAGCTGCCGGGGCTGAGGCTTTTTTGTTCATCTGTTTCTTCAGCAGAAAAAGGAAAGGAGATAACTGCATTAAAATAACTTTTTTAAAGCACTGCTCCCCCCACCCCCACCCCATACTGTTCTGGGAGAGATTTGGTGTACGTTTCATCCTGGAATAAACACTGTTTATCAGAAACTCTCTCTGCTGTTTGTGAGTTCACAAAACTAAACCAGTAACGTCAGCGCTGTAAAATGTGATTAATTCCACAGCAGTGGGACTGCACCCTCCGCCAACATCACTGCTAATTGTACCTGAATTGTTTACTGCTGGATTGTTTTACACGGGCCTGGAGAAGGATGCTCCATATTCCCACCCCCAGCACCACCATCCCAGGAACAAACACTGCACATTTTGGCAGGGGTGCAAACAGGCCGCAACTACAGCTTGTTAGCTGAAAAAAACATGATGAAGGTGATGACGCCTCTGTAATTATAGGCGTTCCTTGGTTTAAAGTCAGAATGTTTTCCAAGCTACTGTGATGCCACACCTCTGCTGTCCCAGCAGCCAGGCCCCAAGGTCCTGGGGCCCTGCAGCACATGACTGCATGGCTGTTTCCCAGCCCCGTGCTGCTCCTGGTGGGTGCACAGCCCATGCAGTGCTGTGCCGTGGTCCTGCATGAGCTTCAGGCAAGGAAAGTTGAGCTATAGGCTGCATGCCCCATCAGAAGCTGGTAAGTACATTTAAAGGAGAAATGCATTGTGCTGGTTCTCCCTTTGTAGTTGGAGTCTGGAGTTTGGGCAATGGCTACCTCTAGAAAAGGTGCAAAGTGCTGCTCTGCCCAGCACCTGCTATGCATACATGAAAGTGAACACCAAGATTTCCATTACCCAGATAATGTTAAGGATGGGAAGGGTTGACTTGACAGTTCCCGTGAGAGGGAACATTTAAAGAACAGCCTTTAACCACAAGCCCCAGACATGCCCTCTGTCCACAAGCTCTGGCTGACCCCAGTGCTGGCGGCAGCAGCTGCACCAACTGGAGTTGCTTTCCCAGCTGGGGGAACTGGACACAAAGATAGAGCGAAGGCAACACAGCTAAGGTCTCAGTTGGCTTGTCTGACTACAGGAAGTTACAAATGACCCAAACGAGGACTGCAGCCAGAAATAGATAATTTTTCAATTTAACCATCATCTTACATCATCTACATGATGTACAGTCTACATGAAGCAGTGCTGCAGATGGATTCATCCCCCTCTGCTCTGTGTGCTGAGACACAGGATGGGGCGGCTTTGCTTTCAGCCCAGCAGCAGAGCAACAGTGTGCTGCCCTGATCCACAGCAGCTCTCTCTGCTCCTGAAGTGTCCATCCAACCTCCAGTGCATCAGGAACTGCCCCGAGACAACTCCATAGCCTACTGCCATGTGCCCGCAGCTGCCAGGCAGTGCATATTGCCTTCTCCTGGGGAGGGTGAAATAAATGGCCATTGGATTTGAGTTGGGCTATTCATCTGCCTGAATTTGGTAGTGATTCTTCAATGAATATTCATGGCAATTAATGCCATTTAAATCCCATCGCTTCCTGAATATAATTGTCTGCTATACATGAATTGGCAAACACCAGAAGACATCCAATCTCACTGAAAGTCTACAGGCAATTAATCTGAGCCACCACAAGCTGGACACAGGCTGTGCAGAAGCTGCATGAAGTACACCAGAAGAGATGGGTTGCAGCTGATGGAAGAAAATAGGTCTAAGAGTGTACTTGAATGCTCAAGAAAGTGTTTATATTGATCTACAAATAGGAACTACACTTTTTTTTTCCCTGTGGAAAACTTCAGCTTTTCTCTCCCCAAGCCATAGCACAGCATCCATCCATCCTGTCGTCTTCCTGAGTCCCAGCGCCTTCAAGAAGGCCCTCAGTGCCTACAGAAAGAAACACCCAAAGCCAATTTCCTGCAGACAGAAACACCCAAATCCAATCCCCCTTCCCAAGAGCTGCCATACCAGAGCTCACTCCACTCCCCCAACAACAGGCAGCAGTCAGCGCAGTGCTAATGCAGAGCGAGTCCCCAGCACGGAGCTACCAGGCCCTGCAGTAACATAATAAGGGCTCTTCCCAAAATATTTGGGCTTGCCCTGTCACAGCGCAAGGCGTTCGAGTTCAGCGCTCTGTCAACAGTGCCAGGTGTCTCCCGACGCCCCGCTCCTGCGCCAAGAGGGAGAGCTCGGCAGCACGGAATAGTCATTATTCACATTACTAACATATAACGGAATGTCTAAACAGATAACGTAACAAAACCCTCTGCAGAAGAGAAAAAAAAAAAAATACAGGTTCGTATTTATCCCAGCGAGATGCAAAATGAACTCCATCTCCTGGAAAGCAGAAGTGAGGCTCTTGTTTTTGCAACTGACAGTCACCAAAAAAATAGTTCAGCTGAGCCAGGGCTGACGTTCTCTGCAGCCCTCGATAACCTAACCTGCAAATCTAGGGGAAAAAAGGGTGACTCAAAGCCAAACCTGAGCATGTAAGGGTGAGCCCGGTGAGAGCAGAAATCCAGGCACAATTTCATCTCGAGTCAATCCAAAGATTTCCTTTCAGTTTTGATTTTTAGGGAATTAAAAAAAAAAAAAAGAAAAAAAAGACCCCCGCCCCCCCCCCCTCTTGCTTGAAAATAAAATTAAAGGACATTTTGAACACAAAGTAGTTTCAAAGTGAAAAAATCAAAGTGTTTCATGTCAGAAGTGTCAAAACTAACAGCTTCAGCATTTGTCAGAGCTTTTTTTGAGTTTTTATAAATGACAAGTTTGGCATGTGTGCACAGACCGCTTCGGTGCTGCTGAGACTGCGTTTTTGCATGCAGGAAGCGGCAGGCTGAGATTTCTGTGCACAAACCCCCTTCGCTGGTGGCTTTGTTCCGAGGTGCCTCCCCCCGTTTCCGCCCCCCCCACCAGGCCGGGGCCACGGTACGGCCCCCGGGGGCCATCACCTCCTCGTTGCCACATTTGCATCTCACCATTGGGGCCACAGGACCCCACAGGCCTGGGCTCTTTCAGCACTTACTCACCATGAAGGCTCAAAGGTTGGGACAGACCAACTGCACATCTCTGCTTGGCATGCTGCTGCAGGACGGCCTGCTACCTACCTGTGCCAGGTACCTCCTCAGCCTGGTGCACTGCAGCCTTCGCTATAGCAAAGCTGTAGGCTGAGCTCTGTTCCATCACCTCCGCCCCCAAAGCAAAGTTTTTCACAGTGCCAACTCCTGAGAAGTCTGTAGCCAGGTTTACAAGAGGGCTAGCATCTATCCTGATAGAATGCACCTGAGCAGGCCTGAAATAGGACATTTAGTTAGAAATCTGAATTACATTAGATGCTATTGCTATAAAAAAGAACTACTAACCACCAAATCTGTGATGCATTTACAGTATTAGCACCTGAACTTGTTGTTGTGCAGGCAGCAGCCACCTGGATGGATGTCAAACCTGTTCCCAACACAGCCTTCCTGCAGGTTCAGTGCCCTGTCCCAAGGGAGGGCAGCAGAATGCATTGCTGTGAGCACCACACTCACCCCTGCTAACACTTCCCTCCTGCCATCAGGCCCCTGCAGTGCTTTCTGCCCCTCCCAACCACTCACTGTTTGCATCTGCTGGAGCCTGGAAGAGCTCCTCCTCTCCCTCCATGGCTTATAGGACCTTCCCTAGAGCTGGAGATGCGGAGCTGGTGGTTGGCAGCCCTGCATGGGGGGGGGGGGTTGGAGCTGGGAGGTCTGTCAGCATTCATCCAACCCATCCATTCCATGATTGTAACTGTAGCTTCTGCCATGGAGCATTTTCTGCTGATGCTGCCTCAGAATTGTGCTCCAATGGAGTATTATTTCATCTCAACTTTTCCACTATTGTGACTTTCCTAGTCCAAAGGTCCAACATCAACAAAGATTAAAACTTCCACTCTGGTTACATATCTACGAAAGCAGCAGCCTCCTTCTTGGGAGATAAACACTACCAGATGCTCTGGTAAACAGCAGACAGGGGAGAGAGGGGGAAAAAAACAATGGTTGGGAAAAGGAAAGGGGTGAAAATAAGATAGAAACGGCTGAAGGAGAGACTAGAAAAGTAATTCTTGGTGGCTCCTGGTGCATGGCAGTGAAGAGGTTAAGCCCCAGTGCACTGCCATCTCCAGACAGAATTGGTTGTTATTGCATTGATAAAACCCCGGGTTGTGTTTTCCTTGTCCATTTTGACCCGTAACCGACGTTAGCATTGCAAATGATGTCTGCTGCCATTCAACCAGCCGAAGTGAGCGGACAGAAACAAGACAGAGAGCTCCACAAGACGCTACTAATGGAAGGGGTGGGGAAAAGTCTGATTTGCATGTAATTAATGATTATTTATATAAAAACCATATCACTGTGGTAGTTCTTGACATCATTTAAAGCCGCTTTTCAGAAGAGGAGTCTCTCCTGTTAGCGCTCCGATCTTTTCTGTGCTGTATGAATGGAGATGGAGGTGCCCACTGTGCTGATAACCACTGCTGGGGGCTGAGCAGCGCCGTGCTGCCCTCAGTCCCAAACCTCTGCAGCAGTTGCCCCGGGAGCCATTTGGTGGAGCACCGTCGGCTCTCAGGCCGATGCTCTGCAGAAGGTGATGGAGCTATGCACAGATGCTGTGAAGGAGTTTCAGATTAAATAAATGGATTTTCTTCCGAGCTTGTAAAATGATTAACTTATTTGATTTCAACATCTAATCGCGAAATAATTGCCTAGCCCAGCCCCGAGATACCTTGGCAGAGTTGTTTGAGATGCTTTGGCACAGACAATAAGCTCCCGCAGGAAGGCATCCATCTCTCTGCACCAATGAAACCGGTCCTTGGAAAGGAAGGGCGCAGCTCCGCCCCGGCTCCTGCACACCCATAGCTCCCAGACACATCGCTGCACACCGGCCCAGCCAGCTTGGGCTGCACATGGCAGCATGACCTAATTTACTGGGCTCTGCTGGACAAAATCTGCGTGGCGGAAGGCTTATTGGCTGCCTCTCACAGGTTCTCTCTAATTTGCCCAAGGAGCTGCTGGGTAGGAAACTCGCTTAACCTCAATGATGGCAGGGACAGATTAAAGAGAGCTGGGCTCAAAAACAAGCAGGTCTCAAGCACCCTTCTTAATAAATAAAAGCAAACCACAGCACTAATTGGAGCAATTGGACAGAGCAGCAACTGAGGCTCGAGCCTGGGAGAGGGGGGACAGCCTGAGCTCAGGTGGGAGGAATGTCACACTGGGGATGCTCCAACACAGAGCAAACCTGGGTGTGCTGCTGCAGATCAAGCAAAGACCACCACAGGCAGATATCCACCTGCAAGGTCCCACCCAGCCTTCTGCTTTTCGAGAACAGCATCATATGTCATGTTCTCCCATCACTGCCTCCTGGCAGCACCAAAGCATAACTCATTGCACCTAGGGGAACAGATCACTCCCAGAACAAACAGAGCAGCCCAAACTGCCCACTTCCATGTTGCTCAGCGTGTGTTGTGGCTGGGGTGGGATGCCCATCCTACCTTCAGCAGTGGGCAGATGGTGGGGTGAGATGGCTCATCCAGCCTTGCCCAGATTGAGCAGGAACTGATGCCAGGCAGGCACCCAGACTCCTAGGTTAAAAAAGAAAGTAAAAGAGAGAAAAAAAAAAAGAAAAGCAAAAGTGATTTCTCATAGTAGATCTCATCTCCCCCTTTGCATTATTTTATCAAAAGTAGCCTGATGAAGAGCTACTGCCATTGTGAGCATTGTGCAAACCCACGTAACAAGCAGCACGCTTGGCAGAAAGAGCTCCTGGAGCAGACTCCAGGAAGGTTGGTTCCCTTGCCAGCCACCCCATTTCAGACTTCAATGCTTTCCATTCCATTTCCAGTATTTTTCACTTATATCATCAACACTTTTCTCCCCGTTGTTTTATTTGTAAGTCACACTTGCCATAGGGCTGCTATCTCTGCATTCCAACATTCACATTCGGCAGAACTGAGTGAGGTCAGCATCAGGACTGTTTCTCCCCTGAAATTAGCACAAAAACGGGGCAGGAGCAATATCAGAGCTACCGAAAGCTTTCTTTATCAGCTTGACCTGGAGACCAGATGTTTTGCTACAAACTCTTCAGCTCTCAGTGGTTCACAAGCGCTCTCTGCCATCTCCACACATCAAACGTTGGCAGAGCAAAGAGTGTTTTGAATCTCAGCAAAATTTCAGACTTTCAGGAGGGCCATTATTTCTGGGAGAAGAAATTACTTAAATGGAATCCTCACGCCCAAGAGCCTTCTGGCTGTTTCTTCCTGCTCAGGGTAATTCTCTGGCAGACGCGTTGCAGCTTCCACCCCGATACTGAGAGGCTGAGGCACATCTCCGCCAACCCTCGGACTGCCTTAATCACATCAGATATTTTGTTTACGAAGCTCAGCTCTACAAAGCCCAACCTGGAAGCAGGTATTCATCCTCCCATAGACAACTACTTTTGCAGTAATTTCTTCTAGAGTCAGAGCTGATCCTTATCTACAAAAGGCCAGAGCAATAAGGACTTAATGTGTTTAGAAAACATGGCTCTTTCACCACACCTGCAGCCTGGCTGCCAGCTTTCCACCATCTGCACTCTGCTGCTCTGGGAGCCATGAGGGAAGCAGGAGAGCTTTCCCTGCCATCCCTTCCAGCCAGCACCTCTCCCAGATGTCTGCACACACTCACATGCCTAAAGGGCTTTGCTTTGGTCCAGCATTTCCAAGGACTCATGTTTTGCACTAGGAACTGGTGGCGCTTAGTTTGGTTTTTTCCTGCTCCACTTCCTCCGTGCTGTCCTATTCATGACTTTGCAACAGACACAGAAGAGCTCTTGCTGCTGAGCACCGGCAGGACCCACTTCAGGAGGTACTCCTAAGATTTTTCTGTCCCCCTTTTTAAGAGATGAATTAAATCCCCCTCTTCTTCAAGCTTCCAGAGGCAGTAGCTTGTCCCAGCTCCCCAATTTGCTTCTGCCATTTACTTCTGTCTTACACAAGGCAGCATCCTGTACATCCCTCCCTTGAGCTCATTTTGATGCTCCCTCCCAGTGCTCATTTTGGTCATAGCAATGCCACCGAACAAACTTCAAAGAAAAAGCAGCGTGGAGCCAAGGAGAAGTGCCTGGGGTGGGGCAAGGGGTGAGAGCACACAGGTAACAAATCTCCCAGCAGCATCCTCATGCCAACAGCCACAAAGCTTTTGTGCCTCCAAGTCCTGTCACGATTTCCCAAGATCCCAGTTCATTTTGGAAAAGAAAGAAGCAGGCAAGGGTTAAAGCCCAGCAGTGCACCCCACCCCCAGCCCATTCACAGCAGAAGGAAATCTGTCTCTCCCACCCCTCAGCATCCTGTCTGTGCTGCCTTGGAAAACACAGCTCCCTGCCCGCATCCGGAGGTGCCGGACCTCAGCACGACCCCAGCCCCTGCCCCCCCCTGCAGCAGCCTCTGGGTGCTGTCCTGGCAGTTCCCGTGGCCAGGTGCCCACACCCAAGCCCAGGTGAACTCCCCAAAAGCAGCCTTCATCCCCGATCCCTCTCAGGAGGTCTGCCCCAATGGGTCATTTCCCTTTTTCTCCCTCCAGCTGATGTGAGCAGACAGAATGGAGTTGGAACTGCTCACTTCCAGCTGTCCCATACTCATCCCACTGGTCTCCCAAGACTTCCCCATGCGACCCAATGGTTCCAAGGAGCTGAGACATACCACCCTCATGGCATCAAGCTGTTGGAGATAGGGTGCATGGAGTTTCAATGGCAAGTGAAGCCCCCATGGGTCATACAGTGTCATTGCTTTCCCAAACAAGGCCCCTGGCACTGCAGAGCACACTTGCCTGGCCAAGCAGAAAGGCCACAGGTCCTTATCCTCCTCCTCTCCAACAGACCTAGAAGATGCACAATTGATCCATTTGCCCCTGCAAGAAGCCAAGGAGGGAACACAGCGCTGCACTCAGCATGTCTCAGAGCACTCTGAGGCTGGAGGGCCCAACATCTGTACAACAGCATCACCTAGGAGCCATGCCCATGCTAGAAGTGCACGTGCAACACTCAAAGCTACTTCTGGTCCACCACCACATGGCTGCCAGCTAGAGGGGCTCCAATGCACACACCCCAAATTACTCAGATAGAGGCATGTCCTGAGACTGTTCCCAAAGGGCAGGTACACAGGGAATGCATGCCATAGAAGCAGGGCTCTGTGGATTCCCAGCCCAGCTCTCTGTGCTGGGACTTGTTGGTGCAGACAGACGAGCCCCGTGTGGCTCCTTCCAGCGCTCCTGGCCACGTGGGAGCAGAGCTGTGGCCGTGCCAGAGCCGAGCACTCAAAAATCATGAGTCACAGTTTCCAAAAGTTATCTAACTGGTATAAAAAAAAAAAAAAAAAAAAAAAAAAAAAAGGAATTTAATGAATTTCATTTTTCAGATGACACCCAAAAGTTTCTCCACAGCTCTCGGTGCTGGAAACCAAAGGAAAAACAAACATATGACAGAAAGCAGAAGTAAGAGATTTTCATGCATTCTCGTGATCCCTGGAGCTGGAGCTTTAAGGAGAAGAAAACAACAAACAACAAAAGCATATGATATAAGAATTATGATTTGGCTGGCAGCAGAAGGAAAGCCTCATGATTTATGCGACAAACCTCAACGAACAACCCAGCTCAAAAACTTGGAAAAAGGTGAAACATTCCAGCATGGTTCAGGCTGCCAAAATAACAGCAACAATCATGCAGAATTCCAGCACAAGAAAAAAAAAATAAAATGAATGAGATTTTCTTCACTTTCATGAACTCAAAGACAAACAGATGTTGACAAGAAGATGTTGCAAACACTTTTGCTGTTGTTGAGCTGAGCCCAGCTCACAGCAATAGCAGCACATCTCTCCCTCATTGCCAGCCCCTCTGCTCTCAGTGGAGCTCAGGCAGCAGCCACCGTCCACATGCTGTGTGCTCTTCCACATCTTGTTCCAACACAAGGGGTTTAATTACAGCTTCTTGTACGCCACATTAACACTTGCAATTAGTTATTAAGCATTCATTCTGCTGGAGAACACCCACACTGGGTACTTCCCTAAAAGTGTACAGCCCTATGAAAAGTGCCCCAATCAGTAACATCTGCACTTCTCAGTGCAGTCCTACAATTCTATGTGTTCCAAAGGGCCCGTCTGACTCCTGCATGCTACTTTCTGTGCTCCTTTAATACTGAAGAAGCCATTAATTTTATTTAGCAGAGATTAGACTTGCAGGACCCAACCTGATACAGAGTTCCAAGAGGCCCTCTCCTGGAAAAAGGCCTCAGAAATGGATCCCATGTCCAAATGGAAGATGACGCCAGCACTGGTTTCATTTCAAGGCCATCCAGATGTTCTGTAAAGTGATTAGGAAGTGCCGTGTATCAAATATAAGATACCCTGCATTGAACTAATGCATTTATTTGCTCTGAATGGTTTTCCAGTTCAGGGCAGCACTTTGCCTGTCACAAGTAAAGTGCTTTGACAGAACACATGGACATTTCTGCTGCTTAAACTGAGCCAGGGTACAGAGTGGCCAGCAACTCTTAGATCTCAGCAAGAGCCCAGAGAAGTACTTTCACTCTGATATATTTATTTCCTGGTCAACTAAAAGATGAGTCCAAATCCCATTTGTCAGCATCCTGCACATCCACAGTCATTTGAAAGGAAGCAAATAAACATAATGTTATCATGGAGTCATTGAGTTTCCACTGTGTTACAGGCTAGCAGGTGTCCAGAACATCACAGAGATTGGGTAATGCAGCCCTCTGCTTTGAAGAATGGCAACTGAGAGCTGGTCCTGTCTATTGGGGATGTTGAATCTCCACCCAGACATGCTTGGTTTTCTCCAGCGCTGGATCCAAGCACACTTGGAGTGATGAGGTGTTGGTACAGACGTCCTATCCCTAGAGGTGCTCAAGACTTGGCAGGATGGGCGCTGGGCAGCCTAAGACGGCGAGTGGCCATCAGCCCATGGCAGGGGAAGAGACCTAGGGGACCTTTAGAGGCCTTGGAGACCTTCAGTGCCCCTTCCAACCTTAGCAAGCTACGATTCTGATAACCTGGCCTCAGCTGTGTGGCTGTGACAAGGGCAATGCCGTGGGAACCTGCTGGTGAAGAAGCTTTCAGCAGATGTGTTGACGTCACCTCTGTCATTGATTTATTTTTTTTTTTTTTCAGAGTTACAAAAAATAATCTCCAAATAGTCACAAAAACAAACAAACAAACAACCACCACTAAACCTAGAGACACCACAGCCGATGTGAATGTGGCTCCATCCAGAACAGGAGGGCATGAGCCACACCATCCCATCCAAACACAGTATCCACTCATGTGCATGGGAGCTTCTGTGCTGACAGGGACCCTTCTGACTTCAGGTTTGGTCTCTGCTTCCTCACCAAGCTTCTCTTTACACCTTCTACTTGTGTACAGGAGAGAAACTCAGGCACATGGGAGGAAAAATATCCAGATAAGAAAATGCAGCTGGATTGTAATTTGTAGTTTCACAGTCCTCTGTGGATAAGCCCCTACACAATACATCCATTTGCCTGCAAATTGAGAATTGTGTTAAACCCACAGTAGTTCTGATGTAACAATATCTTCATGCTGAGAAACTTGAAGACTGCTGAGAAATACGGCACTTAAGCAGAACAAAAAGCAAATTCCCAGCAGCACCTTCCACCCCCATGTTTTTATTGAGTTTTAGTAGAAAAGAATTCAAGAATACAGAGGGCCTGCCGACCAGACTAGGCATTGTCTGCATTAATTTGGGGTATACATTACTTTCAGCTGATACTCAGCTGAAGAATTAACCCAGCATTCCTCCATGACTTGGGATTTTGCCAACAAGCGTTGCAGACACATCCCTGCTCCCTGGATGCAAAGCTCTACAGTTCCACTTCCACAGGCAGGAGGAGCAGCAGCTCTGGGTGGGAGCATCAGGGGGCTGAAGTCTCCCAGGTGGGACAAGGCCAAGCAGAACAGCCCAGCTCAGAGCCCTTCTGGAAGCAGCAATAGCAATGGGACTTCTCACCAGCTCCAGTGAGCACAGACTTTGGCCACCAGGTATCTGACCTGTGCTGGCCACACAAAAGCAAGTATTGGGAATAAAATGGAGTGGCAACAAGATCTTCAGCAGTGCCTGAAAGAACTGGAATCCACTCCTCCACCCCTTGGTTCGAGGTAGCTTTGATAATTTTTATCCAAAGCTTTTTCCTTAAGCCAAAAGACAAAGTGTCCTAAGATACAGAGGTATCATGCTCCCAGCTGCTCTTACACTGCTATCACAAGACTTTCATTCTCAGTATACGTAATTTGATAGATGTCATTTCATTAGGTTATAGTTTATTTCTGACAGGCATTTTCATCAACCGCACATGACTTAGAATTATTTAGGTTGGAAAAGACCACTAAGATCAGCAACCCCAACCCATTCCCACTAATTGTGCTCCTTAGTGGGGCATCTACTTAGTGGGACAATGCCTCCAGAAACAGTGTCTCCAACTTCAAGCACCCGAGGCCCTTCCTTTCACCACACTTGGGCTTCAGCTTTCTCCAGAAGCACCACTACAAAACTCACTTGAGCCCCACCAATTGCCCTGCAGGATCCCAAGGCACCTCCAGCTCTACCAAAGCTGCTTCTCCCCTGCAGCACCCAAGGAAAAGAACAGAACAGCGAGACTTACCTCTCTTCCTCACCTTCAGCCCTCTTCCCACAGATCTGTGCTCTCTTCCTTCCAATCGATCCCCCAAAAAAGAAAGCACCTCTTCCTCTTGGGCTCTTATATCCCTGGGGAGCTCTGGGATAGCAGCACAGGCCCATTCCATCACCCCCTGCCCACAAGTGTAGGCACTTCCCTCTCCTGGCAATGGCTGCAGAAGCACCATGAACCACCCCATCCCACTAGGAGAGCTGAGCCTTTTTACAACAGATAAAGACAACGTCAATGTCAGTACTAGAGAAAGTCAAACATTCTGTTTGCAACAAAATAAATTAAAAGCAATGCTAGCTGCAAGAGGTTGGCAAGAATTATCTTGGGCATCGTCACTGGAGTGTGGTCCAAAGCTGCAGCCACTAAACGTGGCCATTTCCATCGGGCATCACTCTGAAGATGCCCAGTGAAAGCAAACCATTGGGTGGGAAATGAAAATCAAGGAGGAAAAATATATCTGTGTTTCTGATTATTCTACCTTAATGTTGTGTTCTGTCATTACGGCAGATTGCTTAATTGTGCTGCTGATTACTTTTCCTGAATTCTTCCTACAGCTGTAGTTTTTGCAGTGCCGTGGAAACACTAATTAGTGGGAAGAACATTGCCTTGAATTTTGTTAGAATATCATACATGTTAAAAAAAAAAAAAATAGAAAACCACAGTGTTACTTACTCGGTCCCTTCTCTTGTTGACTTAACTCAGCACACCGCCGTCTGTCCGTCCGTCCGTCCTGAGCGAGGTGCAGGTGGGAGTGCTGTGCCAGTGATGTCACCCAGACACGTAGCATAGATCAGCCCTTTCCACCCCACAACGCTCACCTTGCAGAGCAATCCAAATGCGCACTTAGCACAGGACAGGCCAGACTTTGCCTGCATTCGCTGCTACCAGGAATTATCTCTATACTTTGCAATATGCAAAACAAGCTGCTGGTACAGAACATCTGCACGATGCTGTAATCTTACTGCACATTTAGGCTCCACATTCTTAATGATCCATCACGAGGAATGATTTAATGTTGTTTAACTCTTGTTTTACTAAGCTGGGGCGTGCATTCCCCCTACTTGTTCTGCAATATATCCACACACTAAGGAGAAAAGCTTCTTATTGTGTGAAAATTCATGCTGTGAGTTTTTATTTTTGATTTTTCTGTCCCTAAGTGTTAGCTGCTGGCCCCTTTCTCTTCTTCTTTCTCAATCATTCAATGAGCTCAATTCAGCACCTTCAGTAGTGGGACATGCCCAAAAGTTGCCAGAATGGAGTTTGGCCATCTGAAAATTGGGAAAGAAATTGGAAATCTGGGCACAGCTAAGGACAGATCTCTGGGCTTCGTCTACAAGTGAGAATCCAACCAATGAGTGCTCTGGAGCAGAGGCAATGATGTACTGCCAGGTACTGCTCATGGGTATGACATAGATTGGCTTCTTCCTGCATATGGTTTCCCACCAATACACTGCCCCTGAAACACTGCTAAGGCATTGAGCAGCAGGGCAGGGAGGCAGAATTCACCCTAATGGATAGGGCGTGCAGGCAGCAGCCAAGATCAGACAGTCATCCCAGCACCAGTCCGGGTTCATCAGGATATAGGCACAAGAACCTCACTGCTAACCAAATCCCACTGATGTCACCGGACCTCTGTTCTCAGTCCCCACCCCAAAAGAGTGAGGAGCAGGAGGCAGGCAGCAGGGATCAGTGAAAACCAGCAGCACACACAGCAGACTGCTACAAACCAACACCAAACGCACCTCCTCCAGGAGAAAAGCCACTCTCTCTGCCCGTTCCTGGTAAGCACAGGAAGAGGTTTCGTGGTCACTACAAGTATTAGGATTGAATAATGTTTGGCTATATTAATCCAAAGTGCACAGCAGGGAATAAGGTAATTTTTCCATCCTCTTGATTATATGTAGAAATTTTATATGCGCTTTTTGTAGATTTGATTGCAGCAGCTTGGGATGCTTCCCAATTTGCTCCTCTCCCAGGACGCTCTTTCTGGATCAGCTGCATGCGAGCCCTGGTGGAACACATGGTATACAGTATTTGTTGCTTTAACATCTTAAACAATCTAGAGAGACAAGGTCACGCTCTCCTGGCACACGGCCCACGCGCTGCGCCTTCTTGTTCTGCTTCACTCTGCTGCAGCTGAGCAGCCAGAGTAGCGAGCTGGGGCTGCCATCCCCATGCACACATACAGGCACAAAGCCACGCTTCCCTTCCCTGGCACTCCTGCCTTTGCCAACAGTTTTCTGTGTGGTTACAGTGATGACATTTGACAACACCTTTCTGTCTGGTTACAGCACTGGCCTGTTGGCTAAAAGCAGCCTCCTCCCTTGCAGAGCATGCAGGTCACCTTGTTACTTAATTTCTGTGTTCCTCTATTAGAGGAGATGCTGCAAAGTACTCGAAATAATGTTCACAGCTGTGAACCGTGGTGCCCGATCAATGAGGGACACGACAGCCAATTACCCTTCCACTTTCTGATTGTCCCCAACAATCAGCCCAGATCGATGCCTTCAAACTCAATTGGCAGTGCATATCAAATCTGAAATAACACGTTTCATTGTTTTGGAAGTGCTGTCATGTTACACACAGGTGGCCCCAGCATTTATTTAGTCATTCCTTCTGCTCCTGGCCCAGTCTGGCTGACCATGCTTCCAACTGTTCATATGTAGCGCTGCAGCACAAGCACCCATCATCTGCTGCACTGCACCTTGTGGGGAGCCTCAACGCAGGAATAGCTGTATGGAGGGAGAAGAATGATGGAAACAGGGCAGGGTAGTGCAGCAGGAGGAGAGCGGGAATGGCAGCAGGAAAACTCATGGAGAAAGGAGATGGCGAGCACACATTCTGTCCATGCATCTGCCTTTGTTTCAGGAGACTCAGCAAAGCTTCCAAGCATTGGAAGCAGCACTGTGCCAGGAGCTCCTTCAGAGTTTCCTTTACAGGTGCCAGTTTGCACAGGCTTTTGTAATTGAGAAGGATCATTTACATGTGTAATGGTTTAAACCAAAAAACAGCCACCGTGCAGGTACCAGGAGCCCCTCGCTGTGGATCGATGCGAAAGAGCTCTCCTGTCCTACTGTCCTAAGCCCTGTAGGTTTGGGTTTGGTGCCCCAAAGCCTTCCTGTGGCTGCAGGCTCTCTACCTGCTTTAAAGCATAAACCCATGGTCCCACATGGGTGCTCCTCACAGCCATACAGGTGTGACTGCTCCCTGTGAACCTCTGAGCATCCCTGCCTTGCCTGATACCCCCAGTAAAACCCCCAGATGACCGACCCCAGAGGGGGACAGCCATCTGCCCCAGGGCATCCTCCAGCTCCTATCCCTGCTCCTATTCCCACTCTGGACACAGTACTGCCTTTAGAGGCCAAGGTAATGAAATAGATGCAGATGAGCTCACCATGAGCTGCTTCATTGAGGTGCCCCGCATGCAAGGGAGGCAGGAGCGCAACAGAAAGCTAATGGGGCTGAAGCATTAGCTCTGCGATCGGAGCATGGCGAGGAGCCAAGGCACTCCCTTTTTGTTAATCCACAGTGCTTGTTATAAGATTGAATATCCATTTGGGGGCAGAATTCACCCACTTTCCTTCGCCCATTCCCCTCTGAAAGCATTGTAATGCTTTACTTATTGGCATTTTATTTTGATGAATATGCTGTGACTGGCACAAAAAAAAAATAATCCCAAATGGCATTAGGAGGCTCAGCCACGTGTCTGTTGGCCCATGTGCACTGAGTACCATCAGTCAAGGTTCATATTGCTCACGGGATGCTTCACCAAATGTTTTCCTAGCATCACCACCACCAGGAGCGTCAGCAGGGAAAAATCCCACTGCTGGTCCCATCACCAAACCCTCCACGTGCCACGGGGCAGGCTCCAAAATGCCACAGCCCACGTGCTGGCAGAGGGAAGGCTGCTGCAATGCGTGGGTTGTGCCAGGATCCTGCCAGGATCGCTCCTGACCTTGTCAGCTTCACACGCGGGCACATCCCACTCTCCTTCTGAAGGCACAGAGCCACTGATGTGCCGCTGTTTGCTTTGGGAGCACAGCAGAGCCAAGGCCCTGTCTGAGCACTGCTCGTGTTGTTTCTGGGCAAGGGAAGAGGAGGGAGGCAGCGATTCAGAAAGCAATCCCTGTGCAGCACATAAAGAGGAGCCCTTCGTGGTTTAGGCTTTCTAATTACAATTAATTAGAAGTCATAGCTGTCGCGCTGCTTCTCGCACGGCTTCGGGCAGAACCGTTGGCAAAAGTTGTTTTCAAGAGCATTTTGTATCAAATCCATCACCAGCGCTGCAAGCACGGCCTGGGGAGGGCAGCACCTCAGGCTGGTGTGTGCTGGGAGAGGGGGAGCCCAGCAAAAGGCGATGACCGTTCTTAACGCGCTTTTATACACAGAAACGCCCCCAGCAACCGAAAGCTTTCTGAATTTGCCAGCAACGGTTAAAGAAAACCCATTTCCTTGTTGCTGCTCATAACTCAGAGAGCTTCCCCCTCTACTCCACCGTTTACACACGAATTCTTACAGCGTTATGTGCCCTGTGTAAGCAGGAAAAGTCCGGTCCAGGCACGGCAGCGCTGAGTGACGGCACACCATCCCCCGCGAGCCGCGGGCAGTCCCGGGCTGTGCCGCCCATCCCCGGTCTCGCACTGCCATCTCATGGCAGCTCCGGGCCCGCACTGAGCCCATCCGTTTCCTTTCAACTCTTCTCAAGTGTTTGATTCAGTTGCTCTGCGATGGTTTCAGATCTATACATTCAAACAAAACGCGGAGAGTAAATGAGTTTTTAATTACCGAAAGCTCGCCGTCCAAAACCTAGAAGCCTTCAAAGGCGGCTCTGGGATGGAGCACACCAGCACAGAGCTCATTTATCTCCTTGAGAGACATCCCGTCCAGACTGCTATATACACGTAACACTATCCAAACATGTGCCTTCCACATTACAGTCCATCTCTAATGGCTCCTTTATTTCAGGAGAGAGGGAGGAAAAAAAAATGAATAAATAAAAAGGAGATAAAGCCAGACTGGAATCTGGAAGCCATCGCAGCCTTCGAGAAGGAAAGCTATCGCAAATGTGGAACTTCCATCACAGCCTCCTCGTGGCTCCAAGGAATTCCCAGCAGTAAAACCTCCCCACTGCAGGGACAGCACATGCTGCACCTCTGGGTGCACAGAGGGACCCTTGGTCCCCTGAGGAGGAGAAGGAGCTGCCACCCAAAAAGCTGCCACCCCTCGTCCCGCAGCATGCTGCCGAGCCACAGAGGTGTGCCAGGAAAGCCATGCTGTCAGAGAGCTTTCCTCCCAGGCTTCAGCTCTCCCTGTACCTGCAGGAGGATCAGAGGAGGCCTAATCCAGGGATTAGGGCTGGATGCAGGCGGAAGGAAGGGCTCAGCTGTGAGCTGTGAGAGCACAGTGCTGCAGGGGGCAGCTGCCAGAGCAGCAAAGCCCAGCAAAACTAGAACTTTTTTTTTTTTTTTCCCCCAATAGCTCAGGATCCTATTGCAAAGGACAAAACCATGATGGGAAATGGGACGTTATCACAGTTGGGACCTGAGCACAGGACCCATCCTGAGGCACCATGGGTGTCATCTCCTCCATGGAGCAGCACCCAGTCACAGCTATGGGATTTCACAGCATGCAATGCAAGGAGTGAGGAGCAAAGCCAGCCCAACCCACAGAGAATTCTCAGCCTGGAAGGTGGCTGGAGCCTGGCACCACATGTGGCTACAGTAAAGTCGGGCACAGCAGTGAAGAATGTAAGTTCCTCCCATTTTACATCTCAGAGCTCCAGAAGATCTCTGACCAACCCCACCACACCAATAGGTCCCTCTTTGGAAAAACCCTGGGTTTACACAGCTCTGCTGATGAACCACCCAACCCTCGATGACACGATGATGCTCTGCTCACCCAGAACAGCACCAGGCAGTGCACACTGCAGTACAGCACAGGGCTACACGCACTGCCTGGCACCTGTTGGATGCCTCGTTTTTCCTTTGCACACTTGTATGGAAATGTAAGTGCAAAACATTCCTTCAAACTACTCCTCAGCGCACAAATATAGCTTTAAATGACTTCTCTAGGAAAGAATCCTCACTATTTTATACAAATTGTCTCGCATGTTTATTGCTCAGAATCATGATCCAAGAAGAAGGGGATTCATCCCATGCCTATTCATAACACTGCTCTCCCAGACTCATTACAAGCTGAACGCAGTCCAGGCCCTGCACATGATGGATGATGCCTGCTTCGGGCTCCGCTTTCAGTCTGCTCTGATTTGCTTATTTATGGAGCAGCACTAGTGGAAACCCTTCTTGCACAGTTTCACCTTTTCAGCTTTATCTCCTCCCAACCATAGGAATATCAACCCCACCAAAGGAAAAATTGGAACTGTTACTTCTCTGTGCCATTACCTGGCTACAGCAGGGCATTGCCTGGCCCCTCCTACCCTGCAGAGCTTCGTGTTCTCAAGTACTGAGTTGATTAATTACTACTGAGGAGAGCATGTCATCCTGCCCTGAGCCTACCAGGCTGCAATAAAGGCCCACAGAGGACCCAGCAAGACCCATAGCACAAAGTGGCTTTAGACTGAAGATGCTTTGATGCATCCACAGTCAGGCAGCATCCCTAAGGCACACTGCACAACAGAAAATAAATAAATAAAAAATAAAAACAGCAGCAAACCCAAGCTGGCTGAGTCACACGCCTGCTGGAGAATGAAAGAACAAAGCCCTAGGGCCAGAAGCAACTGCTTGGGTATGGGCTCTTGAGGCAGCATTGCCTATCCTTGCCTGCTAACTCTTAGCAGGCAACTCTTAACATTTCATCAAATAAGCTATGTTCAACAAACTGCCATTTAATTAGCAGAGCAGAATCCTGCTAATTAGCCTGGCCCAGAAGGCGGCCCTTCATCCCCACTAAGTGGCATTCCCAGCTAATCCCCGTGGGCACAGCTGTGCCACAGCCTGGGGAGATGAGCAGCACAGAGGTGGGTGTTCACAGCAAGGGAGGAGGGGGCTGCACACATTCTGCATGGCTTTTAAATGCAGTGCTTGCTACACTCCAAAATGCCATTTGTCTGGTACCTGAAAACTTGTATTGCACATTTTGATCCAAGCTCAGTTTCAGACTGTGGCATACTTGGAGAATTTTAGTCATCACTCATCAAACCAGGTATTAATTATCATCATCAGAGTTTTAAGATGCCCAGGAAAAAATAAAAATCCACAAAACAAATTAAAAACCCCAAACTGTAATTTAATTTTATTACTACAATAGGGACACTGAATAAGGAAAATGAATAAGGAAAACTTGACAAGTTTGCAAGGTATCCTTTGGTGGTGAACAGACAGCTCTTCCATATCACGGCTAAAATAAAATCACCACCTATCCAATATTCGAGCAGAGATCTTTCTTAAAGAAAGGGTATGCAAGACAGCTAGAAAAATCCTTCCCTTCAATGAGATGAGTAAGGTAATAACTAACCCATGACACTGCCAGGCATCACTGAAGCCACAGAGCAGGAACACTTCATCCCAGAAATGCAATTTTTAGGGTGGAGACACATTGGAACAGGCTGCCCAAGGAGGCTGTGGATGCCCCATGCCTGGAGGCATTCAAGGTCAGGCTGGATGTGGCTCTGGGCAGCCTGGTCTGGTGGCCGGAGACCCTGCACACAGCAGGGGGCTGGAATTAGATAAGCTTTGTGGTCCTTTTCAACCCAGGCCATTCTATGCTTCTATGATGATTCAGAAAGCAACCGCAGAAGCAAGACATTGGATTTTCAAAGTTTTGTTTAATTAATAATGCTCACTAACTGCACAGTTTGAATTCATAAATACAAAGTTGTAAAAAAAAAAAAAAAACAAAAAAAAAACAAAAACAAAAAAAAAAAAAACCAAAAAAACCAACCTCTCCTATGTGTAATTCTTATTGCTACATTTGATTCTAATGGCTGCTTCTTAAAACATGTAGAGATCAGTGCCATTGGACCAGTTGCCAAACAAGAACTCTTGCCCACAAAGCAATGCTAAGCAGAGTGCAAATCCTTCTCTATCTTACAGCTTCTTCTTGCACAAGGAGATAAATTAATCTTTGGTAGAACAGTAAAGCAAACCAGCACCTCAATTAATACAAACATTTACAGAT
Organism: Centrocercus urophasianus; assembly: GCF_019232065.1. Lineage (NCBI taxonomy): Eukaryota > Metazoa > Chordata > Aves > Galliformes > Phasianidae > Centrocercus > Centrocercus urophasianus. The sequence goes on from NW_024885530.1 coordinate 21,742, forward strand.
TAACGCAGTTAATATTCACATTCATGCCACAAAACAAAATCCATTTGTTTCCTGTAAATTAAAGAAAATAGGTGACCTGGGGAGCCATGACAGCTTGGAAGTACGAGTGACAGAACTTCTTCCTTTGCACCAAAGCGAACAGCACTTCTGATCTGAGCCTCTACAGGTGCAGGCCTAGCATCTCCAGAAGCATGAGGGATGAATCAGGTCAGGCAAATGGGTTAGAAAGAATTTGTGACTTCTGTCATGAATGTACAGAGAAAGATCATAAGCTGAAGAGATTGTAAGCACCATCCCTTCTGAAATAAATTGGAGGTGGGGGGTTCACAGGGTTTCTTACTGCAAAATCTCTAACTCCTAGCCTGAACCAGGGTTCTTTGGGAGTCACCACACTTTAAACATTCAATATCATCTCACCTGGGGTCAGACCATATAAATGCATCTCTTCAGTTGCCCATTCAGTGAATACTTTGCTATTTACTTTTGCAGGATGTGTGCTGTTGTCAGTGCAAGAGCCCGTTAGGATAATGCCATGCAACTCCTTCATCTCCCGGGACAAAGACAGGGAGTAAATCTTCATATGATAGGAATGTCTCAAAAGGAAAACTGAAACACATTTCACCCAGGCAGTATTCCTCCATCTCAAAAAAGCAGCATCCAACGTTTGTGCATGTTTGCATTTAACTACAAACAGTTCAGAAAAATCCAAAGTGTTGTATCTTCATAGGAATCAAATGATCTGATGGAAAAAAAATAGTGGCCAAATAACTTTTTAAAGAAAAAAAAACCCAATGAATTAAAATCACAATTAAGCAAAAAAGTCGTGAATGGCACATTTAGCAGTCAGGGCAACTGTGTTTCCTCATTTTCAGTAGCAAGAGCCCGATGAGAAGCATAAAATTCAAGAGGACCATGACATGTTATCTTTCTGCAGGGCCTCCTGCTGTCCTTCTCACTCAGACACCTCACCACAGTGCAAGTGACAAACGTAAGGCTGCATTTAATGCCTCCCACGTCGGCCTTCAAAGGCATGGTGCTCTCTGTGCGCTGGGGGAGAAAGAAGGGGAAAGATGTACAAAAAACATCAGTTCTGCCAAGGAGTTGAAAAGATGAACAGAAGACAATGATGCCCAAGCAGCCTAGGAAGACGCAGTGTGCTGAGCAATCTTTGGGAATGCACTACTTAAATACACGTTTAAATAGAGCCTAAAGAAAGAGATCCCTTCAATTCCCGAAGTTATAATTTCAGTGCAACGAGAGATGTTGCATTTCCAAATAGCTGATGAGGAACTAGTGAGGTTATTCCCATGGAAATACCCCACCAGCACCTTGTCTCTCTAACAAAGGTGGAGATCAGCCAGTAGAAAATACTCACGTTTGTAAAACACGGCTCTGAAAGAGGTGTGAGGCAGAAGTTTATGTATCTTTTCTAACACTTTTGCTTCACTTGCTAAGGAGGCATCCCCATTCCAGATTTGTACAACATCTTCACGGTCACGAACGCTGATGCTCACCCCTATGACTTCATCATCTGCAAAGCACAGGAAGCATCATTAAAAACTACTTTAAATGAGACATGTCTAATTCAATACTCATGTGCTGTGAAAGCTCCCACAAGTTGAACAAACTGAAGCAATGAAAGAGCAGTCCCCAACGAAGAGAATACCAATGCTCAAACCAGACAGAACAGTTAACAGAAGGAAACAAACACTGCATTTATAGAAACTGTTGTACTGTGTAAATGTACCTCATAGTGGCTTTAATGAAGTGCCATAAAATCATTCACCTTTAATATCACTTCTATCCTTGCCTACACAGGAATCAAGAGCCCACCAGGGCTAACAGGGGCATCTATCCAATTTGGCTTCTTCCAACTCTGACAGTACTGTGGTACACAAACATAATTTGGGGTTCCAGAATTGTGGCACTGTAGAATTTAATACCAACCATTTAAATGCTGGCTAAGAGATGTTTACAACCCTGATAACCTGCCGTCCTCCCAGGAACACAGGCTGGTGAGCTGGGGACCAGAAGCAGCTCCGTGCTGCAATACCAGAAAGCCTCGTCCTCCTCCTCCTGGTAATCATATGGACACAGCAGCAGCAATCACAAGTTACCTGCAGCACAGCAGTCCGTGAACTGCTCTCCAACAGTTGCTAACAGGAGCTCTTTCCAAACTGCTGCCTGAGAAGAAGAAGTAGTAGTAGTTACTTTTGCCCTGCTATCTCAATTTAAAAGTTCCCTTTCTTAGCTCAGTTTTGAGTGCGTTCTCATTATGAGGTTGTCCAGACAAAAAAGAATGTTTGTAGCAAGTACACACTGTGTTACACAATTTCTTCAATACAGCTGGAACAAGAATTCAGACCTTGAAAATAAAAACTGACAAAAATATATTTTAGAAAAAAAAAAAAGTTTAATATTTAAACTATAAATTTACCTTCACTATGTCCATGTCTCACTGCACATTGCATTCTCCCAAGAATTTCCCATGATAATTAAAGCCTTCCCAAAGGCTTTAATTGTGATGGTTTGTTTCTGTGGAAAGGAATCACTGTCTGTGCTAAGAGAAGTGCCAGAAAAACCCTACCAGTAAATGAAATGGATGTATATTTAAGCATCCCATCTGATTTGCCCTGCCTATGAAATAAGCCTGTCTTTCAACAGTATGAATGCTCACTGGGGATTTCAAATAAGGGGAGCAGCTATCTGCAGTTTTCTTTGGCTCTGTTAGATCAGTTACAGTCTTATCTCCTTTTGACATTTGTTATCACCCAAGTCAAAGCCCATACAAAACTTGGAATGCCTCTGGACCAACGCATACAGTAATACGCTCCAAGATGAGCATTCTGAGTGACAGAATATATATATGTATATAAAGAATATATCAACCTCTGTATTTGACTGCATCGCCACAGTGTATGCTACCTTAAAAGAATGCCTTTTCTGCTGTTTGAGATAACTTGAGTTTTGGTGTTATTAAAAAGAAACAGCAACTTAAACACACAGAGGTTAAAGCAAAAAGCAAGCAGCTATGAAGACAACAGACCAATAAACTGCTTTAAGGAGTTTCCAAGCACTGCTGTACCATCTTTGGGAACACACAGGGCTGCACGTTTCTGTAACTCATTATCATCTCATCCTATATAACATACAGCCAGGCTATGGGACAGCTGATGCTCTAGAGGTGGGACAGCATGTGAGGCGACGTCCTTGCCAGTGACCAGCCCAGACATGAATGTGGGATGACCATGCACTCTCATTACCAGGCACAGTGCTCACTACTGAGTTGTCCTAATGGCCTCACGGGTAGGAAGCACCTCATCCAGTAGCAAGCAGTTGCAGGATCAGGCTTATGAGGATCTAAAAAGTATTAGTTTTTGTATTAAGAACCAGCATACAGAAGCATTGTACACATGCAACAACTTTACAGTGTCAGTATTTTGTCAGTCCTACCACTAGACAGACTGATTTCCTTAAAAAACTGCCTTTCCCTCCCACCCTCACCAAGTTTTGCTCAAGCATATCAGCTTTTCCAATGAGGGCTGTACAAGATAGTTCTGCCTGGCCAAAGAGATGCTGTGGGGGTTTGTGATGGTTGGAAGCACAGAGCCAAAAATGGAGAAATGGGCATGGGTTATTATTCATGCTATTTACAAAAGTAATAGAAATTGAGTAAAGTTCTCTTTCAATTAAACCTCTCAGGGGCAAGTGGGGGTATTTATTTGAGATATCAGAAAGCATCCCCATCTCAAGAAGTGGTGATCATTCAGCCTCTGAAACACGTGGCTTCTCTGAGCTCCCTAAATTCACCACCCGGCAATGCAGCTCCCAAAACCATTTATCACCTCTGACCATCTTCACACCTTGGATTATAATAAAGAAAATAACATTTCAGACTCTTTTGTGATCACTTGGGACTGGAGGGAAGAAAGCTGCAATTCACATATGAAAGAAAGCTCACAGGCAAAACCAATTAGCTTTTGGCTGAAGTTTCTAGTACCATCTTTCAGCATCTAATGCCTTCCTCAAGGCTGTCACATTTTTCTCACACTTCATGTTCACTGTTGGAAGGTCTGACCCAGCCCCCACTCGCACACAAATAACACGTGAACAGCTCAGACCTTCCCTTCATGACAGGTTGCAGGAAAGTCACTCAGCACGCATTTGATAGGGGCACAACACCCAGCACACAGCCACTTGTTTCAGCAGGGAGAGAACAACAACGTGTCTGAACAGATCTCATCATCCGTGTTTCCAAATTTCAGAAAGAAAACTCAAACTGCAGTTTCACAAGAGGTACACAGTGACAGGCAACCAACTCTTGCACAGGGGACACCACTCTTCTTCTTTACTCCCATACACTTCACAAAAAACTCCCCTGGCTACACAATCATCTTACAAAAAAGCACAAATGGCTTTATATGACGTCACAAACAGCCTGATAAGCAGCAGGGCCATCACAGGAGGGACTGGGAAAAGAGACTGAGCAAGATCCTTCCCTACCAGTGGGAGACACTGGATGAGACCCACCACCCCCTGAGAACATTAGTCCTCATTGGGCACAGCAAAGCACAGTGCTCCTCACCCCCATACAGGGTGGGCACAGGCAGTGCCAAGCACAACATTCCTATTGAGTCGGATAGTTTGGGAGCATTTGATGCTCAGTGAAACTCTGGCACTTGTGCTGAATGGCGCGTGGAGTCTTGAGAGCATTGTTGAGGTTCTGGCTATAATCAGAAAGAGATGTTTGTATATTTTGAGTGCCTGCAGGCAAACCAAGTCTTGTGGATACAGTTGGTTAGAAAATACGGCGTTTGCCAAATGGAAATGGAATAGAATGCTGCAGCTTTCATTTGATTTGTAATACATCAACAAATGTGACTGAAAGTGCAAAATACTGAATCATCTGAAAAGAAACTTTCCCTCACTATCTTAAAGCAAAACATTGTAGACTTAGATGGTGTTTGCTTGTTACTTTGGGTAATGTCAAACCTAGAAAGTTTTACAACAGCTACTTTGCATGGAACTAAAAGAAACCCCTTATTAAATATTTCTAAATAAAGTATTACATACCGTACTTTCTTTAGCGACCTTCATTTTCCATATACCTCCTTTGGCATTGCTTTCCTCTTCCCTAGTTATGGGAAATAGATCAGTAAAATAAGCACTGAAATGCACATCTAGATAAACCTACGTCTGGGGGTTAATTTGCCTGGAAAATTCCCTTTTGAAACGCAATTACCGACTCTGGGTAGCATGACTCAAGTTATGACTTCTGACATCAGATATAATTCTTTCATTGTTCATATGAACTGCATCTCTCAACACCTAATCTCTCTCCTCAGGTTTGTGTGTTGGAAAATATATACGTTTTCCCTGGCTACAGACAGGCTTTGAAGTGGCTGAACACTGCATGGGAACAAGCCACAAAGCAATTTCATGTCTTACTATGGTAACCTTTTATTTTGGAAAAACTTGGGCATATTTTCACAGAAGCAGCTTATTACTCTCCAGTTTACCCAGTTTAATTTAAACAAACAAACAACAACAACAACAAAACCACAACAAACGATCACACTTCATTTCAGCTTTGTGACAACCAGAAATTAATTTCCCTATTCTTACAAAAAAAACAAAAAAAAAAACATCCTGAAGCTTGTTTGGGCTACTGATGGCACCGACCTCCTGCAATCCCTTTCCAAAATGCAGCACCTGTACTTGCACAGCCTTAACACAGATGCAGTGCCATCAAGAAAGGACTCTGCATTTTACTTGTCTAATCAAACCAAAACTAAAACTAGAAGAAAACCAAAAGTGTTCTCATCCTTCCAGAGTTCCCAAGTACTGCATACAAGGGCTTCTACAGACACCAACATCTCTCTATAAATCAACTCAGCTATTCTGCTCAGTCACACTATTGTTAGAAAACTAACACTGATCTTCACATGCATTTCCCTTTAGGAAAGCATTTCCTTTTAACACAGGGTAGGCCAGAAACCTCCCAGAGTAACTCAACATCCAGTTATTGAGACTATGATCTGGTTAGGAAACCTTAATCCAATCACAATCTGGTGCAAATGATGTCCCAGAGATCAAGTCTCTTTGGTAAATGGCTCAGCTAATTAAGATGTGAAGGAACTGGATCAGGAAGAAGGCATGCTAAACTCAATTTCCAAAAGGAAAACATCAGTGATTCATACATTACTTCATTACCGTCCCACAATCAAGTGGGAATTTGCTGCAGTGCATCACTTCATGATGCCTTAAATTATTTTTAACCTAAGCTCATATGCACATCTTTATGCACACTCTGCTTCTGTACAGGTGAAGAGCAGTTAAGGATGCAGTCATTTGCATCATGATTAAACCAGCATCAGTGCAAAGAGAAAAAAGCCACAGAGTATTTCAGACACAAGTAATGCTCTGTGTATTCCCAAACTGGATTTCAAAGCCACATTTTAATTTCTCAATTGTTAATTCACAATTTAATTTCTTTCTGACCTTTACGTTCCAAAGCAGACAATCAAATTCCAGCCTGCGTTTTTAAGAAAGATTCTCTTTTGAGCTCGACACGAGCCCAGAACACTCCTTGTGGCTCTCACCTTGTGGCACTGGCTGGCAGCAGAAACACAGCCCTCCTCCTGCCCATGCCCCCTCCTCTCTCCACGCTCGGTTTCTCCCTGCCCATTCCCAGAAGCACCACAGGGCAGCACTCACCACAGGGGCCGTCTTTCTCCACGCATCAGGTGGTAACTGCATCTCAGGGGCAAACTCGTCACGGGAGGGATGTTGTTGTAGACACTCCAGAAATCCTTCATCGAGCAAACACACAGAAATACTAATTGCATTAAGAGAATGGATTCAGTGCAAATTTACTTCTGTGGTCATTTTCTCTACAACTACTGTGCACCCTACTGCCAAAGACCCTTCTATACTACAAGCAAATGCTCCAAAGTCAATTGATTGCAGCTTACAGGGGAGGGTGGGGAAGATCCAATCCTGCTTAAGGTGGAGGTAGAAAGAAGGATACCAATGACATCCTAAAATCTACCAAACATCTATCAGTAACTCTGAATGACTGTGCCCCAGCATGTGGCAAATATTTGTTGTGGTTATTTAATTTGCTTCCACATGCTTTAGAGCCAAAGTCTGTAGGAATAGAGAGACAAAAATATCAAAATCAGAGTTATGCTGAGTTGCGTCAGAACAAACCAGCACTGAAAACTTTTTAAACATACTAGAAGTACACACTTAAATGTACCTTATGTAAAAACTCTCCACTTTGCATCAATTAGGACTCATCCAAAACTTCACTGGAATCAGCCTCAACTACAACAAATAGACAAAACCAAGCAATAGTTCTGCTGAGCCAAGTGCCTAACTATAATCCAAATTCTCTGCCTAGATTCACAAGAAAAGGTTTCATGAGACCATGAATCTGAGATGCATGCATTAGTGCAGGAATGGGGGAGAATGAAAGGACCAGGACCCATCAGCTCACTTTCTAACTTTTCTGCTGAAAAAAAACTAGAAGCAGTGATGCACTTGGGTGGATAAAAGGCACTAACAGCAGCAGTGAGCAACAGGGAGGGAAGAGTAAAGAGATCCCAATTCCCTTTCTTCTTTATCCAGCAGTTGAGAGGAAGAAAGGCCTTTAAACATTTGTGTTGCACCGACATGCAGAGATGTAACATTGAGCATTAGTGCAACTAATTAAGTATTAGTTCATCTACTATTTAATCATTAGCACAACTTCAGAAACAAAGATTGCAACGCTATATGGTAAAATCCCACAGCCCTTGGCTCTTCTCTCTAAAAGCCATTACCCTCACTAGCAAAGACGGAAAAGTCACTCCAGTTTCCCTCCCACACTGCCCTGCTGCCTCCCTGCACTCCTGGTCCCAAACCCTGGGCCTGCAAACAGCCTCCATGCCCTGTGCCAGCTGTAGACAGCCTCGCCCAGCACCTCCTAGTGCAGGCTGTCTCCCAGGGCTGCTGCTGGAGACAGCATCACACACAGTGCAGGGCTGAGAGTCACTGACGAGGAAACCCAATGGAAACCATTCCTACTTCACTGCCATCAGCATGACTTCAGAGGCTTCACGAACTGAGCACCACGGTAAGACTAATCCTCTGAATTTCACACTAACACTGGTATTAAAAGAGAAACCTGATTTACTTGCAAGAGATGCCCACTGATTGGCACCAACAGATGACACAGACATGCAGAATTCCTCATTGCTGTGAGTACTTACTGTGATGTAAGAGCACTTTAATGCAAGACAGCTTGATGGAAGTATCAGAAAAATTCATGCTCAAGCACAGAGAGAAAAATAAGCACGGGCCGTAATACTGCGCCTTTGTGCAATGATTTTCTGTATTCAAACTTTGAGAAAAGACAGAAAACACACTGGAAATCACCAAGTGTAACAGTGCAGCACAGGCACCAATGGGAACTGGAAATGGCAGAGTGGGCATGTCTTGCTCACACCAGGTCCCTCCATCCCCTCTTCTGGTTGGCAAAAACGAGGGCAATTCAGACCAAAGGCACCACACACAGCCACGAGGTGCATCTCCCACCATGGGGAAGCAAAGCCAAGCGTGTCTCACCCAGATGGGCGTTCAGGTAACTTCACATCTTATGTTTCATGTTTGCAGCACGCAGTTCCAGTACCTCACCTGCACTGTTTGTACTCTGTAAATCTTCTTCAGGTTTGAGGCGCATTCAGCTGCTGTGGTACCAGGAAGGGACCTTGAAGGAAGAAAGAAAGAAAAACAAAGCTGTCCAATTCGAGCATCTCGTCTCCCAGCAAACTTCTGAGTAACTGCAATTAGCGCAAACCCGACCCGCTTCCCACGTGCCCGGCCGTCCTCCCCGCTCTGAACCTCAGGCAGCGCCGCCAGCGTTCGCTGCGGTCACGGCGCGGCACTGCCCCCTCCCGCCGCCAGGTGGCGGTGTGTGGCAGTGCGTCCCGGCCAGCACCGCGCCTACCGCCGCTGAGGGGTCGGCACGGGGCGGGGGAAGGAGCCAGAGCGACTCGTCCTGCACGGGGCAGCGCGCTGAGAAGCACCGGGTGCGAGGCTGAGGGATGCGAGTGGCAAAAACACAGCCTGACGTTGTGAATTCCTGCTGTGAGCTTGACTGGAAAAAAAATAAAAAGAGGAAAAGAGGGAGGAAAAAGAAAAGAGGAAAAGGAAAGAGCGAGAGGGAAGAGAGGAGAGGAGAAAGAGGGAGAGAAATCTGTGTGGCTCATGAACTACAAAAGCACATATCATTGTCCATAAGTGGGCAAAATCCAAGCTAACTTTGCTCCTTTATGTCTCACACCGCTGACCAAGAAATGACCCGTGTCTTGCTACCAGCCTGCAGACCTCAGAGCCTCCACTGCCTGGGGGTGGCTGTGCAGTACAACAGCCCAGTGAAGCTGTGTGTCTCACAGAGGTGCCCAAGCCCACACTGGATGGGATTTGGGCAAGGGGCTGGAACTAGATGATCTTTAAGGCCCCTTCCAACCCAACCATTCTGCAGCATCTTTTCTCTCCATGTGCTCACACTGATGCTGCTCTCAGGTGCTGCTGTGGTAAGGGCTGCTCTCTTAAAAACAGATTATCTGCTCCGTAACAACAGCTTTCAAAGGTTATCTGTGTAATTGCAGTAGCCGTGTAGCCATTTAATGCCACTTTCAAGCTCAGCTAAAAATGAGAAACAGAATATTCCACTCCCAGGCCAGAAGGTGGTTCATTTTGATGCTGAAGAACTATCAGCTGAGAAAAAAAAAAAAAAAAAAAAAAAAAAACAAACAAAAAAAAAAACCACCTGACATCAAGTTATTGGTTTTGGAAGTTAAGGTCATGGACTGTTCATTTATTTCTATTCCTAAGCGAGGAACAGTCAGGTGGCCAGGCCTTTGCTGAAAGGCTCCATACACAAGATAGGAAGCTTCATTTGAGGGTCAGTATTTGCAGGTTATTACGAAGTTTTTCCACTTTGGATAATCTTACTGCTATCAACAACAGAATTCAGGTGATACATCCATACTGAACTTCCAATTACTGCCACTGTGAACAACTAGTTTTGAATTAACTCAACAAGCACTGCAAATAGCTATGAGCAGGAAGGAACTGCCCAGCCAGCCGTGCCAGGAGCAGCAGCTGGACACAGAAAGCTCAGCTGGAGATGGGCATTGATGGGTTGGTGGCCCACTGGAGTTGCCCATCTGGATTCCCCACAGAGAGCCTGCCCAGGGAATATCCAGCAGCCCTCCTACCTGCCCACTCTGTGCCCTATGGCTCCCAACACTCTCCTGCACCTTCTGAATATTTGAGGGTGACATTTCAAAGCTACTTCAGGGTTGCTCAAGCAGCTCAGACCCACCGTTCCACATCTCATAGGGCTGCTTGGTCAAAGCGGAGCATGGAAACAGGAATAACCACCCAAACTGAGCCCTGCTGCCAGCTTCAAGAATAAAGAACAAGAGACCCAAAGATAAATTCCATTGTTTTACCCATGAATAAACCTCCAGGTGGTTGTGCTGATGTTAATGCTTACTGCTGAACTGTGGCTCTTCTGTTTCCCTGCACAGAACCAAGGATAGGAGTTGTTTTCAGATGTGCTCACACTGCCCTTTGTTTCCCAGTGGGAATCAATCCCTGCCTCTCGCCGGAGCCTTAAAAGCCACTGAGCACTTCTGGAGACACCACTGTCAGTATTCAGCCCCAATGGCTTTGCTACAAATAAGCAAAATATTTACTTACAAAGCATAAGCTCAAAAACATGCTGTGGCAACTAAATAAATCCAGCAATCCATTCTGCATGCAGACAAAGACTGATTTCAAGCCATCAAAGCCTGTCAAAATGCATTTACTGGGTTGAACATTTTTATAATATTAACCATCATTTTTCATTGTAAGCCACCTACTCATGAGCTTTAATAGATGAAATAGATGATTCTAGATAAATAGGATTTTGCTATAGGGAAAAAGGGAAATTATTCAGCTTAGTTTCAAATATTTGATGTGCTCAGTTATAACAATTCCCAATTATTATGGAAACGGCTCGGTTATCAGAATTTATCTACTAAATGACATTTGTATGGATCTCATCAGTACAACCTGGGGAGAGAAAAAGCAGTATATAAGGATACATTTACCCGCAAATGTTTACTCTTTCCTCCAGTTTATAAACATTACTTTACATTTGATAACACTTCTTAGCATATTTTTCACCTGAAAGTTACACAAAAGTTACAACAGAAACAAAAGCACTGCTGGAGCAAAGCGAGAAGAAAAGCAGTTGGGTCAGAGCCCTGCAGTGCAACCTGCACCGCTGTGCACACACACACTGCCACTGGCAGGAGTGCATCTTGGACAGTTTATCTAGAATTGAGGCTTCTGCAGTGGGCTCTTGTGTGAGCTCTGTTCCATTTCTGGTGGCACTGATTTGTAAATAAGGGTGCTGGTATTCTGCTACTGACTGGAAGCGGCATGCCAGCAAAGCTGGCAGCTCAGATGCACTCTGATCTTCCAAAGGTGCCTTTTTGTAAGGATGTACATCCTCTCCACCCCTGCGAGCACACACGTGTTGGACAAGAGCTGCTGCTGCCAAAACCTGCAGCTTTCCATGGGAAAAAAGCAGGCAGGTAGCAGCTCTGGTACCTTCTTATTTCAGCAGGGAAGGACTTACCTAGCATAGCTGTAAACATTTAAGGGCACACTGAACCAAGCAGGCTATTTGCATCACAGCCAAACATACACATCGAAAAAACAAAATCAGTTTCACCATCTATATATTTACACAGATGTACAACCCCAGCTCCCATTAAGGGATGGTTTCAGGTTGCCAGCCTGTCCTGTTATCCATGACATCGGAGCCTTTTGCCATTTCACTTCAATTCCCACTTGTGCAATCTTCACACTGAATACACTGTCCAATATGAATATAATGACCAGACTTCTAATTCTCGCTTTTACATTATTACATTTTGTGAGGCATAATCACACTGTTCAGTGTGTGTGCACATATATCAATCAACCCACAGTATTGCAAAAATCAGGAAAACAACCTTTCATTTAAAAGGCAGAGCCCCACACCAATCCCTCGCTGTGACAAGCAGGCGTGTGACAAGCCACCAGCAGGAATCTGCTTCCTAGTGTGACACCAAAGGCATCTGCAAACCCTGCTGACGCTGCCCAGGCCTCCAATGTCACCAGAGCACTGCATGCAAAGCACTATGGAGACATCATGCCAGTATGAGCTCGGGAACCTGCAGATCTTGACCTTGAAGCACTTCAACAATTTAAGACGGAAATCTCATTTCTTCCCACAGAAGGAAAAAAAAAGCCAGCTTCTCTGTCTCATGTCTGCCTGTGAGTATTTCCACACAGCCCCTTCTTCAAAAGAGTGGTCAGTTCCCAGGGAGGTGGTGCAGTTACCATCTGTGCAGGTGTTTAAGGCAAGGACAGATGTGGTGCAAAGCAGGCAATATTGGTGATGGATGGATGGTTGGACTGGATGCTCTTAGAGGTCTTTTCCAACCTTAATGAATCTATGATTCTATGACAAAGAGCATTACCAGACTTAGTATTTTAGACACACACCAAGGAAGGCTCTGCACTTACAGGAAATGTAAATCTCCCATCATGTGTGTGAGATAACAGCAACAAACCTGGGCACGGGATCACAGCCCCCACATGCTACACTTGTGCCATGGCACTTAGAGAAGCAGTGCTGATGTGGATCAGACAAAGAAAGCCATTCACTACTGAGGCAGGAGCTGCACCAGGGAAGCTGTGATAAAAGTGAGGCCGCTGAGCCCAGGTGAATCGCTCGTATCACTAGCTGCTATAGAAAGTGCTGCTTCTTGGGTATATATTTTAAGTGTGACTTAATAAAAAGACACACAGTGGTGGTGTTGAAACACATGCCATGGATCTCCCACACTAGAGTATAACAGAACAATACACATCTCTACATACCCCTCCCAACTTGTATTTACCCTCCAGTGTCACTTCCTCCTGCATGTCAGCCCAAATACCAGGATTAACACACAGCTGCAGTCAAGATCAATACCATCTCCTAGCTAACAGCACTGCTCCATACCAGGTGTTACTGAGGTACAGCAACAACACCCAGCTGTACTCTGTGGTGTGTTCATCCTGTATGAGCCCAAGCAACACCAAATCAGCAGGTGCACCAACAACATTACAGAGCCCGTACCGACACAGCAACCTCCTCACACTGCAGTTCTTGGCCATGCAATAAAAGATATCTCATGTGTGCTTTTAAATGCCTTAGGTATTTATTTTAATGCACGGAATATCTCTTCTGTTTTGTTCTCATCCCTGTTCCCCGCCATCATTCTCTTACTCTTGGTGGTAAACACAACTCAGTGTTGTGTGTATGTATGACTGAAGGCATGCAGAGCCCTGGTACCACTTTCTTAATATATTATATGATTTAATAAGATAAGGAAGAACAACACTGCCTAAATAAATGTACTTAGAAGGGATCAGAATGAAGGATAAAGTAAGATCATGAATTCTAAGACTCTAAAATATAGCAGAATCAAGACATAAGGGAAAAAAAGTAAATCATGATACACCTCAGTAACTTGAAGTGGCCTTTAACTTCCAGCAGTGGTTGTACAGCTGGGCTGCTCCTCCCTACCTGGCTCATGGACACAGCACACCTGCACAGCAGCTTCAGCAGCACGCAGCAGTGTTTAAGAGTAACCAAACTGAAAGCACAGCTTAGACCCTGACCCTACCTGCAACCAAATCAGGAGGTCAGAAATAACTGTTGGGGTTACTTGTAAGACTTGATTTGCAGGACCTGAGATCACCTGCATGCTTCCAGCGGTTCCATGCCACCCACAGAGATGTTTGAGTTGAAAGGGACCTTTAAAGGTCATCCAGTCCACCTGCCCTGCAATGAACCTGCTCCATTTCTTTGTCACCGTGTTTAAGAGATACAACCTGGAGGAGCAGAGCCTTGCAGAGTGAGGAAAGGCCTTCAGAGCACAAGAGTGCTCTTGAGCAAGAGGAGAGAAGAAACACCAGAAACAGAAAACGGAGGAACGCAGAAGATTAATAACAAGACGACAAATGCACAGCAAAGCAAGGTAAATAAATAGGGCAGGATTCAAGCTTTCTGTTTCGGTTTCCATTGCTTATATGCAGCACGGGGAAACTCCCTGTGACCGCTGGAGATGGGAGATAAAAGTTCAGGCACACGAAGTGCGGTACGCACGGAGGCACAGCGCTGTGATAACGCGTTTTCGCTCACCCTCATAACTGCTCTCTTCCCACCCGTAGGATCCCGGGCCCGGCACGAAGGGTTACGGCCCTACGGCCGCTGCCCCGAGCGGCATCACGGCTAAAACTGCGGCGTGGAGATCGTCCGCACCGACGTGCGGCTGTCGAAGGACAACAGAAGCGGCTCATCGAGTGGCTGCGTGAAATACAGCCCCGCAACGCGGCCCGTTACACCAGAAGTTTTCCTATATGCAGCACACGACCCGACTCCCGCTGTCCCACCGCCGAGCCAGAAGGAGCAGCGATTTCCCCCCAGCCGCGCCGCCCCGCTCACTTGTCGAGCCAGAAGGTCCACGCCGAGTGCAGCGGCAGCCCCGGAGCTTCGGCCCCCTCCTCATCGCCTCCCGGTGGTCGCGGCGGCTCCGGGCCCGGGTCGCTCAGCTCCATGTCCCGCCCGCCGGCCCGCAGCACCGCCCCCGGGGGATGGGGCGGGACGGGGGAGGGCGCGGGGTGGGGACCGGGGATGGCCGAGTCCAACCCCCGGCTGCTCCGCACGGCATCGCCCGAACCCAGTCGTGAGGTTGTCGGGACGCTCCGTGAGCCCGCGGCCCCCGCCCTCCCCTGGCACAGCTTTCCAGACCTGAAGGGGTTAATTCGTTTCTTCTCTACCACCTGTTTAATTTACATGCTTGTTTAAAGGGAGGTGTTTCTCATCATCCAGCATGTGCTTAAAAGGCTCACGTTATTTTTGTAATACTGTTTTCTTAAATTAAGATTCTCCCCAGTGGGACTGTAGTAAAGTTAAACACCCACATAAGCGATAGCAGGATCAAAGACCATGAATCACATAGGATTCTTTGCAAGCACCGTTAGTAGGATGAATAATTTTATACATGCTCCTTCCTAAAAGAAGAATCAATGGAGCTGCGCTCCTGCAAAGAAATGAAATGTGGCAGTCAGGGCAGAGATTGCCCGTGAAAAGCAATCTGCACAGTGACAGTGAAGAAACAAACAAAAAAAAAAGTTAATGATTATGTTGTGCAGATGGAAAATGTTAACTGCTCTGCTAAATTAAATAAGGTCTGGAAAACCAGTTGCACCATCTCCTGCAATTTAATTTACTGCTCTTTAAATAGAAGGCAAGATAATGACTGGGAGAGCTCCAAGTCTGAAATTCATTGGTGCGCCCACCCTGAGCAAGCTCTCTGTTCCAACGGTGAGCCATCCAAGATGTTAAACCTGAGCAAAGCACTGCAGTAGATGACTGTATCTGGGCACAGCAGCCTGGGTTTGATCAGCAGAGATGGAGAAGTAAGCAGGAGAGAACCGATTTGCTGTGACCTAAAGGGGTGCCACTCTCTCTAGGCCACCAACAGCCCTCACACATGTGATGTTTTTATTGCCCCTCTGCTGAAGCTGCCAATGAAGTGTTCATTTTCTACTATGCTGCACAGTCCCTCTGGAACTAAGGCCAGAGCCAGCAGCACACATTACAAGTACTAAATCCCTTTCAAGCCACCTCTGATGGTACAAACACACTTCAGTGAAAGCCTCCAGATCCCATCACCAAAGAGCTGCTCATCCTCCAGAATATTACAGCTGAGGCTGAAAACAAATGATTTTGTTGCAAACAACCTGAGCTGTAAGGAACAATATCAAAGCACAACCCCCACACTTCCAACACAGAGCAAATAGCAGGCAGCACAGCCTGTGTCATCATGCCAAATGAGACATGTAAACCTCCATTTACTTCTTGTTTACAGCAGTAAATAGCAGGCTTCACAGGGGCAGAAGTTTTGTCATGGGAATCTCAGATAACAGTAAATTAATCTGGTTTGGGAGGAAGGGCAATCACAGGATGCATTGAATTAGCACATACATCCTACACCTACAGAGATTTCTAAGAAGTCGTGACACAGAGGCAAGAACACATCTCCTGAGGGGGATCTCACAAGGAGAAACGAAGGTGAGAGCAACGTCCTGATCCTGCTCAGCCTCCTTGCACTGAACAAAACCAGTTCAGAGATTAGGAGTCCCAGGAAATTGCTAGCACTTTGAGATTTATAGGCTTTAATTAACAACGTGTTTCATTGATATTTACCGCATACCCAGAATGTTCCCCTTAAAAGAAACCCTGCTGATGCCATCTCCTGTGCCTCCATACCTTCCCCAGCAGATTTGCCACACACAAACTGTGTCAGCGTGCAACTCCGTGCTCCAAGGCTGTGCAAAGACGGGGTGACCACAGCTCACCTCTGCAGAAGGTCCAAAAAAAAAATAAAAAAGGATTTTCTGCCATGAAGAGTTCTTACACAGTAGAACTGGGTGGCTAAGAGGAGGAGTCAGCAGGTAGGTCAGCTCAGCTGACTGCAGACTGGTAACAGCTGAATTTTCCCAGTCAAGCACTGCCAAGGTGGACTGGGAAGAAAGAAAACAAACAAGTGAGGTGGAGTGAGAGATACAGTTCAGGTCCATTCTGCACGCTCCTAGCACTGCTTTCCTGCACCTAGTTTAAGCACTTGTTTGCTGTAAGTGCCCAAGCACTTTGGCATGGAGCTGACTAGCACTGAAGCAGGCGCATTGCAGCTGGAAAAAAACACTGTAACTCCTTCCATGGTTTTGACATTTAAAGCCTTGCCCTTATCATCCCTAAGCCTGGCAGCAACACTTGCTCAAGGCATTATCTGCCTGCATGGGTGGCTTTTCTCACAGCTCCTGCTTCCAGCTAGAGCAGAGGACTCCTGCAATGCAAGCAGCAGAGGCTGGAAGGGGCAGACAGCCTCTTAAAGCATTCAGGACCATCCTTCCACTTGGCAGTTGTATAACATCACTGTGGCAACTACAGTGCTTGCATACATGAGAAATATTAGGAAAGCATTAAGCTTATTTTAGCTATGTTTTAACACTGTTTAGCACCTGCAAGCGAGGAAGAGAACAAGCACCATCTGAGCAGTCATGTTGCACTGCCATGCTGGAAGCATTCCAAGCTATTTCCAAGGCAGTAGGTATGACACCTTGGAGAACATCAAGCTGATAACCAGCTTTTGCTTATTTGGTTCTCCTGATAAAAAAAGGAACTTAGTGAGATGTTGAGAAAGACCTCTGTCAAGCTGCTGCTCCTCTTTTTCAAAGAGCCTGCTGCAGCATAAACCTCCCTGGCCCTGATTGCTGGCTGGAGCACAAGCCCTGGCTGCTGTGCCCAGCTGCTGCTGGTGCCCTGCTGGCATACAGAGCCAACAGCCATGAAATGTGATTCCTGTACCAAAGGCTGCTGTCATGATCACTGGCTCTTGAAACACTGCCTGTGCCTTCAGAAGCATATTAAGTAATGCAGGACCTGCTTCTGATTGCTTCTCAGGAAGATAAACTGATCAAGTGGAAGCCAAAGCAGAGGTGAGGATGAAGGGATTTGATTTGATATTTGCTTCCAAAGGCTTAAATAAACATTTTTTTAAAACCTAAAGCGTGATATTAAAGAGTTGAATCCAAATGCTTTTGGCAAAAGCTCCCCCATCTAGGAATGATTTCATATCAGCCAAGCTGTTAAGCAGAGGTTGTCATGGAAACAAGTTATATTCAAATGATATGGCCAGAGATATACTGTATTTAGTGAGTTCTTCATTTGCTGCATATTGGGAACATGTCAGAACTAAATGATATTGCATAACTTTGTTTTGTTCAACTAACTGGCTTGCACCCCCTGTTTTTCTAGCAGACATGAGCCAGCTCCTGGGACAGCAAGCAGCACTGAGCAGTGCTCTGCAGGACAGGCTTTTCCCCCCTGCCTCCTGGAAACTGCCTTCCACAGAGGCAAGGGGCACAGACCTACCAAACACGTGCAACTGTGGACATCCCACAGGTGTCCATCACCTCCTTGCAAACACAGCCTACTATTCACTTTCTGTCTGTGAATGACAGTGGAGCAAATCTCAGACAGGATTCTGGATACTGAGTTCCTACATCCACTTTTTTTTCCGCTATTAAGAAGTGCAGCTTTTACTCAGCAGTGTGTAAAGGAAAGTACTTGGGGTGATCTCCTGAGAGGTGGAGAAGCTGTGATTGCCCAAGAAGCTGACCATCAGGAAGAAGTTAAAGAGAAGTAAAGCTTACCCTTAAAGTCCTCACAGAACTGCAGAACTGCACAGAGAGGTGACAGCACATCACAACTTCTTGTTCCAGGGTCCTATGAAATCCTATGAGGGTTTGCTCACTCTGGGGCAGATGGTACTAAACTTTTCTCAGCGTTCTCTTCCTTACAGTTTATAAAGCAAAACCAACACTAAATAACAACTCAGGTTTATGACAAAGCAAATAAAACCCCATTTTGTTTTGTTTTTTTTTGCCATAAGTGAATATGCTCATGAAGAAAACAGTATAAACTCCCTGCTCACCTTTGCTCAGTGCACCAGTGTGAAGGACATCAGCCCTTCCAGGTGCTTTGTGTTGCAGAATCACTGCTGTTTGGTCACAGCTGCTCATGAAGTTTCAGCCCAACCCAAAGCCCTTATCTTTATTTTTGACCCAGCTGCTTTTGGGGAACTGAACTGGCATGATATCCAACCCACGCAGCAGGCTTTGGGAGACCTGAATTTCTGACACAGCTTTCAGGAGACTGATAACAGGCTTCTGATTTCCTCCCTTCCTGTTCCCCATGCATGGGAGGCACTACACCTATCCTAGGACCTAAAGAAACAATGCCTAGTGGAAATGAGATCATGGGCAGAAATGCAAGAAACCTGTGGACCACAAATCTGAGCTGAATTATACACTGGGCACAACTTCCAAACAGCTTTCCTTTGCTTATTTCCTAGCAAAATGTCTGCACAATGTTCCACTTAGATATTGCTTCCCCAAACACGGGGATCTCAAAATAGCATCATCCACCATGCTATTCAATGTGTTACATTAAATTCAAAGGAATATTATTGGCACCACATCTGGCAACGGCTTTGATGTGGAACATGAGCTTAAATACTGATCTTTTTTTTTGACAGGCAGCCCAGCATGCAGCTGAAGGAAATAATATGGAAGAGTCACATCCTACAGGCTGAGCAGAACGCGTCGGGCTGTGCTCAAGTGAGCCACGGGTGGAAGCTTCATCTTGTATTGATACTGCAAGAAATGGAAGAATTACAAAATAGAAAAGAAGTACAAATAAACTCATTTGTGCAAACTTGATGCTCATCTCATGCACATTAGGAGCTCAACACCACTCACAGAGGGTCGCTGAACTTTGCACCGCACTCCGGCGAATTGTACCCAGTGAGGGCAGTGAAACCGAAGGCCCTCCGGAAGCGAACCACTAGAGGGAGACTGACTTCATGCTGTGACATCGATCCCGCACCTCCAACGCCAGATTCAGATCGAACGCGCTCCAAATAGCTCAAGTCAAAACTACTCGTGTGTGGCTTCATCTCAACTAAAAGTGTATGAAACGAATAGGTCGAGTCTGCCTTATTACTGTAAAGTGGGAGAGCGTTGTGTAAATGGGATCAGGCAATCACGTATCCTACTGTCTGTAAGAGAGGTGAGACCCAGCCTATGTAAAAAAACACACCAAAAAATACCCCAGTCACTGAAAATACTAATAGCTGTATCCTAGCAACATCACACATTCCTTGTGGACTTTGTTCTGGAACCTACAGTCTTATTTCATCAAAATTATTGACTTTCTCAAAGTCTCTAAACGACCATCAAAAACCAGTTAGTGCTTAAAAAATACAAACATTTAATTAGTCGCATTAATAAGCAAAGAAGAAAAGGAGCTTTGCACGCTAGCACTGCCTTTTCATGGAGCTCAGTTTAGCATCCTTTGAAATCAGCATCAAAATCTCCACTTTATTTGTTGGTGAGAGAGCCAGGTCCCACCTCAGGGAAGAAAAGGTGCAAATGTGGGTTGGCAGATGGGAGCTGTTCCCTAGGTTGGACTCAGACATTGCTCAGCTGAAGCCCATACAGCTCCCCACGGCTCTTCTAATGGTCATGTTCTTATTGGGAAGGTAAAATGGCATTTATGGGTATGCAGGGGCTTTGCACTGTGCACATTACCAAATAAAGGAGAAAAAAATCAAGCAAAAAACAACCAGCAACAGCAACACAACCCAACGACAGAGAAATCGGCTGCTCGTTATCCAGAACAGCTTGCACGATGATCTGAACAGTCCTGGGGGCATGTTACATTTAGCTCAGGGTTTGGGTAGGCTCAGATTTTGGTGCAATTTTCACTCAGCTCCAAACTACATCACAGCTTTTCTGATAGTTTTTCTCTATTATTTCAAGCTCAGCTTCAGTGAGTTAGCAAGACATTTTAGCAGAGAGAAAGTGCCATTAAAATAATAAATTCCTTCTCATGAGGCTGCCTTAAAAGCTCAGTTGATAGAACAGTACAACAAAAAGTGCTTCTCGTGCTTTACTTGGCCCACAAAGTTGCTTGAGACTCACGAACACTTCCGAACTGCATAAGCTTTTTATGTGCTATTTCTGTAGTTCAAAACTAACCAAGAGAGTGCCTTTGTTGAAGCAGCAATTTAAGAGCACAGAAGTGTTAGCAGCTCTCAGAGAAGAGAAGAACCTATACTTTATAATTGCAACTGAAGTCATTATTTTGTATTCCTCAGAATAGATTGTATTGAAAGACTCTGACTGGTAAATGAACCTTTGAACTAATGTCACCAGTGGTACAGGAACCCACTCAAGTACCTCCAGCAATGTAAATAAGTCAATAGTTCTCCTTGACAATTAGATTTATCCCCAAAGTGCTCAAAGGTAATCAGCTAATGAAAAATTTAGAGATTCATCCCAAGTTATGCTCCTTGTTATACCCTGTTGGGCTAATTTCTACCTAGGTGATATATAAAAAGGGAGAAAAAAGCAAAATGCATCACATGTACCACCAAAACAAAGGTGTGAAGCACAGACTGGCTAGATGGTTGTAACTGCATAAGGAAGAGAACTAACAGGAAAATCTGTACATGGGGAGATGCCCCTGAGACCTCAGAGGAAGGACTTTCTATAGCTTGCTCAGCACTGCTGTGGGCCTGGAGCAGCAGCAGAAAGGCTCGGTGCTGTGGGCAGCTTGTGCCTCGCTGAGGCCGTGCCCTGCAGCGGGGATGTGCTGCAAAAGCTTCAGAAGAGCAGCATGTCCCGGCCATTCAGAGGCTCGGTGAAGAAGAGGCAGTGAGAGAAGCGAGCAGGAGGCAGCCATTCTTCCCCTCTGCTTTCTTCCCTCTCCATTGAGTGCACTTTAAAGGCCCGCTCCCTTTGCAGGGCGCTCAGAACTTCCAGCAAGTGGCACACACACAGGCACTCACAGCCATGATACCTGCGTCTGGTTATTTCCAGTCAAAATAATCTCCTACTCAATTATGGAGAAGAATAGAGGAGCTCAGCCTGACTCACAGTCACATGGGGGAAAAATGAGAGGAGTTGCTGGAGTTCAAAACGTTCTGCTGCTGTGGAGGAGGATCGGTGCAGCGGGAAGGAGTGCTGCTCTGCAGCAGCGCATCTCTGAGGGATGGAGGAGACCCGAGCCTGCTCCCCGCTGTGCCAACTGCACTCCTCCTCTCTTCTCTCCTCCCTCCCCAGGAGAGCACATGGAGTATTGCACAGCCGGGGAGAAGCCCTTGGAAGATGCGAGGGCTGTCAGATGCTGCTCTCCAAATGCATGCAAAGCAATTTTGGGTTCAGCAGTGACACTAATGCTCCATCTGCTCTGCTGTCATTTGTTCATTTGGTGTGCCTGTGCCAACACTTCTGTGAGCAAAGCCACATCCAAACCCTTTGTTACTGCCCTGCTGACCGAGGAATCACACTCAGCCCGATGGCAGCACTCTGTGCCTGCCCTCCCCAACCCCCTGCCCCAACACCTGTGCAGTGCTTTCCTAAAGCTGCTTCAAAGCTGCTCTCCCTCATTTTGCTCCCATGTAGCAAAGCTGTGCCATGCTTAGAAGGCAAGCATGACTCCTGTTCAAAGCATTCAAGGTAGTAGCATAAATTTTGCAGACATAGAGCCTCTCATTTTATTTTCACGTTAGCCAGTATCTGAACGTTACCTTAATGTGTCATTTTTTTCATTCTGCCATTGTCACCAAGTATCACTGAGACCTTGTAGCTCCCTACAGCTCCCTGAAAGGAGGGCATAGCAAGGTGGGGGTCGACCTCTGCTCCCAGGTAACAGCGATAGGACAAGAGGGAACGGCCTCACATTGCACCGGGGGAGGTTTGGATTGGATTTTGGGTGAAATTTCTTCTCAGAAAGAGCAATAAAGCATTGGTACAGGTTGCCCAGGGAAGTGGTGTGGTCACCATCCCTGGAGGTGCTAGAGAACTGTGGAGATGTGGCACGGAGGGACACAGGGACATGGTCAGTGGGGATGGATTGGGGATGGACTCAGGAATCACAGAGATCTTCTCCAACTTCAATGGTTCTATCATTCCTTAATTACTATACCTGAAAACTTGTCCTTTCCTGAATTGCATGTGATGGCAAAATCATTGTGGCTGACTGCTCCCACCTACCCCACTTCCCAGCAGTGTCTCTGCTATGGCAGGAGCTCAGATTTTAACCTTCAGGCACATCCTGACATTTCCTGCTTCCCTTGGATCACCCAGGAGATAACACTTTGGTTGCTGCTGCAGTGGTGCCAAGGACACGTGGTGAAGACACTGTGACTGTCCCTGCGCTTCCTTCTGGCTTAAGCTCTCTCCAAGCTACAGGTGGAAGAAAGATGAGCTAGCAGTTTGCTGCGAGCCTGGCACAGCAGCCGTGAATTACAGCAGTGCCCAAGAAAGCTCAGCTGCGCTGGTGTGCATGCAGGGAAGAACAGAGGAGAGAAGAAGATGAGCTGCTGCCTTGCTCACAGAGCTCCCATAGCAGGTAAGGTCCCCTTTGGTCCCCCGTGTGCCCAGGACCAACCAGTCCTGGGCTGCTGGCGGTGGCCCCAGTGCCCCAGGCACGAGATCCCCCCATGTCCCACAGAAAGCTGCTCCCGGTGCCAGCTGCCAAGAGGACACGCTTGTCACCGCCCGCAGTGCCTGTGTGGGAGACTGCAGAGAGCACTGAGCAACCCGTGGGCAATCCTCTGTCACAGCACAACTCCAGTGCAAATGAGAAACCTAACTACTGCGAACAGCTCAGATGTGTTGGTAGAAAGCAAAAAGCAGCCTCAATTATCTGCCTTTTTGTGTGTGTGTGTGCTTTTAGAATTTCTTTGCACTCAATAAATACCAGATCCAAACCAGACTCACAGGCAACGGACACATTGCCCTCAACCACCCTTTGGGCTGAAGTCTGCTGTAGACTCCACTGGTGTCCAAACACTACAGCTGCTCCGGATGTCTGAGGTCTGCATGCAGCCCCAGCTCAGATTTCTGACACTGCTCACAAAGCCCTGCTTGAAGGCTGCTCCACCAGAACCAGCATTTGGGGCTGATGCGGATAATTTATTTGCAATCGTTTCTGGAATAACACCGAATTTACTGATGGCTTTTAATCCTTTGAAAGGGATTTTGGATGCGTCCTTCATGAGAGCCATGATGGAAATTCAGCAGCAGCACAATAATTGCATTAGCATCTTCAGCATGCCCAGGGCCTTGCCCTAAATATCCTTCTTTTCTGCCTGTTTAGGTGCATCAGACCCCACACGTCAGGGCTCTGACTCGCAGAGGCGGCACTGTGTTCCCGCTGAGACGTGTGTCCATCAGCTCGCTGCAGAGCTGCACCCTCTGAAGCACTCCCTGCCCAGCGGGGACAACCGCAGCAACAGGCGGCATCTTCCCTCCGCGCACACACGGGGAGAGCTCCGGCACGGCTGTATCCAGCGGCAGCGCGCTGCTGACCGCGGCACGGCGAGGTACATCTCTGCCACACGGATACCCGCACGCTGCGGCTCTCAGCGGGCACGTCCGTGGGTGCGCACCCACCTGTGCCGCGCACGCACCTCCAGCCATGACTTCACCCCTCCGCCCCCACCTCTCCGAGGCCGCCGCGCAGCGGCACCGCACGGCCGTGCCCTCCCCTCCCGCACACCGCCAGCGGTTCGGCTCCGCGACGGACAGCGGGGCGGGGACAGGAGGCTCCGCTCCGGGTCGCGCTGCGGCAGCGAAACCTCCGCACCGCTCCGCGCCGCTGCGCGCTCTCCTCGGTCCCGCGCTCCGCAGGGGCCGGGCTGCGCGGGGGGCGGAGGCAGTTGCGGAGAGAGGGAGGGAAGGAAGGAAGGAAGAAAGGAGGGAGGGGGATTTACCCCATTGTCCTCGCCAGGAGCTGGGCAGAGCCGCCGCCGCTGTGCGCAGGCTCGGCCGGCCCCTCGCCCCGCGCGGCGGCGGAGCAGCTCGGCGGTGGTAAGGGGGGAGGGGGATCCGCGCCGCTCCGCGCCTCGCCCCCGGAGCCCCTTCCTTCCTCCATCCCTCCATCACTCCATCCCTCCCCTACA
>NW_024885531.1:0-31480 GCF_019232065.1 Centrocercus urophasianus
GAGAGGAGAGGAGAGGAGAGGAGAGGAGAGGAGAGGAGAGGAGAGGAGGCTTCAGTTGGAAGACATCTACAATATAATCTAGTGCAACTGTCAGACTACTTTGGGACTGACCCAGTGTTTAACATACCATTAAAAGCATTATCCAAATGCCTTTTAAGCAGTCTTAAACAAAGACAGGCCTGAGGCATCAACCACCTCTCTGGGAAGCCTGTTCTTGTATCTAACTACTGCCTTGGTAAAGAATCATAGAATATCCCTAGAATATCTAGATCCTTCACCATATTTTTAGCACTCCTTTGGACACTCTCTAGTAGTTTTACGTCCATTGTTATTATGTCCATTATTATTACTTCCGTATTCATTGTGGCAGCCAAACAAACCTGCATGCAATGCTCAAGATGAAGCCACACAGCACAGAGCAGAGCAGGACAACTCCTCCTCTTGCCTAGTGGCAGCGCTGGGCCTGGGGGACCCCAGGGTGCAGTTGGTCCTTCGGGCTGCCAGAGCGCACTGCTGGCTAACCTTCACCTTTCCATCAAGCAGAACCCCCAAATCCCTTTCTGCAGGTCTGCTCCCCAAACTCCCATCCCCATCTGTATGGAGAACCAGGGTACCCTTATGCCAGGTGAAGAATCCATCACTTGCTTTTGTTAACCACCATAAATCACCGTACAGTTGGTGATTGCCAGCACTCTCATTTGTTTAGATCTCTCTGCAAAGCTTCTGTACAATTGAGGGAGTCAACAGTTCCTCCAATTTAGTGTTGTCTGCAAACTCAGAATAATTTCAAGGCCTATATCCAAGTAATCGATGAAAATATTGAAGAGTGTTGTCTCTAAAATGGAGCCCTCCAGGACCCCACTAATGACTAACTGCCAACTTGATGTAGCTCCATTTACTAAAACACTTTGAGCCTGACTCATTGGCAATAGCCACTGCACTATGTTTTTGTCTAGCTGAATGCTGGACATATTGTCCATAAGGATACTGTGAGAAACAGTACTGAACACTGCTGAAAACCAACATGATTACATCACCTGGCTTCACTTAGTCAAATAGATGGGTAACCTTGTCATAAAAAGAAATTAAGGAGATTTGCTAAGCATGACTTTCCACTCACTAACTTGTGTTGGCTGCAACCATTGACTATGTTTTTCAGGTGTACTTCAATTTCACAATAACATCAGACAGCTTTTTGAGTACCCTGGCATGAAATTCTTCCTAATATCCAGTCTGAACCTCCCCTGGTGCAGCTTTGAGGCATTCCCACGTGTCCTGTCCGTATGTACCATGGTGAAAGCATGAACACGTCTCTCTCCATTTCCCTTCTTTGGGAAAGCATAGAATGCAATGAAGTCATTCCTCAGGCTCCTTTTCTGCAAGTTGAAAAGTAATGGAATTTCTCATACTGCCCTCCTGGCCAGTAACAGAAATCTCCCCAAGTTCTGAGTGGGAATTCATCAACAACAAGTGCAAAGATTTCAGAATGGGGTATTCTAACAATTTAACTTGAGAGAAAGCCAGAATAAGGTGCAGTACCTCTTGGTTTGAGCTCCAAACCTAAATAAACACAATTATAAGGAGGACAGAAAAAAATGTGTTTGGACGGGAGCTGCCTTTCCGAATTTTAAGAAGCACTAAATACACCAGGTGAGGCAGCCCATTCATTGCGCAATGCACACACTGAGCAGCATCCTGGCAGACTGTCTCACCTCAGTGGTGCTCAGCAAGGGAAAACTCAGCTCTGTCATATAAATTGCAGAGGATTATGTCTTCTCTAATTTTTCTGAGATTTATGTTTAAATTCTAAAGAAGCAGGTGTTTTTAGTGCTGTATGGAAAACGCTAGCCCATTCTTTACAATTTTTTTTTTATTTGCCACATTATTTTGCCTGCCTCTTCAAACTGCTGCAAATTTGGTTTGCTGCTGTCAGAGAATTAAAGTATGTCAGTGCGCACTTTGGCTGCGTTGAACAGATGTAGAGACTAATAACTCTTTTCTCATCTCAGATTCTTTTTCCAATTTAATTAAGAGATTTATAGGGGTGTATTTAAGTATTATGATAGTAAATATTTCATATTTTCTCTCACAAATAAAGTAATTTCTAAAGAATTCAAGGGCATAATGGTTCCTGCTTCTCAAATAAGAGGAAGAAGGTTTTTAATTACTTCTGCAGAATGCACTAGAATATGCTTCATGGTATACTTCTTGAAACTTGAGGCAGCCAAAGTTTGCAAGGTCATCTGTTCTGTGTTTCCTGTAAGTTTAGAACCCAAGGCAGTCATAATGAATGGACTTATTTAAAATTAAAAGGAAGAGGAATTATTAAGTAATAACAAGAATTAGGTAGGAGGATTTATTAAGTAATGATCTTGGTAAATTAAAAAATAAGATTATTACTATTATTTTCAAAAAGGAAACGAATGCATTTTTCCTGTTCAAACTTGTTTATTTATGTATTTTTTAATTTATTACTCAAATTTTCTAAGACTTGCCATCTGAAGAAGGCAATGTATTTTTTACTTCCTTTTGAAAATAATCCCTCCAAGTTGCCCATGTGACCAAAAAATCAGTAAATTTTCTTTATTCTCTGGAAGGCAGATCCCTCTGAAATGCACCCCTGGGAGTTTCAGTGGGTGACTGAAGGCAGCAAGGTAGCACAAATAATTTTAAGGCCTAAAAAATTTTAGAAGCATTAATTTATTTCCTTGAGAAATCAGTGAGCATTAAATATGATGCATCTTTTCAAGATAAGCTTTTCTAGAGATTATAAAGAGTTTAAATGCAGTGCTTAACCCCCACAGCCTCCTCCAAACTGCAGTGCACAGGTGCCAGCAGGAGAAGCACTGTGAGTAGGGTACAAGACACAGAGGTGCCCTCTGGCTTAGTCTCCTTTTCAATATCTTTTGCTCCCTGGCCACATTTATGGGGGGAAGAAAAATAAGGACCAAGATGCTCCAGAAAAAAATTAGTTCTGTTACTAATCTCTCAAAGGCTCAATACTGTATTGTTTGCATGGCTTTATTACTTTAAGTCTGCATGCTGGGCACAACAGATCCGATAGGATATTTAGTTTAAAAGAGCCAGTTCATGGGACATCTGTACTTGAAATCTGTAGAGGGAGGTACAATTCTCTTGTGTCTTATTTTTTTCCAGTAAGTGAGAAAGACTCTCTTTTCAATCCAATTATTTGTGATCTTGTCCTTTAAAAGCATTTTCAAGCCTGATCATTGAAAGTATTAGAGGATGATGGCATGGTCCCCTAAACAACAGCAGAACGGTTCTGCTGTGAGCTGTTTGAGTGAAACAAGCATTTCTCCAAAAACCTGCTCCCTCCACTAAAGATTTGCAGTACACAGACCATCTTAGCCTAGGGTGAGTTTCAGTGAGATAACTAGAAACCTAAGTATTAGGTGACTGATGGTGTACGTTGTCCTCCTAAAGCCTTTTATCTGAGGTATCAGAACAAAATCTAGTGACATGTTTCTAATCTACCTAGTTCATTTTTCCTCCAATTCCTTATATACTTTCCTCCAAATACTCATGTTTCTCAGAAGAGGAAGAATAAAGGGTTCAAATCTTGAGGTACGACACTTCCACAGCAATTCTCTGGCTGATATGCTTATTAGTGTGCTAAGCTCCAGTACAGTGGCCATATACTGATTGCTTTTAGTTAGGAGGAACCATCATGAATTGTTTCTGAGAGCATCCTGACCCCAGCCACAGGCTGCCTCCTTGACGAGTCTGTTTATATACCTCAGCAAAGCTATACCAAACCGTCCCACCTTGGAAAACACTGAGATACTTTTACTTTTGAGGAACAGGTCATAAAGAACAATTGTGAAAACCGCGACTGATGGGCTTGAAACTGCACGCTATGGACAGGGCAATGTTTAATCTCTTTTATAACTGAAGGTATTTTTTTCAGTGCTTCTCTAGTGAAATGCTGCTGAGAACGCTGCTGGTAGGGTAAGGTCAGGTTGGGCATAAGAGAGAAAAGCAGGAAGGAAAGAAGGAATGAGAATTATAATGAGTTATTGTAGGTGAGACCAGAAGAAAGCCCTGAGCTCAATTGAACGAAATGAATTTTACTTCTTTTTCTATGTAAGTAAAAGTTCCTCTATAAGTTGGACATACAGTATTATGCATACACGTACATTCATGTATGCCTGCATAAACATCAACACAACCCTTCTCACCTCCTCACTCTTAGGTAACTTTCATTTTTTTCACTTTTCACTTGCTCTCTTCCTCTTCATTTCCTTTCTTCATTAAGTCTACACACAGGCTGTAAGCTTTTCAGAAAGGTTACTGGTTGCTACTTGTTTTCCAAAAGAACCAAACATATATTCATGACAGAAAATCAATTTGTCATTAGCCATTCAGTAGTAGCGTGCACTCATGCATAGGGAAGCTGCTGGAAGCTAATTCTTTTAAACAATGTGATGGAAGTGATTGTCAATAGTTTTTACAAGGCAAGCAGTGAGGAGCAAAGATTTCTGAACGATATTCCATGTAAACAGGAAACAAGAAATTAAAGTGGAGGTGGAAGTAGGGAACAAAAAGACTACTGAACCTGACATCATGAGCAAGAAGGGGTTAACAGGAAATAAATACAAGGGTTTGCAGGTAAACATGGGATGCTAACGCAGTAGATCTTACTCTGTTTAATGCTTTATCTTGCTTATTGATACTTATATTTTATTCCAAATTTTTATATTAAAGTGATGTCAGCCTTGTTCCTTCCTCTTTTGGTCAGGCGGGATGTATGTCCTGTACATAAAACACTGATGCTGCCACATGCAGCCTTGAGACCTCCATTTACAACGTTCTGCTCAACATATCTGCTGTCAGTGTTTTTTTAAAAGATACTCTGAATTTTGAAATGAAATATGTTGCTAACAATAGGAGCCAGTGAAAACAAGAACAGAGGAATGAGCTGAGCTTTAAAAGAAACATTTTATTTGGTAAAAAATAAAAGTAATAAATTATTTCAAGACATTTTTGGTTTGTATATGTACATACACAGTAAATCCGTAACATAGTTGCTATGTAACCTGGGAACTCCGTCTGAAAAAAAGGATTTACAAATCAAGTATCAATTTTAAATGAGAACAGCACAATCAATTGCTGTCAGTATTGGAACCAACTTGTTAGTATTAAAACCAACTTTATGGAATTCCTTTTCTTTCCCCTCAGAAATTACTCAGAAAAACCTATTTCGAGTTTTATGTCTTTGTAGCACTCCTCATGGTTGTTTTGCATCCTGTGGATCAGTGTTACTCAGCTTTTTTTTTTTTTTTTAATTCAATGACTGCAATGTTGAAATACAGCTTTCAGTTTCAAACTGTAAAAATTGCATTATGAATGTGCACTTTTATGAATCTTCTGATTTGACTTGCTTCCTTTGCTCTATGTGGAAATATATAGTAAAGACTTTTTGTTTGGCTTTGTTGTGCTTTTAATAATCTGAACTCAGTTCCATGTCACTTTTTGAAATCTTTTGGATCACCAGGAGTCCATAGAACCTGCTCTTGGAAAAGTGATCCAGACCCTGTAACCAAGAACAATATTCTCATACTGGCACAAGTGAGATTTTGAAGAAACATGGCAGTCATGATATGAAAATGGAGTATCAACATGGGTAAAATTAGATATGGCCCAAAGAAAACAATTAAATCATTAAAAAACAATTAAATCACATATATTCGGCAGTTTCCCAAAATGTGTCAGCTAGGATTGCACTGAGATTTTTACACCAATATTTAGCAAAACACATGTAGTCATGGCTGGTGTTGTGTTTTATCCCAGGAGGATTTAAACTATCATAGAATAATAGAATCTTTTGAGTTGGAAAGGAATGTTAAAGGTCATCTAGTCCAACTCAAGCTCAAAGAGTACTGTCTTTAGGTAGGTTTAGGTTACACATAAGGAAAAAAAATTTTACAGTGAGAGTGGTGAGATATTGGAACAAGTTGCCTAATGATGTGGTTGATGCCCCGACCCTGGAGACTTTCAAGGTGAGGCTGGATAAGGCCCTGGGCAACCTGATCTAGCTGTGGTGTCCCTGCTCATTGCAGAGGAGTTGGACTAGATGCACCTCAGAGGTTCCTACCAACTCTAAGGATTCTGTGATTCTGTGAACTCCCCTGCAATGAACAGGGACATCCACAGCTAAATCAGGCTGCTCAGGGCCTGGTCCTAGCCTGGTACTAACCTCCTATTTTAAAGTTAAGTGGGTGTTTAATGCTTCGCTGGATATGTTTTTCCAGGTATTATTCAATGTCTTGAGAAACTGAGGACAACTAGTCTGCATTTTGAGCAGGCTGA
Organism: Centrocercus urophasianus; assembly: GCF_019232065.1. NCBI lineage: Eukaryota > Metazoa > Chordata > Aves > Galliformes > Phasianidae > Centrocercus > Centrocercus urophasianus. Next base: position 6,331 of record NW_024885531.1, read on the forward strand.
TTGCTAAATGAGGCAAGAACAGACAATGTACAACAAACAAGTAAGAGTCCTGCGTTTGAATGCTGAAATAAATGAGTTGCATTCATTTCTCAAACACAATGAAATATTGCTATTGGTGCTAAGTCTTTATAATAATGATACTTGGACTGTCATCAGTTCTCTACTTCATAGAGACAAGAAGTAGGTTTTTCTCAGCTATATTTATGTACATAATCAACAGTATCAAAATAAACATGAACGATGAGCCTCTTATCAGAAATGCTTATTTTCTCCACAGAAATCTTTCGTGCTTGTCCATGAAATTTTTAGTTAGCCTAACACATGTGATGGGAGAAAGGTGCATAGTCTTCACAGAATCCATCAGTTTCTTCTGGAGAGATGTTCAGAGATCTTCCAGAAAAAGATATTTTCAAGATTTTCCAAACTTGATTTGGAAGTATAGGACCCAAAATCCTGATTTTCAAAAACAGGACTTATTTTGCTTTAGCGTTGCAATATATGAAAATACTGACCTGGAGGAGATTGCTAGAAGGCAGAAGTGAGTTAAGCAAAACTTAACAACTCAACGTCATTAAAGCAGAAATCCAAACCACTATCTTTGCCTAAGAGCAATGTAGCTCTATTCTGCACTGTCAAAAGCATGTGGTTTCTTCCATCCCGTTTCTCAAAGCTGTTGCCAGAACATGCAACATTCCTTTGGCACCATATTCAAATGTAAAACAAAGGAGACCTAACTGAAACTCTTCGTCAAGGGTTGGAAACAAAAATGTCATAGTCTACAGAAAGGCACAGAGACATCTGTAAGCACCTGTATGAAATGAAATGGCAAGATGGCATGTGAGCAGCGCAGACTTTTCTCATCACTGGGGTGCTGATGGAGAATGTATTCATGCAACTTAACACAAAGCTAGAGAAACAGATTTTATTTACCAATGAACTACTGCAGATTTATGTTGTTCTAATTCTACAGCTTAAATCAAAATAAAGTTTTTTAAAAAACAACAGCAGACCACAAATATTGTACTGTGCAGTACAATATTGATCTGGGGAACAAGTTCTTACTGATTTCTGTTCATCACACTGTTGTACATTCACTTGTGGTTGTACAGTTTATGTCAGGAAAGAGCAAGGAAAAAAGTGCGACAAATGAAGAAAAGATATTTCTTGTACAGCATAGTGGAGCCATTTTAAATTTTATTTTTACACTATCTTGGCACAGATCTTGGGATTATTTTTCTTATGACTTCTTCTATAAACCACAACATTCCCTTTTATTTTTCAGAAAGCCAAAAAAAATAGATCAAACACAGTTGTTTTTTTTTTTTTTTCTGAATGATATTGCTCTTGTATCTATCAATAATAAATTATTTCAAGACATTTTTGGTTTGTATATGTACATACACAGTATATCCATAACTCAGTTGCTGTGTAATCTGGGAATTCCATCTGAAAAAAAGGATTTACAAATCAAGTATCAATTTTAAATGAGAACAGCACAATCAATTGCTGTCAGTAATGAAACCAACCTGACAAGCTTATGATAAGCTTTCTTTCTGTCAAGGCTTCTAACAAAAAATATTATCCTTGTGAATTAGACAGCAGGAAATTCAATTTGTCTTAATTTTTATTTACACAAAGTTCATATTCATTAGCACGAATAGAGTGCTGTGCAAGCTCATTAGTAAAATAACCAACGTTTTGCAATCTGAGAGGCAGTAAAAACTGTTTACTACAAGGCTGAAGAAATGAAGCAATTAATTCACTGGGTGTTACGATCATATGCTGAGGTGGTTTATTTACAACACGAATTGAACGTGTGCTGTATGAGGGGTCTGTATTTCCTGTATGAGCTGCCCACGGAGCTCCTGAGGGCCACATTCAGTATTGTGTAACTCTGATCATCTGGATCTAACAGAGTTTTATCTAATGTGAAAATGACACATCATTTTTTTGTGTGTTTCACAACTCCCAAGCCATTTGGCCACATGACCATCATGCGTGGCAATACCTATTACTTCAGAGCCTTACAAAACTGGGAGTACACTGGGTGTGTGCAGGGTGTAACAAACCTGCAATGTGTAAAGCACATTCAGGACACATTGAACAAAGTGCATCTCCTTTGGAAGAGCAGAAAGATCAAGACAAGCTTGGGGAAAAGGAAGTTTAAATATATAAGCTCTATTCCTCCTTCCAAAAAGACACAGATTTTGCTGATGCAAAGAGCTTATGTATTTTCTTCCACACTTATCTATTTTGTGGAACAGGTGGGATCCTCCACAGACAGGAGGCAAATCAGACACAAACAGCTGAGCACTGCTTCCCCACCTATAACACACAATTCCAGTGGGAACAACAAGGCAGCTGGTCCTTGCATCACTTGCCTTGGAGCTCTACCAAGGGCTCCCTCATCTCTAAAGCTGCAGGCAGGGCATCAAGCTGCTGCTCCCACAGTGCCAGGGCTGCATGCTTTCCAAGCAGCATTTTGTCACACCTCTAAAATAGTGGCATCACTACATTATGTGTCTGATCCAACTTTCACTGAAGCCAGTGGTGATCATTTTCATTCAGTTCAGTTAATCTTGGATCAGGCCTCAATGCATAGTCTCTGAGGAGATACATGGAAATGAAAAAGAAAATTTTACTGTGATTATTTTTTTTGCATTATTAAGCATATGAGCAGGCTCTTCACTGAAGACACTTAATCTGCTGTGTATAAATACAAAATGGAATTATATATAGGTGACTTGGTAAATTAAAATACTTGCTTTCTCAGGACTCTCTTATAAACAATCCACTCTGGAAAATACAGAAAAAGACTCCTAAGTGTATCAAAATATGTTTCCCACATTCTACTACAAAATGCAAAGAATTGCCACTTCAAAACTACTTGGGGAATTATGTTGTGCCTATGTTGAAAATATGCACATAATACTAAGGAGGTACATCTTGCCTCGGGATCTGGGCCTGAAATTGCTGCTTCTGACAGGACGCTATGAATGCTCATTTGGGAAAGATATGTACTAGGGCATTTTAGCATGGAGTGATCAAGTGGCCGGTGTCCATTCAGAAATTCATAGTCTTTTCCATCCCAAGTAAATCATAGGTAAAGGGGTGACTGAAACTTTCAGCAGAGGATTGAGACACAAGGCCCTTAAAAATAAATACCATCCCCACAGTGAAACAGTAATTATTATAATGCATCAACCTAGTAAGTTTGCCTGAGAAACAGTTTGATGAAATTCAAATGAAATTCTTAGTGATGAGATTTCCATGTAAAATCTCCTCTCAGCATCACAGGTAGCACAGACAAATGAACTCAATTGAGCTGGGGCATGAAATGCCTTTTTAATGTTTTTAAAGGACAAACCACAACCTCCGCAATGGGATTCCGGCATGGAATGCTGTAGGACCTTTCAGATCTAAAAGCGAAACGGTCTCCCAAAACATGCTCCTGAAACATGAAAACCCTGTATAAGGTACATAAGCTTTCAGCAATGAAGTTACCCAAATTTCTGTTGCTGAAAATTTACAATATTGCCTAAATCCCCAAAAATGCTGAGTTGCCCAGTGCCTGCTGCAGGTATATTTTTTTCCTAAAAAAGTATTTTTCATGATCCCACTAGAACTTAGTTCTCAGTTGCTGTTCTCAAAACATGCCTAAGACATATACTGAGAAGAGGCAGGTGTGCTAGCAAGGCAAGGATGTGAATATGCCTTTCCAAAATGCTGACTGCCATAATCAGAGAAATGTCCACTTTATTGTCTTCAGCCCTCTTAATATGTAATTATGTAAAGTGTGGTGGAAGAGCTTTACAGAATTCAAATGAAACAAGATTGTCCCAGAGCATCTTGCAGCTAAATGGTTGCAGGCGCTCTCCTAAAAGAAAGACCGCCACCAAGGAGGGCCATGAGCCAGGTGGATGCTTTGACTATGAGCCGCAGGTAAGAAGCAGATGCCATGTCCCTGTGTTTTTCTGTATGCACTGATCTGCTATAGGCATTTAATATCAAGAAAGTTCTTATGACTGAGAGACTGAGAGTCTGAATGAACACACAGATACATCCCCTGAGATTGCAACTAGGTGCCTGAATACGTTCACTAATGTTAAACAGTTGTTGCTATCACCCTTCATTGATACTTTAGGAGAGGCGTCATATTGCTTGATGTGGTAGCTTTCATCAGTCTCATTTTTAGATATCTAATTGTTCCTGGCCTTCTGACAATCTTCCTGACATAAAGCAACAGGGCATGGAATATTCAAGTATTGCAGTGTCGAGTTTACAACCTCCTTCACATGCCTGGTCTAAGCACTTGCAACCTTACTATCAAAAAAATAGGTTATTAAAGGCAGAGTTGTACATAATCTGGCAACACTTTACACAGACTGTTGCATATGAAACTCTAAGACTTACCTGAGAAATGGAAATCCACTTTTTTTTCATGGAAACAACAGAAAAATCTAACAAAAAAATTATTTTTAGAATACATTACAGAATACTGGCATGTTATACAAAAGTACTTAATTCACTGAAATTTAAACCAGTTGTAAGTTCTTTTGAAGGCACCCTGTTTATAAACTGTTGGGGGTCTTTTTTTGTTACTTTCTTTTTTTCAACATTCATCCTACATTCACATTACTTTAGCCATGTAAACAAGTCTGTAAAAGCTTGGATTAAGGTCACTTTAAGATGTGTGCCAAATAGTTCAGAAAACATCATATTAAACGGAAAATTCAATGAAGATCCATCTGCTGCCTAAACAGCTCAATACGATGCTAGGGGGTAAATTATTACCAAGATGAAATCTATAAGAGGGTTTAAAAATGAGTTTAAGGATAAGTAACGTGCAATGCATTAACATCTGTGTTTATCATTTGAAAATGTACATAAATGCTGAAAAGATGCAAGCCACTATTCCTAGTGCTATCCTATTTTTAAAGGGAATATCTTTGGAAATGGTATTATTTGAAGTTTAAAAACACTCTCCATATTTCTTTTCCCCCACAGGCAATCTTACAAGATGCTAACACACACTTTCTTCACAAAGAAAACGTATAAAAGTAATCTTACAATATAAACACTATAAACAACTCCCTTGAGATGTTTTCTGGACACAGAATTTCAGTAATGATTGAAGTATAATAATCCTAGGGTAATTATGTAAAAATATGTACATTCATTCAATTGTCCTCGATTCTGAAGAAACCTAAATAAGTTCTACAAAACTAGAAAACTACAAAAAAGTTCATCGGCCTTGTCCAGTTAGGAATGTACAGCTTTGCTATTCTTGCCGTATATCAACAACAGTAGCAGAAGTTTTACTTGTTTTTGTGTAGAAAGTTCCCAAATTTCTGCATGAATCCTCTCAGTTTATTTTCATTAGGCTGAAATGGATGATAAGCAGTTGAGTTGTAGCTGACCAGGTGATTACTTCTGCCATAGTTATTCCCTAAGGTCTTGCTTTTCATATCTGAGAGATGTGAACTGCTATTTAGTGTATTTCCTGCAAGTTGACTAGCATTTTCCATCTTATAGAATGGCTCAAAGCGACTATAAACACGTCTTTCACTTGAACGAGATCTGAGATCCTCTTGATGTTTTGAGCTTGCCAGTTGCGGTGTCACTGAAGTTGCTCTTTGTAGAGCACAAACAGGGGCACTCTCAGGAGCAGCATTTGTGGTAATTTCCTTTACATCTTGATACTGAATCTGTTCCGTATTAAATCTTGGGGTAGATGCATCTCCTGCAGTTTCTATGAACTTAGTTTCAAGAGGACACAAGACAGGACACTTTTTATTGCTTTCATCAGATGGAGGTTTTTGAGGCTTTGGAGACTTTGGAGACTTTGGAGACTTTGGAGACTTTGATGGGCTTGAAGTGACATCTTCTTTACTTCTGTTCAAGCTACCTTGTGAATTTGATGTGTTTCTCTTTCTCCTTGGGGAAGAATCTGTCTTATTTTCAGATACCTTTGGTTTTTGATTCTCTTCTTCAGAAACCAAAGTGTCAGAACTACTACACATTCTGTAAAAGGCAGGACTTTTGTTTTTTGACAAGATTTCTTTCTTGTCTGGTGTGAGATTAAGAAGTGACCGCAATTTTTGGGATCCTTTCTTTAGAAAATTTGGGGAACTCTTATTTTCCTTCTTTGATGTACAATCCTTACCAGACTCCTCTTTGATAGCTTCAGCAAGAACAGCCATAGAGATTGCCTTGGTAGCAGTTGGGCTCTTCAGCTCTCCTTTAAGATCCTTTTCCTCCTGTGGTAAATGGTTGGCCATACTATGCAAACTTTTAGAGCTCTTTAGTGTATCTTCTGGAATTTTTGGACTAACTGGCTGCTTAAGCCTATGCCTAGTCAGTGTGCTGTAAACATAACTGGATGTGTGTTTATCAGCATGAGGGTCCAATATAGACTTTGAATTAAACATGGGAAAGCTTCTCCTTTTAAGGATATTGTCATTTTGAAGATTTTTCATGTTTTCTGCATGCTTGTCTGCACAGAGTGTTGTGTATATATAGGCAGATGGGTCCCCTACTGCATTCGAATTTACAGTAGGCTTTCTGCTTTCTGCCATTTGAATTTTGTGGTTTTTGGGTGCTTCTGATTTAGGTGAGGCATTTGTGCTAAGCTCTTCTGAAGTATTATCTGTTCCATTTTCCAAACTTGGTGCATGATTAGATGTCCCTTTAGGTGTTTCACTTCCTTCTGACCCAATTATAGTTGAATTTGAAGAACTTGCACAGCTGCTTACCTCCTGTTGTTCAGGTAAAGTTGGCTGGAACACTAATGACGATCGTAAGCGAGAGTGGGAGTACAGAGCATGAGCTTTAATATTTTCAGTTGTGTCATAGCCATCGTATCTGTCACCCAAGATTGATCCATTAGACTCTATTGGATAATCAGAATGGTCATTTAAATATGACTTAATTCGCCAGTTACGTAGGAATGATTTTGTTGTGTGTTCGAGTGTTGGCATCCTTTGCTGCAGATGGCGGATTTGATTATCTGTCCCATTAAAAGACCTCCGTACAATTGAATTTCTTTCTGCAAGATTTACCTTTGGTCGTGAAAATTGATCAGCAAAACTTTGTTGGGGTGTATTGTAATTATTTGCATATCCTCCTCGTAATGAAGATACAATACTAAGGCTATCAGATGGCATTTTCCAAGTATTTGATGGATTATTGGCTCTATTAATAGCTCTGTTAAGCAGTAGGTAAGGTGTCCTTTCCGGCTTCTCCCCAGCATAACTATGTCTCTTCCAGTGCTCATTTTTTTCACTAGGTTGATACTGCTGGATTGGATTTTGCATATTAAAACCTGGATGAAATGGTTGTTTATTAAAAGTTTGATTTCTCAAGCCAAATTTATCTATTTCATTTACTGCAAATCGTCCACGAGTTTTCAAATAAACAGGATCTAACTTGTGAATCTTGTCTTGTCTACCAAAAAGGTTTCTTTGGCTAGAAACTGAAGCTAAGGAAGACACTGAGTGTTGGCATGTGTCATTATCCCAGAGCGTCCTGCGGCTGTTTACCCGCACTAATTCAGGGGCAAATGAACTAGGAACAGAAGAACGGGCATATAGTGTCCTGAACTCTTCATCAAAGGATTCAACCAGCTGTCCTGTTATAACTTGAACCATACTGAGGTTGGTTTTTTCAAAAGACCACATAAAGCTGAAAGAAGAAGAAATGACCATTAGGAACAGTTCTTTTGAACTAATATAAAACACTGGTCCTTGAAAAAAGAAAAATCAAGTAAACATAGATTTAGTAAATAAATAAATTGGGAGTAGGATTCATACAATTTGCTACTAGAAGATCTAATCTAACACGACTTGAACTCAGTGGAAGACTTCCACTGATTTCGGTGGGAGCAGAAATAGCTACTTAAAAACCCTTACAAACAGCAAATATTGCAAAAAGTATTCTCAAGTACAGAACACTGGAACACAAATATCTAATTGTGCCGAATTACCTCTACAAAGACTAAGCCAGAATTGACCAGATCCACTCCTGAGTCAGAGAACAGTAGGGTATGGCTATGTGTTAAAAAAACTGCATTTGAAATAATACATGAAATGATTTCCACATGTCTGAATATACTTTATTCTAAACATCTTCTCAAAAAGATGCACCTCAAAATTGTCAAAAAGATTCATGTTCTAGCATGCACATGGGATTGAATATTAACTTTTCTATTAATTGCAATGTACAATATCCTGATGAAGTTTTCTTTCTTTCAATTGTGCATAGAAAAGTTGAACCATGTTTAAATATAACTATCTATGCTACTTTGTAGCTACAATATGAAATAAAATACATTAACAACTACACCAAGGATATTTCAATAAGCCTAAAAACATGGTGTTGAAAGCATATAATTTGTAGACTACAACAAATAAAAAAAAATCTGTCCTATGATCGTAATTTAATGCCAAAAATAAGTGAGAAAAAAAAAAGTTAAATGAAAGCAATAAACTCGTTTTATTTGCATCTCCTGCTTGTGAGGAAAATGGTTTGTTGCATTCACGTAAATAGCTTGCTGGTTTAGTTTTATTTGCTAGTTTTGAATTTTTTGGGGAATAGTGTGATGAGCTTAAACAAAATTATGATACATAATTTCTCTTTTTTTTTTCTTTTTTCAAAGAAATACTTATTGATAACAATATATTTTGCAATATTTGTAAAAAAAATTAAACTGAGTTCAGAGAGCAAGAATTCAGAAAACATCATTCTTTCCTGCTGTAAATCACTGAATTATTTTTCAAAGAAAGCTTAATTTTAACAGAAATTGGTGATTCCCACCTCTGTCTTAAAGTCATGTTATTTTTCAAAAAGAAATGAGAAAACCGATCACATTCTTACAGACTCTAACAATGTGTGTAGATGTCAAAGCAGGCAGACTCTCTCTGGACTCCCTTATACTGACTCATTTATGAACTGCTGATTTATCTCAGTACCATTTACACATATCAATCTAAATTAGATGCTGCTTGAGTCTCAGAGGAAATAAAGAGACAGATTTTCAAAAGCTTACAGTAGTGGAAATATACAAAAATCAGTAGCTATGTATCTGGCACCCGGGCGCTATTCTGGCAGAAATTAATTCAGTAAGCCAAAAGACAGAAGTGAACCATGAAGATAAGAAAAATAATCTGTGAGATAAAAACTGTTACTGCTTCAACTTTTTTCCAATTCTGCAAAGCTGTAAGTTCTTCTGTCTTCTGACTTGCAAGAATATATTAGAATTCAAACAGAAAGTAGAATAATAAAACTTATCCAAATATAAAGAGAGACTATGCCAACTTATCTTGTACAATTCTGAATTTGACCACGATATCACACAGAGTGCATAGAGTAGATCTATAATTTTAACTTTAGAAGATTACTACAAGGAAAAAGTATCGAAAAGAGCTTACGAAATTTTTTGAAAGCCTTTTCTGGGGTGAATACTAAGCAAGAATAACTCAACATAGAATAAATCAGGATTTTTCTCTTTTTTCATCAAATCTTCAGAAAAAAACAAATGATATATCCATTTAAGCTTCCAATAAGCTGTCTCTATGACAACTTGTCAAATTACAGTAAAGATAATCAAATTTGCCCCTGGAGATTCTTTGAAGAATTTTTAGAAACGGAAAAAAATATTTACTTTGCAGTAAGTGAAGTACTGAGATGACAGGTAATCTACGAGCACCTCAGTGACAAATCTTACCTGTAAGAACCATATATAACTTTCTTACAATCAACCAGCAGAAATTTTTGTTCCATTTTTCCATGGAATTTTGCTCCTGTTTTAGAATAGTAATCTTGTCCTTTTACTGTCCGTACTCTCATGTTCTGAAAAACAAAATTGAAATACTTTAATTGATTGACTATATTTGACATTTAGCATCCAGGACTTTGAAAATCAGAGGTACAGTAGAAGTTACATTACCGCATACCACTAAGCTCCAAAGGACAGTAAACTTTGATCAAACCTGTCCCTTGGAGAGGCAAAATGGCAAGTCATCCCTTTGTCTTAATGAATGAAGAGATTTCCCAGGCCATGGAAAAATGAATTTCCCCGTTTTCCGTAGAATTCACTCTCAGAAATGAGGTTCTGGCACAAGAAGTCTTTGACAAGAGAAAGAGGTTTTGTATTGAAAATGTATCTTTTCAGCATCTGATTTCCAAACATCTCAGGTAGTCAGAAATATCACTTAAAGCATCAGTATCACTTATTTCAATTGAACAAGAGTGTTCTGTCTATAAGTACAGACATCCCACTTTGTGATGAGCTATTGAATGATACCACCTGAATCCACAATCCCTTGAAGCTGTATCACTAATAATTTTTCTCAACTGAATTTTCAGCATGGAAGCGATTGCATTTCTAAACCCAGAGATGCTATCAGAGCATGAATAGGTAGAACAAACTTCAAAGCAGTTTGAGTTCCAAACCTTATCCATAAACTTTATGTTTTAGTCATGCAAACTCAGTAAATTCTCCTGGAGAATTCTTCTGTGAAGGAAAATGGAAATATGGTCACCTTTTCTCCCACACTGTGAACAAAGCTTCCTCAGCAAGCTCCTAGAAATAAAACTATTCTAAACAATATCTTTAGGAGTGTACTAATAATAATTTCAGAAAGTTTTTACATGGATATAGTAAAATACCAACCAACCAAATGATAACAAGAACAACAACAAACCCAACAAACCTGCACATTTGTCAGAAATGTTTATTAAGAGGTGTTTATATATAAGAAAAATGAAATTTAGATTTAATGTAAGCTGATCTGTAGCATCTACCTCATTTGGCTGTTGGATATGAAGTACTTCAAAAGACAAAATACAGATTAGAATATATCTGTGAATGTCCACAATATTTATTGTGGTTTCTATCCTTGCAGTATGTGCTTTAGCAATATTAATGTGTGGTGATTTACAAGTATTCCTGTAGGACCGAAATCCATAATTTAATATTGACAGTAAAAAAGCAATCTATATGATAGTTACATATACTACATATACAGAAATAGTGGATTATAATAGAATTTCTGAAGACAAATGAATAGCTTGTTTCTTGTGACTACTGGTTAACTGTAAAGGTTAAATTCTGCTCCAAATTCTGATGTTACAAGTAGAGGCTGAAAATCACAGCAGAAGTGTGTTCTGAATAGATTTAATCAGGAAACTGATTAAATCTATTCATGAAGCAAAATGGATCAGACCATGAACTATGTAAATTCAGGCTATAGCAGCTTTACAATATCTACAATAATCTAATGAACTTTCTCTAAACAGAAAAAATTAGGAAAAAATACAGACAAAATGACAAACATTTTGAAATAACATGCTTGCTGAATCCCTCTATATTTTCTTGTTTCTATCTTAAAATTTTTACTTAAAAATAGAAAATTAAAAAAAAATGAAGAGTTACACATAAAAACTGATGAGTTGGTAAGCTGCAGTTTGACTTTATGGTTCTTTAAATATCTTTAGTTGAGTTTTTATTTAGCTTTCTTTTTTCAGGGTATTTGAACAAAAAATACATTTAAAAATGTATTTTTGCCTTACAAATTTGCTGGAAATATAAACTTTATTTTAATTTGTCACATCAAATTGATTAAATAAAAGATTATCTAGCAGTGCTGTAAAACCTAATAGTTACTTGGACTCAGTGAAAATACATGTGGATGCCCAGATTATTTTGAGTTAAAAAATGATCAACAATAATAATAATAAGAACCCAGTATGCAGTATGGTTAACATTATTTGTCTCTTTGCATCTCTAACTGCTAATTACCTTTGATTATCTAGCATTGTGCCCTTTGTGTTATCACAACATTGATTTTAACTTGGTATCTAAAAAAGAAAGTCAATTTTCCTGTTTTGCCAGCACTGTTTTTTGCTGAATTTTGAACAAGCCAATTCCAGTGAAGAAAATTATTCTTTCCCCATCAGCTACTTTAGCAGCAAATAGAAGTAATTAAATAATAATTGTAAAAAAAACCTTTTATTTTGTAAGTTAAGTAGTGCAATAAATAGTAATTACTTTAAAAAGAAGAAAATAATGGAATTTGCCCCATTTTGAAGATTATCAGGATTGTAAACCTTTATTTAATATACATCAAAATGTGATTAGTTACAAAATCTGCATTAACTTCAATAGTTAAGTATTTAAATTAATTTGATATATCATTTGTGTCAAAATAACAGAAAATACTGATATAATGACATGCTAGTGGAATCTATCAAATCTTTTTGAGATAAGACCCAAACAGTATTGGGCAGAATATCACTGGAGAATCTGGAATGCTGTAGGCACAAGCAAAGCTAATTGGCTTGCAAGCTACCATACTGTATAAAAAACCCACTGCCTTAAGTAATCATAAGTTAAAATCTCAAGTAGGCTCTCAATCCTCCAAAAAATTATTATAATTTACATTTCACTGATGGCTTTTTTTTTTAAACATCTTAGTGACTGTTTTCTCATCCGGTTTTCCTTTTCTTCAATACTACTGCTTCTGCAGCATTTGTATCCCACTCCCTTAATCCTGCCAACTTTTCTGTGTCTCAGGATGTCACCCAGAAAAAGATGGGAACATAGCACTACAAAGGCATGTGCCAGAGATCATGCTCACTGTTCTCATGTAACACTTCCTCTTCCTCCACAGCTCATCTGGCATCCTTCAAGCCTTCTAATTAGCTGCCAAGGATGCATCCTTTGAATAACCTCCAAAAATAAAGAAAATATTTGAGAACATAAAGGAACGCTGAACTCTACTTAAGAGCACTAGCAGTAAATACAAATATACATAACTGAATTGCTAGCCCTACTTTGTATGAAATGCTGGATTTCTCCTTCCTACTTGGTTTCACTGTCATATTATAGCACTCCCATGCTAACTGAACTCAAAAAGGTGTGCCAATGACCACTGCAGAGATGCTGTATCATTGTGGGTAAAGCAGTAATTTATTTATGAATCTTGACAGAAAATCCTGGGCAACTGGAAACAAACAAATCCATACATGAAGAGGGAATCAGGCTAGCCTGGCAGGAGACACTGAAGTTTGTAAGATCAGTCAAATGGTAAGTCTGCCTGGTCCTGGGAACCACTTTTGTCAGTGACTGCTAGTGTATGCATGTGGAAGAACAACTTAATCAAGAACTTGATATTTTAGGAGGTTTATGAAGCCAAAACCAGGATCTTCTCCCCCCTCCAAGAATGGGTTGTAGTGTTGTTTGTGTTTATGATATTTAAAACATTCAATGTTTGGGTCTCTATGCTGCAGTTTAAGGATGGCTATCAGGGTTATTCAAATAAATGACACCCAGATGATGAAGAAAAAACAAGCTTTAGCCTTCTCTTTATGCATAACTACTTTCCTAGGGAGAGCCACATAACCATGACTTAAAATTCAGAAGCATAGTTTCAAATCATATATAATTACTCAGTAAAAATCGTCCCATGCGATAAATAAGTACAATGAATATGCTGGTCTCAAACATTTTATTACATCATTTTTTATTTGTAGAGTCTGTTTTTATCAGTATTCAATTATTTATCCTGTACTTGCTGTCAAGAATAAGCATGAAGAAGGGAATAGATGTCTACCTAATAGTTAGCCTAGCAGCTTTAAAGAAGAAAATAGTCCTATTTCCCATATTTTTCATCATTACTTATGTTATTTATTATCCTGTGCCTCTGTTCTTACTAAGAGATAGCACCTGCTGTACAAATGCTAAGCAGCTCTCCAGCTAGGTTTTGCTATAACTTTCAAGCTGATTCAGTGACCACTGAAGTCAAATTCTCAATGACTTCATTGAAGTCTAGTCCTTAGGACAGAATTTTGCTCACTGATACAAAGCTGAGCTATATCTGACCACATCTGACTTAGACTTGAAGTAATAGAAAACTTCTGATGATTCTGATAAAACTCATAAGAAATAACGGACTGCAGTCAGCTTTCACAAACAGTTTCTCCCCTGCACTTAAGCACTTGGGAGTAGATCTCACAAAAGAAAAAAAACAATTCATAACTGCTTCTACTTTCTCATTTCCCCAGTTCATTAAAAATATTGAGAGGAGTATCACAGTATAAACAGTTCCTGTCAAATTGCTTGCAATATTCTCCTTTAGTAAAATGATTCTTCATTATTTCCAGAGAAGTAAAAATAGGTTTCTGTTCAATATAGAGCCTCTGCCATATACCACAACTCATATTCAGTTTGGATATTATGAAAAATTTCTTCTCAGAAAGAGTGGTGAGGCACTGGAACAGGCTGCCCAGGGGGGTGGTGAAGTCAGTGTCATTGGAGGTGACATAAGAAATGTGTAGATGTGGCACTGAGGGCCATGGTTAGTAGCCATGGTACTGATGGGTTGATGGTTGGACTAGATGATCTCAGAAGACTTTTCCAACTTTAGTGATTCAATGATTTCATGATTTCCTATCAGATAAAAAAACCGAACTCTGATATTCAGCTGAAGAGCTTGGTTGATTTCTTGGGCAATAATCAACATTTTCTACATTCTACAGTGTTTTCATCCAAAACCAAGTTACTTCCTTAAGCATTCTGGTGATATTGAGGATTGTTCTCCCTGATGCGTTTCACAGTGCAAATCTATTTCCTAGTTTGCTGCAGCACTTGTCAGCAGCAGAAATGAACAACAACCTCCAGGAAACCAAAAAAACAATTAGGTTTTGAAAAATCACCTGAAAAAAGTCAGGCTCTTGTATGGGCTTTTCAATATTCTATGCAAAGGAAATGCTGACTGAACAAGTCAGTCTGGTGACAAAGTTAATCAAAACAAGTTTACACAGAGAAGAGAAAGAAAGAGAAATACATCAGCTAATGGGGAAAAAAATTAAGGCAGTCAGGAAACAGAGAAATTAAATTGAAAGCGAGGAAAGAGAAATAGGAGAGTACAGAAAGACACTATCTATTTGAGATGAGCCACTGAAGAAGATAAGGTAAATATTAAGTAGAAATCAATCCAAAAGAAGAAATGTTGTACAAGAGACTGGAAAAGCTCCTAGTA
The DNA here is from genome assembly GCF_019232065.1 of Centrocercus urophasianus. Lineage (NCBI taxonomy): Eukaryota > Metazoa > Chordata > Aves > Galliformes > Phasianidae > Centrocercus > Centrocercus urophasianus. Next base: position 21,372 of record NW_024885531.1, read on the forward strand.
AATTCCTGGTTTTATGTTCTTCTGTACAGAATTCACGTAACAATCACATAATATATAGTCTTTTTTTTTTTTTAGTTATAGCTTTCAAAAAAGACAGTAATATGTCCTGATATGCATTCACATCACAGATGAGGAAAACTGTCTGCATAGACATTTAATGTAGATTTACGAATGAATCCCTTTTTATGTACAAAAGACTGAATTGTAAATCTGAATTCAAAAACATATCCTCTGTTATTTTATTTTTTACTGATTGAAAGGAAGAGAAAAATAACCTGTGAGGGCTTTGATTAAGCCAGAAAAGCTTAAGAGATGCCCCACTTCAGGAGTGCATGGGATGAAGAACATCTGCCATACTCCTGCAAGACAGAACCACATCACACCAGAGAATAAAAAGAACAGTGTTCTTGCTGTATCCTGAGGAAAATAAATATATTTTTACATCTCAGTCCTCTTATTGCTTTCAGTCTATAGAAGAGGAAGTTCAAAAGCAAAAAAAGTTAAATATAGTTTGTTTTTGTGAACATTGAGGCAATAGAAAAAAAGAGAAAGGGAGAAAACCTTTCCAAAGAATTTACTGCTCTTTCATAATCACCAGCAGTTTCCCTTAATCTTCAAGGAGGGAAATAATTGCTGCTTTCATTCTTTCATTCTTCTGGAAACTTTCATTCTTGTGGCAACAGTCACTGGGAGTAGCACCTGGCTGAGGAGCTTGAATCACAGAATCACAGAAACCCCAAGGTTGGAAAAGACCTACAAGATCATCCAGTCCAACCATCCACCTATCACCAGTAGTTCACACTAAACCATATCCCTCAAAAAAAAATCCAAACGTTCCTTGAACACCGCCAGGGTCGGTGACTCCACCACCTTCTTGGGCAGCCCATTCCAGTGCCTGACCACTCTCAAAAAAGTAGTATTTCCTAACGTCCAGCCTAAATCTCCCCTGGTGCAGGTAGTTATAGAGAGCAAAGAAGAGCTTTACTACAAGTTAAACCGGAAACCCAGGAAACAACAGGATTACTGGATTAATGTTTAGCTCTTTGGCATATGTTTTCATTTTCTGATAAATCTTGAAGCATTCTAAGTAAACTTTCAGTGTAAATGTGTTCGTACCATCATTACACAACAGAAGCATATAAAACATAATCCCACTAAAGAGGCCAAATCCAAACCTCTATGACCTACTAATCCAAACCAAATCCACACCTTTCCAACTCACTAATCCATACCAAATCCATTCTAACATATGCACGAGTTCTTTCAATCACAGTCTATGTAATGTCTATAAAACCACAGTATATCACAGTATATAAATGTCTATAAAACCATTTTAGAAAGAAAACTAACTCATCCCCTAAAAATTAGGCTTTAGAAACAGCTATAGAAATATACTGCACAGAATAAATGTGAAAATGCATACTATGGTATTTTTTAGAGATAGAACTTCAATTGCATGCTCCTAATTTCATTTATACTGGGAGAATAAAAGTCACACAATTAAAAAAAAAAAAAAGTTAGAAATCTCTATGCTATAGTTAGCCCAAATCATTGGGAAATGGTAGTACCTCAAGTTGCAGCATGTGTAACTATTGGTATATATTGACTTTATGGAGGCAATCGCTACTAGTGTCTACAGATAAGCAACATTTCTGACTTTTTCTTTCTAAAAATTGCCATAGTTTTGTGTATTAAGCCAGCAGAGGGCAATCTCACACACAAGGAACAAGTACAGGAAATGGTGTGGTAATACCTCTGTGTGTCTAAGTCAACACTCCAGAGCAAAAATTGGTATACAAGTTCAGACAAGGAAATGTCTAGATCTTTGCAGAGCAGCTCTGGCACTGTCCTTGCGTCGTTTTCAGAGCTATCTACAAAAGAGTAAATCTAGAAGTATTTATGAAGCACATGTCAGTTCAGTGCAGCATATGGTTTGTATTCTACTTCCTGTTAAGTTGTAGGGTGGTGCAAGCAATGATTGAGAAATGTAAACATTAATCCTCTCCTGATTATCTTTCTTACAGGAGAAAACTATGTAACTAATTTATAAAAGTAAGCCTTCTCGTATTGCATACTCTCTAAGACATGCTGTTAACAGACATTATTGTAAATATTTTCAAGAAATATTACTAAAATAGAATCCCAGGCTTTTAAAAGCATTTTGAAATACAATCACACTTAAAAAAATAAAGACAAAAAATGAAGTAAACGAAGTATATCATTTATTTTTCCTAATTATTTGCATAAGCTTTATGACTTTATTTGCAGGTTATTTAACATAAAGCAAAAAGGTTTTCCAAACCTGGAGTATTCCTAAATATATAACAACAGGAAAATGTTATATAAACAATATGTGAAAAATTATATAATTCTATCAAGTGCATGACACATGAAAAGTATAGAAGTTTTTTCTAAAGAGAACAACATTAATAGAGAAGGTTCTGTTGAAAGTTTACCTATTTCTACTTCATAGTTAATTTGAAACAGCAGCATTTGATAATCACTTTTAAAATAATTTTAACTTTTCAGTGGGTTGCAAAGGAAAGTCCAAGCAGGAACAGGAACACAGTAAGTCTTACCCTGAGCCTTTGGACTTGGCAGCCTTGTTTCTCCGTCATTTTCAGAAAGTGACCAAAGTTTGACTCATCAAGCAGGAGGTACACTGCAATCCCTCTAGTAGATGCCTCTACAATTTCTCTGAAGATATCCACATCTGTAAACATATCCATAACTATGGCAATGACCTGAGTAAGAAATAAAAAAAAAGACACAAATTATTGTTTTATACACATATAAAACTTTTCACTGAGATTTGCAGTGTACAACTAACACTAATACAATTCATGTACCAGCTCTGATATTTTCCATGTGTTACCACTTAACCTTAAAGCCTTCTCAAGACCACTGAATTTTCTCTTTGAAAAGTCAGGCAATTGCTTGTATGACATTCACAACAAGCAGAAGACTCTGGCAAACAGATGAGCTTAGAGATGGGTGAAGGGAAAGTCAGTGGAAGGGGGAGGGGGGGTGAGAAGCAGAGCAATAGTAATACAATGACAAAAAATGGAATCATCACAATATAAGTGCATAAGAGAAAGTTCAGATAACACCATTTTTGTACAAGATAGTTGTTCAACCTAATCTAAGTTCTGTTCTCCTTTTTCATTATTTTCTCTAAAATAACAGCTTGAGAGTTTGAAGGAGTCAATAAGCACATGATGAAGATCTGGAGTAGTTGATGAGGACTTCAGGATCCATACTGAGTCAGTGCACATGAAGGGAAGAAATTTATTCAGATGGTGAGACCTTGGTTCAAGAAGGCTAGAGAGTGCTGCACACCAGCTACTGATGTCCTTCAATCTACGGGAATAATGCAGGTATTTCTGATTTGGAAAAGCAGTGTGCTGCTAGTAGTATTTTGGAGATGACAGACAACTGACTTACTGTTAGAGAATTGAAGCATTAGAGGAAATAACATTGGGAGAACAGCTATCTGTGTAATTTTCAAAAATAATATTCTTATCCATTAAAGTCCTCATAAAAAGGACCAGCAAGACTTTACAGGTACAAATTCAAATCAAATGAAGTCTATCAGGGGCATAAGAGCAAGCTTGATAGTGACCTTGCTTTACTAATTTCACTTGTCTTTAAACTTTCTGTATATAAACATTAGCAGTGCATTTGTTAAGTTACAACTGCACTTTCCGAAATAGAAGCATTTATCTTATACACAAAATTTGCTAAAGGATGTTGCACACACCCAAATAAAAGCTATGTCATCTGAATTACCTTTTCAAATCCTACCTGTGTAGAACTAGACGGCTCACTTATGCCAAATACACGGTTAGAACAAAAGAAATAGTAATAAGAGTTGACCAATAAAAGAAAAATAACTATGTCATTAAGAAAGGTAAAAGACAGCTCAACAATACCATTAATCTAGTAAGCACAACAGTACCATTAATCTAGTAAGCACAGATGTTGTAAGATTCAATTGTTGGAGGAGAAAGAGCGCCAAATTTGAGTCATACCAACATACGTTCATAAGTTAAAATAAGCAATTTACAAAGATGAGGTAGACTGTGTATAGATTTTCTACAATTCGGTCATAACTCCACATATTTTGATGCAGAAAGAGTCGATCTCAAGAAATGTCAGAATATCAGAATATTCTGTCTTCCAAGAATACTAAAGAATACTAAATTTCCTTTAATTTTCTGATTATACTATTTTTCCTTTAATTTTCCATAATTCCTTGGGTACATTCCCCAGTACATCTGCTACTTAACAGCAGAAGTGCACATGGAGCTTGGGGAAAGTGAAAGCCAGTACAGTATTCATACTCCCAAGTTCTGATTAAGGAGATCATGACTAGGCAGTTACTCCAAGATATGTATGTATGTTTACTTTAAGGTCTAACATCACATACAGGGTGAGTTATTTCCTGAATCACTTTTGAAGAAAAGATTTTACTTCTGTTCAACATCTGTTCCTGAAATTGCTGATCTCCACCCTGATACTTACAAGAGGAAGCTAAATGACAGTGAAATCCAGCAAGGAACGGCAAAAATGATAGAATTCAAAATGCAGTGATTACATCAAAAAATTGGCTATACCACAAATTCTGTTTCTTCTGGGCATAAGTTTAATGTCCTTTGTCAAGAAAATTCTCCAAGGCAGAACACTTGAGTGTCTTACAGTACACTTCCAGCCATTCTTATAAACTGCCATTTTCTTTCGAAAGCACGTTTGTTTCCTAAAAGGCAGGGGTTTCTGCGAAAGCAAGCATCAATGTTTTTAAAAGGAAATGCAGAAAGGCCATCCAACCATGCAGGGCATACTGAATAGGGGCAGTAGTTTTCAGATGAAAGCTGAAAGCACCAGGATTCTGGGAGAACTTGCCAAACATAAGAAACTCATTGTCACCCTGATCAAAAGTGGCGCTTGGGAATAATTAAACATTTCACACTTTCAGGGCAGAGAGAATACTTGGCAGAGCAGAAACACTGATATCATGCACAGCAAAAGTAGACTATTGCCACTTGATTTGCAATTAGATACAAAAAAAAGCCAAAACATCTCAATAGCAAACTAAAAGTATAGCCAGAGCAGAAAACAATTTTTATACTCTATTTCTTCTCTCCAGATTAAGTTTAATTATCTTAGGTTGTTACTACTGATCTTTTCTGCTTATCTTCCAACATTTTTTCAAAGTGGAAATGCTTTTCTAGGTTAAATTTTGGTTTCAATGGCATCCTTGCAGATGAAGAAAATCTACTAAGGACAGTAAGTACAAAATTACCTCTAACACAGATGATAGTTTTATCAACTAAAATAAAGGCACCAGCAGAGCCATACACTATTTTCCTCACCTCTGTCTTGAAAGTACAAATATGGCTTTCAGGGTAAAAGCAGAGTTTCAAACGTTAACATTTTATTAAAAATTAAGTATAGGAAGAAAAATACAATTTTATTAAATAGTATTTTTATGCAAGCATTACAAAGCACTTGGTAATCTGATGTATTTTACTAAATTCACACAATATCAAGTAAAGTTACATTTCAAAATTTATTATCTCTAAAGTATCAGATCATTTTAATACATAGTTCTTTACATTTTTAATAACTCGTAACTCTATCCAAGTTCAGGAAAGGACTCAATCCTAAATAAGATACTAGTTGTCAGTTTCATGAAAGACAGCTACATGCATACACAGTGCTGGTGAGAGCACACCTTGAGTGTTCAGTTTTGGACCCCTCACTAAAAACAGAAAACAGCTGCTGGAATGTAATCAGAGAAGAGCAACGAAGCTGGTGAAGGGACAAGAAAACAAGACATATGAGGAGTGGCTGAGGGAATTGAGATTGCTTAGTTTGCAGAAGAGGAAGCAGACTTCATCACTCTACAACTACCTGAAAGGAACTAGCAGTGAGGTCTCTTTTCTCAGGTGACAAGTGACAAGAATTGAGGAAATGGCCTCACACTTAAACAAGGGAGGTTTAGATTGGATATCAGAAAGAATTTCCTCATAGAAAGTGTGGTAGGAATTGGAATAGGCTGCTCAGGGAAGTTGTGGAGTCATAATCCTGAAATGTATGAATGTGGTGCTTAGGGACATGGCTTAGTGGTAGACTTGGTAGTGCCAGGTCAATGGTTGGACTTGATCTTAAGGGTCTTTTCCAATCTAAACAATTCTGTGATTCTATAATTTTACTCTTTGAAGTTTAAAAGAAACACTCATAGTTGAAATTTCTTGCAAAACTAAGCAGATTATTGCAAACCAGGAATTAAAGCACACAATAAGATGACACCACGCTGTGTATTACGAGGCTGAAAATAGAGGTTGATGCACAGTTCTGTTGATCTATCATTTATAATGGATAGTCATTACTCCTAGGAGTTGCCAGTTTAGGCCAATTCACATGTCCTGTGTTTACTTAAATTGATCTCACCTTCAGAAACAAACTCTGTCCAAAGGCTTATATAGAAGGAAGCTGCCGAAATTAACCCCAAAAATGCAAATGCATACATCACTAAACACCTCCTAAGCATGTCCAGAGGGAGAGCAACCATTTATCTGGTCTGATAATGATAGGACAACAGAGAATAGTTTAAATTAAAAGAAGGGAGATTTAGATTAGATGTTAGGAGAAAATTTTTACTCAGATTGTGGTGAGATGATGGAACAGGATGTACCATCCCTGGAGGTGTTCAAGGCTAAGTCGGATGGGGCCCTGAGCTGCCTGATCTAGTGGTTGGCAAACCTGTACACAGCATGGGGTTGGAGCTGGATGGTCTTTCAAATCCCTTCCAACCTAATCTATTTTATGATTCTATGATACAGTTCTAGCACTACCAGAATCAGGGATGGAGGATTTGCCCCGTGAAAAGTGCCTGAATGAGCTGGGCTTGTTCAATCTAAAGCAAAGGCTGTTTTACTGACAACTTCATTATCCCAGTATCTCTACTCCTTTCAGGAGAACTAATTGCCATTCTTTGAGAAATGTCTTGCAGAGTGCGTCGTTTAACACTTTCTTTCCTGTAAACAGTAAAAAGAGGAATCCTTTACTGCTGCTGCTTCCTTAGGTCAGGCTTTACTGGAGACACCTACCATGATATCAATAACCTATTAAGGAATAATGCTATAGACCTACCTACGCTGCAGGAGTATTGATTTCTTGTAACCTAAGAGAGGCTTACTCCAGGCATCCTATGTCGAAAATCCATATTGCTGTGCTGTGCTTTTGAACACACCTCCGTTACTCATCTGAGGCCAGAAGAACCATTTTTTTTTTTAGCGAAAAATGTTGACTGTATTTTGTCAGCCTTCTCCCTGGTACTCCAGTTGAATTTTTTTATGGTTGTAAGTTTCAGAGAGAATCTCCTTATGGCACAGGCTTGGTGCTGCTTGAATATGGTCTTTCTGAGAGAGTAGGCAAGCAACAACCTTGCAAAATATTGCAGAAAGAAGATACAGTTTTTCATGTGTCGCTGCTAGGAACAAGAGACAAGCAGCAAACGGACTGGGTGGATATCAGGTACCATAAAAAAAAAAAAAAGAGAAAAATATTATAACCAAAACAGACAGCCTTCCCAGTAGTTTTGGGAGTTACAAATTATCATGGTCTATTACAAATTATCATGGTTTCCAATTACATTATGCTGCGTTTTTACACTCGGGGGTCCAGAACACAGATTGAGGTTATGCTTGCTGTAATTCACATTAGCTGTATGCAGTCAGTCACCTGATATCCATAATTTCGGGCACTGCTTCTCAACACCAGAGTGCTTCTAAGATGTTCATTAAATTCATATTAATTTTCAAAATTAAACTTAGCTCTGAAATAGTTTGCAAAAGGACATCCTTCCCTTGCAAAAATATACTTTCAAACCATTGTGAATTGCATCTGATTATCTGGGCAGGCTGAACTGCTGAGGTCTCACACAGCAAATGTAGCAGCTCAGAAGTCTTGAGATTAAGTCTCAAAGTATAGTATAATGAGGGAAGCTCTCCTTTGTAAACAAAAAGGTAGATACAATCACATAAACACTAATCAAACATCTGAGTATGACCTATTCTCCTACAATTACCATGACAGTGTAATGGAGCAAATGCTCAGTGATTTACATAATTTCTATGAAGTTAATGTCACTACTTGCGACATTATCATCACCAGAATTGGCTGTCTGATTTATCTAACTTGGCTCTGCAGCCAGGGAGCAATAGACCATACTCATGCCATGTACTCTGAAATATACTTCAATTATTACATTCTTTAAATGCAATTTAATGAACTGTATGGTGAAGACTGGCACTCCACAGATGGCTGTACTATCTCAGAACAAGCGCTCTCAGCCATCACCATCCTCTTCGCCTCCTGCTGCTCCAAAACATTTGTGTCATGAATTCTGAAGATGTACAAAGTACACAGCTAAGAACTCAGTGTGTCTTCTGATGACCAAGCCATTGCTGATTGTCATGTGCCACCAGCATACCACAAGTATTTTAAAGAGAAAGCTAAGTTTAAATGGAATAAAAATTAACTTCAATATGTCCATAACCACAAAAAGTTTTCTCTGTTAAAGATAGTTAGATTTGCTTAGCATGAAGGAAAACTTGTAAGAAGAAAAAGAGCTGGAAAAGAACTACTGTTTGGAAAAGAAAACTAAAAGCTAACAAGTCTCCTGCAATACAATATAGAAAACTGATGGAAACTATTCTCCAAAAATTATGAACACAGGGATAAAGCATTATATAGAAACTTTAACTCAGTTTAATGTCCCCATGGCAAGGCCTAATCTGTTCTGTAGTCTGTAAGAAATATCTTAGAAAGATGTGTGATGGGGAACTTTCTAGCAACCAGTAATGGGGAGAAACATGACTCTAAAAACTGGATGAGGAGGTCAGGATTAGCTCTTCCACAAATGAAACTGAAAACAACACAGAAGAAAAGTTCTTCAAAGAGCAGAAAAGACTGTCTTCTCTGGAAAGTGAACGTATAAAAGCCTTCTGCATTACCTTTCAGAAAATTACTGCTGGCTGAGCTAGGCTTTCACATACCATATACACTGTCTTAAAATCACACCTCCAAGTGTTATCATTACAAACTCACGCACTGGTATCACTACAAACTCATGCACTAAACTCACGCATAGGCAGGTATCTTGCAAAATGTATGGGAGTGAGCTGCATCAATTCTATAAATGTGATCCATATCTATGGGCTTGGTAGCTGTTATTCTGGCTGAAGGATTAGTGAGATGTCTGACTTAAGGAGGCACTACCTCACTTCAGCAGGCAGCAAAGGGGCTGATTCCTCTGCAGCTTACTTCCGCCAGACAGCGCCGAGCTTCTGAAAGGCAGGGAGAAGAAGGGGGCAGCCTGGGATTCTCTGCAGGGACTTTCCAAGAAGCATTTGTAAACCTAGCTGTTGGAAGGAAGGGAAGAGCTCGAACATTCTGCAAAGAAACAGCTGCTGCCCAGTGACTGGCAAAGCACTAATGTGAAAAGACTTAGCAAAAATTGAATAAAAAATAAAGTTTATTTACCTAAATCTGCAAAGAATTGTCAAGAACTGTCAAGATCTGAAACAACAAACATTCACAGTGCTCAATTTCAACACTTTCCTTCCTGCTTGCAGTACTCTCATAAACATGTAAATCACTTCTGACATGTAAGCAAGTAGTTTTCTGTTACTAAGAAAAGCAGCAGGCACAGGTCCTACAGCATGGCAGATAACACAGTGCAGAAAATCCTGGGTATTACAGAGGAATATGTTTGGGAGCTTGCTCTGCCCCTTCAGGATGGGGAACAACCGTTTACATGGGTTCATAGTGATAGGACAAAGGGGGAATGGCTTTAAACTGAGATGGGGGAGATTTGGGTTGGATTTTAGGAGGAGGTTTTTTGCTCAGAGGGTGGTGACGCACTGGAAGAGGTTACTCAGAGGGGCTGTGGATGTCCCATCTCTGGAGGCATTCAAGGCCAGGCTGGATGTGGCTCTGGGCAGCCTGCTGTAGTGGTTGGTCACCCTGCACATAGCAAGGTTGAAACTAGACAATCTTTGAGGCCCTTTTCAACCCAGGCCATTCTATGATTCTATGATTCT
>NW_024885532.1:0-253813 GCF_019232065.1 Centrocercus urophasianus
TTTTTTTTTTAATTTTCTGATTGATCTGTACATTATTGTTGCATAGGAGCTCACAGACGAGTTGATTAGGATTCTAATGCCTGGCAGGGCATGACTACTCTTCATTTTATGTAACAAAACCGGGGCTTACAGTTGGCGCAGCACATGAGATCCACTGTCACTGAATCCTGCTTGTTAAATCATCTATCTCAGAAACAGCAAGTGTTTGAGAAAACTCTTCTTGGCACAGATGTCAGGCTTACCTTGGTGGTTTTAATTGAGAAGTTAACAAAAGGCAAATCTCCACGTGGAGTGTAACAGCTTGTAGAAGGAATGCAATTTAGAGAGGTTATCCTATTGTATGTGTTGTGTGTCTTAAGGTACTTCTAATCTGTTTTCTTTTGCTGGAGAATCGGTATGAAAATAAATACTGAGGTTGTACCTGTGTTGAATTATGTCTGTCCTTCTGACCTGTATCACTTTTGCACATGAAAGTTAAACTGAGTTTTTTATTGAACAAAACATCTGTTGGTCAGTGCATACCAGTTTTGTAACTATCTTGTCTTTCCCAGGTTAGTTGAGGTCCTTCTGTTCAGGCTGTTTTATCTCTGCATTCCAGTACTGTGGTTTTTTCTACTAATCCAGTGGTAGTTAAGTTAAACTTTTAGTATATGTAGATTGACTTAAGCTAGTTCTTATTTTTGTTAGCAATTTCTAGCTTGTGTTTCTTTTGATCTGTGATCGATGACATTGGAACGTTTGTGAATACTGATTCTGAGTGGAATGTGCAGATGGTTCGTTTCCAGAGCAAAACAAGCCTTTAGGGTATTTATAGATAATATAGATATTATCCTATTGCTAATTACATACCGTGAATTTGAAGTCGAAAATATTCTTTCTTGTCTTACTTAGAATACAGAGAGGTGCTCGCTGTTATGTTGTTTTCCAACTGCGTTGATTGACTTGTTTTTTTTTTCTCCAGGGATAAGTATTGGGGTCCTGTTTAATGTCTTTATTGATGATCTGGATGGGAGGGTTGAGTGCGCCCTCAGTGAGTTTGCAGATGACACCACACTGGGAGGAAGTATTGATCTGCCTAAGAGTAGGAAGAGGGATCTGGATGAGCAGCATCAATGGGCTGAAGCCAATTGTATGAACTTCAACAAAGCCAAGTGCCAGCTACTGCGCTTTGGTCACAACTTCATGTTGTTCCATGCTGCATGCTTGGAACAGAGTTGCTGGAAAACTGCTCACAGGAAAAGGTTCTGGTGGTGTTGACAGCTGGATGAATGTGAGCCAGCAGTGTGCCTGGGTAGCCTTGAAGGCCTGGCTTGTATCAGAAATAGTGTTGTCAGCAGGAGCAGGGAGGTGATCATCCCTCAGTACTTGGCATTGGTGAGGCCACACATAGAGTGGTACTATGTTCAGTTTTGGGCCCCTCACAACAAGAAAGGCCCTGGAGCGTATTCAGAGAAGGGTAGGAAGGCTGGTGGAGGGTATGGAGCACAAGTCTTATGAGGAGCGACTGAGCTGATTGTTTAGTCTGGAGAAGAGGAAGCTCAGGGAAGACCTCACTGCTCTCTACAACTTCCTGAAAGGAGGTTGTGCTGAAGTGAGGTTCAGCGTCTTTTCTTCTGTAACTAGAGGTAGGACAAGAGGGAATGGCTTAGAATTGTGCCAGGAGAGGTTCTGGTGGGTATTAGGAGAAACTTCTTCTCAAAAAGAGTGTTCAGGTATTGGAAAGGGCTGCCCAGAGTAGTGGTGGAATCACCATCCGTTGAGGTGTCCAAGAAACATATAGGTGTGGCACTGAGGGATATAGTGGGCATGGTGGGGGTGGGTTGATGGTTGAACTAGATGACATTAAGTGGTCTTTTCCAACCTTAAGTCACAGAATCATAGAACCATAGAGTCATTCTTTCTTCTAAGAATCAGCTAAATTCTGAAATGCTGCGTAAGTCAGCTGGTGCTGTCACTTCCAGTCCTTCTGATCCTTTTCATTTATGGCTCTGTATTTATCTTATCCTCGGTGATCCTGCCTTCCCTCAAGAAAGGTAATTTAGGTACTTTTGTTACACCTGGGCTTGATTATATAAAGTCAATCTCTTTTTTTTAATATCACACTCCAAAGAAATGTGTGTGTACGTTCTTACAGCTAGATGAATAAATAAAAACACAAGCTCTCTGAAGCTAGGCCTCTCTGTGTTTATTAAATGTTTTATTAACTTCATAATGACTCGTAAAAAAACATTTTAATTTTGATTGTGTGTTTCTGTGTATTTATGCTCTGATTTCTGCTAAAATCAGCCTTTGGATCTCTAGAGGGAGATTTTTTTTGGTGAATAGGACAGAAATGGATGGTCCTTGATTTCACATGGTAGGAGATGTTCTTTACCTGCTGTGACTGCACTCATTTTACAAGTCATTTCATGCTGTTACGGTAAATGAATGGTGAATTCTTCATCAGAGATACTGCTATTGTAAGGTCTTTGTCTGGTTTCAGAGTTAAAGTCAAACTAAAAGAACAAACTAGTTTGGTAAGGATTTATAAAAATTCTATCTTTCTGTAACAAAGCTTCTTTTAGATTCCAAAGCTGCTCTATTCCTCAGTTTCATGGCATGTGAGGAAAACCTCTTTTGCTACTGTGAAGAAGGGAATGTACAGTGTGCCTTCATTAGTGTGCTCATTTAGAGAAACAGTAATACTAAATTTGGATTGCTGACTCACCATGGCTCCACTGTACCTGGGAGTCAAATGAATGCTTTGTTGGGACTGAGGCTTGAAATAAGAAAATTAATCTTCAGATCTTAAAATTGAACAATTAGTGTTCTTAGTCTGAGTATGTAAGTGTAGTTTCTTTTTGAAAATGAAGTGATTTTGTGTAATATATAATTATTAATCTAGACTATAGAAGAAAATGTAGTGATGTTGGTGTTTTGCAAAAGGAAAAATGGGGAATATGTACTAAAGAATGAAAGAAGTGCATGCAAAAAAAAAGGAATTTCTGCAGCTTTAAAAAGGAAAGTGACAGTAGGATAAGGAATGTGAAGTATGCAAGAGATGCTCTGAAAGGAAGGACCAGGAGAAGGGAGATGTGTTGCTCTAGTCACGTTGAAGTGAATTGACAGTGGTGCTCTACTTGGGGGTTGTCATCGGTGCAGAGCATAAAATAAGTGTATTCAGGGTACTGGCTCTAAAATTAAAATATGCATTAAGCAGTTGATTAAAACTTTCACCAAAAGTGATATTTTTATTTTTATTTATTTTTATTTTTATTTTTATTTTTATTTTTATTTTTATTTTCTTTGATAACCAATTTGTGTAGATCAAAGATTTTCAGCTGGAGCTAGTCAAAGGGGATAGTAAGATTCTTTACAGCAATTTCATCTGTTTGAATATATTACAGGAATGATGAAGACTTGAAAAATAGATAAATTTGAAGTTGAGCAGAATTCCTGTGGCAAGGGGGAGATAGAACTACAGAGAATCAAAGATCCCTTTTAAAGCTACAAAAATAAAAAAATGCTGCTATTGTAATAAGTTGCTATTATGAGCTTCAAACTGGGATATCGATACAGTTGTGGAAATGCAATTAGGACAAACATACATTTTCCTGAGTTTTAGATATATTTTACAATGTAGTATTCCTTGTTTTTCTGGATTCCTGGCTATTGTATTGTAAATTTAGACGTGTACCCCCAAGCAGCTGGTGATGGTTTCAGTAGCAAATGAAAAGGATGAACAGTGATTAAAAGACTGATGTTTGTAATTCATGGTTGTATAACTTTGTGTTACCTGACTGTGTAACTACATAATTCAAATTATTTTCATTTTTTAAGAAGTATTTTATCCTACTTCTAGGTTTCTGATTTGCAGCTTAAGTAACTATTCTGAAGCTGAAGAACTTACTGTCCAGTTTTGCCAACAATTAAGAAAAATTGTCATATCTTAATGAGAGTTGTTATTTCTCTAAATCCACAGCATAACTGAAATAGTAGAAAAATAGTGATGTGTCTTGTTTTGACTTCTTCTTTCCCTTTTTTGAGAGGATCAGGGATTTCATTTGCCCTACCTTTTTGTTTCCCACCCCAGTTTTCAGTTGAAATATAAAGCAGTAATACAGCTGATGTGTTTTTTTTTTTTTTTTTAACTTAAATTATTATTACATGTACGTTTGCAGGCTCATAAAATTGAAATATTCAAAGCATTTCACACTGCTTTGGAAAGCAAGTTTTCAGGTGGAAACGTGTATATAATGTATGTAATTTTATATGTGTAATAATTTTGATTGGGCTTAGGAAGATTTCTGAAGGTAAAGTGACTTACTGGAAGGCACCACTCGGATGCGTGCTTGTTCTGGAACTGTCAGAACATGGAGTATTTAAGGCAAAATCTGAAAAACTCTTACTAGCAGAGTGCGTTTTTCAGGACTGTTAAGGGACTCTTTCATGGTGGGCAGTAGTTCTCTGAACATCTGTGGTATCTGCAGAAAGTAAGCGTTATCCAAATGCTTTATGTAGATAAGATAGATTGTATTTTAGAGATACTTTTTTTCCCCTAAAAAGTGTGTTCCAGTTCTTTTAGAATATTTTTAACAAGATTGTATGCTAGTCGAAAAGTATTAGTTGACTCCTGAAGAGCAAGTATCTGAATTGAGTTGGATCTGTGTTAAAGATAGTAGATGATGTTGGAACTCTAACTTCTTACCTAATAATGGTACGATTTGTGGCATATATTAGATGCAGGAACATTAGCGGAGAAAACTTGCCTGTATTCTTCATTAGATCAGAGACAGAAAAGTAACGAATTACCTTTCCAAAAAAAGAAGCAGTGTAGGGAAGTGAATAATGAGTCTTACATGAAATTCAGTCTAGGCACAGTCAAGTTAGTAAGGAAAATGTTTAGCTGTATTTGTGTGAATATAGTCAATGAAATCAAGACATTTTATACTAAGGAAAGGAAACATAATTTGTGTGATGTAATTTTGAATCTGAATGTCTGTCATGAGGATTTTTAAATGTAGGAGTTTATTCTGCTCCTTTTTCATTGAGTGTCCCTTGTCTTTTTCCTATCTCAGAAATTACTTTGCTAATTGTACTAAAGAAAGTCATAAGAACAACTAGGTGAGCAGCTACTGGGACTTAATAATTTATTCAGAGCTTCAGAATGATTGTCCAGTCTTGGTTCTAGTCTTCCATTTCCCAGTTCTGAGGTTTTGACCATTGGATTAGATGCTCAAGATGTTCTAGTATGCTTTCAGCATGAAGGCAGGAGTTGTTCTGCTGCATCACTCCTTGGCAGGGATTAAAGAGAAATTTCTTCCTACCTTGATACAATCTGTATTAGAATAGTACTAGTAGCAGACAGCAGGACAGGTTCCATGATAAGAACTGGAGCATGCACCAGTTATTTAGAAGTAATTAACTTGTAATGTCCGTGCTCTTACCTGGTGGTAAATGTGAATTAGCTTTCCTCTTGTTGATTGAGATTAAGAGTTTTAACTTTTTTTGTTATTGTTTTAGCACACATGGTTGTGTCAACAGCATGTGGTAGATAAAATTAATTCCTCAGCAGAAAGGACTAAAAATTTTATGATTTCTTAAAGAATAATCTATAAGTGCTGTAGAGGAACAGCTAAACATTATTGGTGTTATAAAAGTTTGGATTCTTTTGCAAGAAGAATGGAATGATTCTCATTTTGACTTACCAGTAATGATTTTTTAAAAAACGTAATATGTTTTTTGTTGGTTTCTGTTTTGCAGGATACAAAGTTATGGATAATAATGGAATATCTGGGTGGAGGCTCTGCACTCGATCTAGTGAGTAAATAATATATGATTTTTGTTGATACCGAATTATTTCCTTCAGTTATAACTCAATGCTGTAGTGCATCATTGGTCTGTGATAGTTTGTTGTAACAATAACAGGAAGTTAATGGTCTTACAACTGTGAGATTATAACTTTTTATGTTGGAAGGTAGTGTAACCAGCCTTAAATAAAGGTGCCTTAAATAAAATCTTTTAATTTGGATTTTTTTAGTAAAGAAGAAAAAGCATTTGTCAATCTCAGGAAAAGATTATTTTCCATGTGACACAATGGATTATTTCTAGAGATGGAAATAAACTAAGAAACAGCATTGAAATTGTGACCTAAACATCTTGGGGTGCTGATCTTCAGTTAGTTATGGAATGTAAGAGGCTGAAAACAGTATTTTTTGTCTCTTCATTCTGCTAGCACAACTCCTCATGGTCATGCTAAGAAAGAAAAGAAAAAAAAAACCAACACAACTCCTTTAAGTTGTACATTTCAGTGAGACAAATCCATTACATTTCTTTTCCCCCACGGAGTTTTATATAGAATCTGCAAGGGAACCTGTTAAACAAAGAGAGCTTATAGAGATAATAGTTAGAGATATTTGGAAGACGAGGTTGATTGCACCACCTAAATTAACAAAGAATTATCTGATTTTGAATGATAATTCAAAAAGTTAGCTGCATATTACATTTTATTTGGCTAGATTCTGACAATTCACTTCAGACATTAAAAAAGGGTTTATGAAAATTGCGTGCCATCTTGTATTTGTTGTAGTCTTTAAAAATTGCATTATAAATATAAAAATGCATGTTTGAGGTATGTGAAAATTGTTATTCCTGCTTAGACTTGACTGTTCCTATAGCATAGTTTGTTGTCATCTGAGGCAACTAAAAAATGTGGTGAAAGAATAAGGGCTCATGTGGAGGAATTCTGCTTGTGATATTCTGAAAATAGGAGGAGGGTTGACTAAATGCAGACTTGCTGCAATTGAGCTGCCATGTTTTCACTGTAATTACTTTTCTGAACTCATTTCTACTTTTAGTTTCCATGTCCTCTAAGTATTCTTCGGGAGTATTCTATGGAATTCTGTGGTTATGTAGAAATGGATAACGTTCCTGATAAAGATACACTGAAAGAAAAATAAAATTATTTGTTGTCCAGACAAATAACAAAAAAGTGACTGGACACTGCTTTTGTAACTTGATGCTATAAAAAGGTGTAGAAAGAAAACATGTATTCAAATTTTCTTTATATATTTTTTTAATCCTACTCATTGACCTGTATGATGATCACTTACTTATCTGTAAGTTGTTGCCTAGGATAGTACAAATTTTGCCATGGAACTGACATCATCATGTAAGAGTTTGTACTTAAAGTGTCTTGTGTGTGCTTCATCCATCTTGAGTTCTTGTTCTGCTGCATGTTTCCCTAGCTCTAACGTGTACATCATGGTTCTCAGTTGAAATCTGGTGTGAGAACTGGTTTGCTTTATCATGTTTCTGAGCATGAGGTAAGATTGAATGGGGACCTTGAATTCCATGGTTGAAGTGTACACATGACATGTTAGCCTTGTGCCTTTTTTGCTTGAATATCACAGAATGGTTTGCATTGGAAGGGACTTCAAAGCCCACCCAGCTCCAACCCCATGCTGTGGGCAAGGCTGCCAACCACCAGATCAGGCTGCCCAGGGCGCCATTCAGCCTGGCCTTGAGTGCCTCCTAGGACGGGCCGTCCACAACTTCTTTGGGCAATGAGGTCTCCCTGGAGACTTCCTCAGGCTGAACAAGACCAGCTCACAGTGGCATTTTGCAAAGTCACACCTTACAAGAGAAAGTGCATGTTATGCAATTATGCATACATTAGTTTTCAATTTTGATACGTTTGTGACAAGAGGACAAGCACTAATATTCTCAGTCACATTCTGTTTTCACAACTTCCTGCCCACTTGGGATAACCTCTTTTGTCACATGTTCACTTACCACTTTTAGATGTGCTATATCATGTTGCCAACTCTTGAACTGTCATTTACAGCCTAGCGGAAGCAAAGCCCTGAGAATATCTTTGTGGGCCACGGAGAGTGGCAGTACATATGCTTGTTTATTGCTCTCAAGAACAAATCTTCCTGTATAAATGTTAGGTTGGCTGAGGTAATATCGATGCTGAGATGAATAATTTATAAGGATGAAGTTTTCAAAGCTAAACAAAAGCAAAAAAAGATTGAAGGTAAAGCTACCAAAATACGACAAATAGTATGTTGTCAGCATCACAAGAAATCTTACCTCTTCTCCTGCCTACTAGCTGAGGTTTGTGGTAGTATTTTTTGTACTAATCTTTTTCTGAAATGCTTTTCAATGGCTGCTCTTGTTGGGTAGACTATAATACTGGAGCAGAAGCATAGAATATCCCCAGTTGGAAGAGACCGTAAGGATAATGGAGTCCAACTGCTGACTTCACACAGGATCACCCAAAATGAAAACCCTCTGTCTGAAATTGTTGTCCAAACTCTCTTTGAACTCTGGCAACCTGTTGCATGCCCACCAACTTCTGGTGCAGCCCCTTTCCCTGACCCCCAGCTGCCCTCCCCTGACAGCTCCATGCCGTTCCCTCGGGCCCTGTCGCTGTCACACAGCAGAGCTCAGCGCTGCCCACTCCCCATTTTGAGTATTTGCAAATTGTCAGAGTTTCGGTTTTGTTCTCTCACAGTTCCCCTACTGGCTAAGAAGCTTCCTTTAGGTAGTGGCCTTTCTGATGATTTGCAGATCCATACCTTCAGTTTTGTATGAGAAAAGAACTTATTCAGTGCTTTGTCAGGATAGTGATTTGAGTTGTATTTTGGACAGCTTCACAAAATCTCATCTGACATAGTGACGTGATATTTGATAGATGTGGTGTCTTCAGTGCCTTTGTTTCCTTCTCAGGCTTTTGACATTTGGGTCCATATAGGCCTGTAGGTTTGCCCATCTAAGTTCAGCATGATCTTAAGAAAGAGTTTGCAATGTAGATGCTTTTCAAACCACGTGTATCTATGACGCGACCACAACAAAGCAATAACTTTTAACTGTGCCTTTGTGGAGCCTTTGACAAACTTCTAAAAGCATTTTGGAGAAGTATTTCTTTATTGGTCATGAAACAACTTAGTTTGGAACTGTAGTGGGTTTATTTTTTTGTTTGTTTGCAGATAACCTTTGTTGTATCTCATGTACAAAGTTAGCAAATGGGAAGTTTTAAAGTATGCCAGAATGAGTAATTTCTTTTATACTCAGTTCTGTTTCTGGTCTCTTCATTTCTCCTTTCATAAATGCATACACACACACATAAATATTTCTTTTGTTTCCTAGTTAGAACCTGGCTCACTTGATGAAACCCAGATTGCAACAATACTGAGGGAGATACTCAAAGGTCTTGATTACCTACATTCAGAAAAGAAAATCCACAGAGATATTAAAGGTAAACTGTTCTTGTTTTCTAGTAGTGTTTGAAGAGCTCATGAAGTATAAATGAAGACCCTTGCAGAATCAAGTCTCTTAATTTCAACTCTTTCCTTACTCTAGCGGCTAATGTATTGCTATCTGAACAAGGAGAAGTAAAACTAGCAGATTTTGGAGTAGCAGGACAACTAACAGATACACAAATAAAGAGGAATACCTTTGTGGGAACACCATTTTGGATGGCACCTGAAGTAATAAAGCAATCTGCTTATGATTCAAAGGTGAGAGATGTATTTCAGTTTTGCTGATCATTGTAATAAAGATTAAGGTCTTTGTTTTGGCATTTTTATCATTCCTCTTAATATTATGGGCAGTTGGTGGGTTTCCTGAGCGTGGCCTGCCCTATGTTATCAGCGTAATTTGTGCAAGGACTGATATTCCAGTATATTGATTTCCAATGTAAACATTTTCAGATATTAACATACAGTTACATCTCATCTGAATCCAAATATATTTATTTGTATACTAGAATTAAACATTCTAGTAAACAATTTTTGGAATCGAAGACACAAACTTTTGAGGAATTTCCTCATGTGAAACACTCAAAATATTTTTGGTTAAAGGTTTATTTTTTGTCTTCTCATTATTTTAACATTCATGTTGACATTCATTAAACTTTAAAACTACTGTGACAGTTTAATATAGCATTATTTTTTATTTTTTAGAAAGTGTGCTATGCGAATATATTTCAGTAATATCTCTATCTTTTGTTAAGGATACTGTACTATTTTAATTCAGGATTTAGCAAATGCATGCAATTTATGTATTTATGTTAAAATATGTGAATCTTGACAATTCAACTCGCAAGTTATGTTCCTCATATTGTAGTTTCAAGGTGAGGTGGGGCTTTTGGACTGCATTACGCATATTCTGATACGCCATGTGTTTCTCACACGGGATTTGCTCATTCTGTTTTTACTCAGTTCAGTCCCATTTTCGAACTGTTGTATTAATTTTATCTCAGACCATATATTAGTAATTATATTTACAAGACACTCTTAATACTTGTGTTTAGTCACAGAAGATAATAGTTTTGAAATGGATAGTGAAGTTTCAGCGCCTTCTATTGGACTTCAGGAAATAATGATTCACATCCGTATATTTGAGAGCATAATATTTCCAGATATGTTCTGTAAGTTAGCTGTAATATTTGCACTTTAAGGAGTTAAGTAGCTAGTCTGAGAACAGTACTTGATGGCAGAAAATTAAACTTCATTTTTCATTTTCTTTTGAAGTTTGCTTTTAAGGCCCAAGTAATCCATAGAGATAATAAGAATCTGACTGCTATGGGAAATCAGCCATGGGAAAAGTAGTGAAAAGTCAAACAATGACTGTAGTAGTTCTGTTAAAATTATGACCTGTTTCATTATTTTATTTCCTGTTTTGTATTTGTCTTTCCCCATATCATGTATTTAATTTTTTCCATGTTATTTGCTCTTTGATGTAATGTCCACATAAGAGCCTTCCTTCCTGTCTAATTTCTCTAGTTTTGTCAATTCTTATTTCTTCATGTTTTTGATGCCTTTCTTCATCTGAAAGTCATCTTCTTTTACTTGTTTTAGTTTTCTCATAACTATTTCTCTGTCCTCTCTACTACGTTGTTTCTAATAGAAGAATTAAGTATTTAATTTAATTTTTTTTCTTGCACTAAACCTGTTTCTTTCAACTATAGGAGTTTTGAAGTCAGACTAAACTTTACTCATTAGAGCAAGGAAAAGAAATTTTTTATGCCAGTAGTGCAGAGAACAAATTCCCAACTCCCATTTGAACTTGGAAGAGTAATTTTTGTTCAGGATTTAAAACTGTAAAAATTTTAATGTGGGGTAAACCTAACGATGGAAGGTTGTTTGAGTGATTGGGATGATTCATCCCAAAGACCACTTGACATTGTCCCCCCACATTTGGAGAAGTGTTTTGCACGTGTTGTGCCTGAAGTTTGCTTGTCAGAGACAAGCAGGTCCTGGAAATGCATAGATAGATACACATGAAGTCAGTACTTGCATCTGTTGCATCTGTTTTGATATTCTTTCTCAGGAGACAGTACAGTTCCAGAGAGAATTTGTTTTAATATTCTTGATGCTTCCCACAGGAAGCTGCAACTTCAAAGAGCTGTGGTGTGGGCTGGGTTTGTTGGACTTTGTTGTTCACTTGCAGTGTGGAAAGATCACTTCAAGTAGAATGCATTAGATACCTAAGGGACATAGAAGAAAGAAGTATGCACACATACACACAGACATATATGAACTTGTTTCGTATAAATATGTGCATGTATCTACATGCTGCCTCTGGGACTGAAAGTCTGACAGAAGAATGTTATCCATTTTTATGACTTTAACACATTTCTTTTGAGAAACTGGGATTTAGAATAAGGTGGAAATAATGCTCAGTTGCTAACATGAGGAATTCTCTTTGCAGGCGACATTTTTCTTCCATAACCAAGAAAAGATTTCCTGTCAGAGGAAAGTTATTCACAGTTAGACTCAGGCTTGAGGAGAACTTACCTGATAACGCTGTCATTAAGAAAAATGGAACTTGGAGCTTATTTATATATGTAATTCTCTGTGTTCAATTTGATACTTTTTGTTATTTATGAAATATACAATTAATGTATGTATGCAGCCCTAGACAGTTCCTCCTCACTAACTACAACACAGGCAAGCCATAAGGTTGGATACCACGAGTTAGAGGGGACCTGCTCTGATAGAGAAGCAGTGGTTTAGTGATCTTGGAGGTCTTTTCCAACTTCAATGATTCTGTGCTTCAATGAGTGGGTGTGATGGGGATGGGTTGATGGTTGGACTAGATGATGGTCATCATTTTCCAATCTTAATGATTCTGTGATTCTGTAACTGTATTGATAAATGAAGACTTTATCTAGCACCTGGAAATATATCTGTTTTTGGCACAGCAATGTTCCAAATGCTGTTTGGAAATCAAGTCAGGCACTGAAATCACTTGAGAACTGTACTTGAGGATAAGTCTGTTCTACTTTTGCTTCAGAAGAAACAGGAAAATTGGAACATGCTTATTTTTAAATGGTACCTTATCATTGGTTGGAAGAGCGATTTGTGATTTGTTTTTCCTATCCTGTTTTATTCACCCGTTCTTTTGATTTCTGTGTCTGTTTTGTTCGTGGAATCATAGAATCCTTAGAGTAGGAAGGGACCTTTAAAGGTCATCATGTCCAATTCCCCTGCAATGAAGGGGGGCATGCACAGCTAGATCAGGCTGCTCAGGGCCTGATGTGGCCCTGCCTTGAACATCTCCAGGAACAGAGCATTAACCACATCTATAGACAACTTTTCCAGTGCCTCACCTCCCTCACTGTATTCAGCAAAACACTAAGTATTAGGATCCATTATTTCAGGCAGATTTGGCAGTAGGATTTGGATCTAGGGAGTCTGTGTTGCCTGGAACAAGTAGACCATTTTGATGATGAAAACCTGTAAAACAAATGTATGTAAATAATCCTACCTAACAAACCAGTATGTGTACGGTCACATCCAGTAACAATATGGATTCAGCTCATCGCTGAAGTTAAATGCTAGGAGTCTTAACGCTGGTCTCAGCAGTATGATTTGATTTACCTTTCTAACATGACAGTGAACCTTAGGATTTGCATTGTCTTTGTGTACGACTTAGAGAAGTTTCATTTAGATGAAGCCATCTTGGCTGTCAGGAGCTTTACCAGGAAAAGCAGGTAGAAAAGCATTTCCCGTGTTTCAGAAGCTGGGACCAAGTACTTGGACCATGTATTTAACTGGTTGAAATCTTGAGTTGAAAAAGTTGAATAATACTGTTCTAGACCATGTTTCTCTAGTCCATGAATAAAAATGATGTATAAGATGATGTTAAACCCCAGAAAGAAATGCATTCTAATTTATTCCATTTCTTAAAGTTGTACTGGTTGATGCTTAGTGAAGAAAAACCTTTTCTGCATGTTTTGACATCTTTTATTCCAGTATCATTTCCTGCCTTGGATTTGAATGATTTGAATTGGAAACTTCAATATGGTTAGGTGCTGGTTTGTAATACCTTTACCACTGTATTTAAAAAGATTTGTTTCAAAATCAGTTGTAACTGATGTAGGTTTGTTAGCTCTAATAATAAGAGCTGCTTTATGCTGTAGCATAAAAGCAACTGATAAGCTCCGTGTCCTTTGCTTTATGTAATTAACCACATGATGAGACCATTTTTACAAGAAAAAATTAATGAAGTGATTTACAATAAAGATACAAAATCTCTCTTTGAAATCAATATTGTTTTCTCTTTCTCTGACGCAATCATAACAGGCTTGTTTCTTGCAGGCAGATATCTGGTCATTAGGCATAACAGCCATAGAACTTGCAAAAGGAGAGCCACCTCATTCAGAATTGCATCCAATGAAAGTTTTGTTCCTCATCCCTAAGAATAATCCACCAACGTTGGAAGGAAACTTCAGTAAATCCCTCAAAGAGTTTGTTGAAGCCTGCTTGAACAAGGACCCAAGCTTTGTGAGTTCCAGCATCTTTCAGTATGTTGTTGGGAACTTGACTGGTTTACATCAATTCTTTATGGGAAAACTTGTTTACAGGAGTTTAAAGGAAGTACCTGTATCAGTGATTTATAGGGAAAGATCTAACTAGAAGTTTCATTGTGCTCTTTTAAGATTCAATTACTTTTTTCTTTATTGGTAACAATAATATTTATTTGCAATTGTGTGTTTTAAAAGTAAGCAAACTGTAAGCTTACTTTGTTATCTTTCCTGGGATTAGCAGTATTGATCATAACCAGCGTGCAGGCAATTTTTTTGTGTGTGTTCTTTCAATTTAACAAATTACATCCAGAAGTCTCTACATTATCAAATCACTGGAATCCATTATGCAAGCACAATACTTCCACATTTTTTAATTATTTTTTCCTTTGCTTTTTTGCTATTTCATTTTAAAATATCCTTTGCCTTTATTTGTTCTAGAGAAAAGATTTGTCTGATTTCTGCTGGTTGAATGTTTTTCAGTTATTTCTTTAAACATGGGTAACTGTATGTTACTTTTGAAGACTTTTCAAGGTCCAGGTGCTTTTTTTCTAGATTTTATAAATAGATCACATTTAATTTTTTTTTAACCCATTAAGTTATTTCTTATTGAAGAGATTTTTGCTGTGTCTAATCTTAATGCCGAAACTGGATTAAAAGGGAATTATTTTCTTGTGGACTTTTTTTTTTAACCCTTAAGCAGTAAGTCTGTAAAGCACTGCACAAACAAGTCAGAAATATTCCGGATGGAGACAGCAATTCTCATAACCACAGGGATGTTAGAAAATTCTGCTGTGAGTGAAGCCCCAGGCTCCCCATTATTTAAGCATCAAAGAAAGACAAGTTAATATATTGTTTGATACTTAGGAAGTGTTTTATCATTTAGTTTCTGCATAAGAATAGACACAGTTCCACTTCTCTAGAGTACCAGGTAGAAATCTTATTTGTAGACACTGTGTGTCTTTGTAAGTACTCGTTTGCATCAAGTCTGGTCTAGTTTTCTTAACCTTCTTACAGTGAGTGATTTTAACACTTTCAAATGCAGTAATTTTTTAATTTTATTTTTATTTTTTAAGAGACCTACTGCAAAGGAACTCTTAAAACACAAATTCATTTTACGAAATGCCAAGAAAATTTCCTACCTGACTGAGCTTATTGATAGGCACAAGAGGTGGAAGTCTGAACAAAGTCATGATGACTCCAGCTCAGATGACTCAGATACGTAAGTCGAATTAATTTTTAAAATTTTTATTCTAGCACATAATTTTAGCATGTATATTCCTGTGCTCTGTTGTTTAATGACAGCTTTTCAGGTTAGCAGCCATGGTAAGCTTATGAAATCTTAATTTAAATGTTGTGAGGGATTTTATGCAAATAACTTTATAACTGAAAACAATTCTGGCTCATTCTGTACAATATTCTCTTCTATGTAGAGTCTAGTGTCCTTCCTGGACATGAGGCTGACTATGCTCCTGTCATGACACCAAAAGCTGGATCTCACCCTGCACAACCAGGTTTCAGTGTACATATATACACTGTGCTATGTGTGCATATGGCCATCTGAGGAGGGGTGCTGTCTCCTTGGTGGCAGGTTGGCCTTGATTTTGGCATCTGCAGTAAGCAAGCAGAAGCATATCCTTGTGTATAGGAAAGGATTAGTGGAATAATGCTTCCATGGTCATAGGGTTTTGAGAGCACGAGGCCTAGTGTCTTTATGAGATAAATATCCTTCTAAGAAGGTTAGGCTACTATAGCATGCGTGTCATTAAAGTTCAGACTTTTAGAGTGCTGTGATTTTCCCCTTCTGTTTTTAACTTCTGTCTGTGAAATTTGATGGAACTGCCTAATATGTTCAAGAATTAGTTTCCTTGGGAAATGGAGTTAAAAATAGTTATGACTGTGCTAATAAGTTAACGTTGTTATTCTCAAATACTTAGGCATCATCAGATTGCAGACCTTCTAAAATGAAATGAAGGGATTGCTACTGTTTATTCATGAGCTGGTTCAACTTCTAATTATAATTTAGCAAGCGAGCTGTTCTCTGCAGTTCCAGTCTCTGTGCTAATGGCAAACATCAGCTGGATTGAGATATCTTGGCTAATGTATCAGATGTAGGTTTGTCTTATATTATTAATGTCTTGATTCCTTCCAGTGATTACAGTTCCAGTCCTGATACGGAAGCTGAATTACTGGTTCTAAAACTGATCTGAGATCAGTTGCTAACTG
The DNA here is from genome assembly GCF_019232065.1 of Centrocercus urophasianus. Taxonomy (NCBI): domain Eukaryota; kingdom Metazoa; phylum Chordata; class Aves; order Galliformes; family Phasianidae; genus Centrocercus; species Centrocercus urophasianus. The sequence continues at coordinate 16,022 of NW_024885532.1, forward strand.
AAGCAGCAGGTTGTAGTTCATTTCTCCTGTGGAATATGAGACCAGCTTTGATGGCTTGGCACAGGAACTAAAGTGGTTCTTGAGTGCTTATGAGATGATTGAATTCTTTGTCTAAGCTTGTTTTCCTTTCTGCTTCCACAGCAGCCCTTACAGTAGAGGTGATAAAAAGATGAATTGATGTGGCATGCTGATCCAATGGAATGCTAACTTTCCAAATTGATAACTCTCTACAACTAATGCATACACGGAAAGTAATTTACTTCTTTCAGTGGCAGCCAGAAGTTCTATGTGATTTCGAGCAGAAATGTTCAAAATTTTTATTACAGTAATTACATTGTTTTTGGCTTGGTATGGTACTTGGAATACTTTTTGTATGGCAGCCAGAAGACACTCTTTTAATTGCTGGTGGTTTTCTTGTAGATCACTCTTAATTCACAGATCATAACTTAGAGATCTGTAACAGGGAGAAATGAAATGTAATTCTGTGACTGGTTAGCATCAGCATAAATGTTTTTGTTCTCTCAACTTATCAGGAGTTAGAGAATATAGTTTCTTTTAATATGCCATTCACTAAAAGCGGGCAAAGGATTTATTTGTGCTGAAGTAGTTTGTTAAATCCATACTGTATCCCTGCATGGCTAGCCTTTTTTTTTTTTTAATTGAGAAGAATTTTGCCTTCATAGTGGGAATGAACTGACTTTCACAAAGGTATTCTAAGCTAGAGTCTTAACTATTTTAGTAGGCAAAAAAAAAAAAAGTGGATTATTTTTCTTTTATTCACTAATAATTTGAGATAATATACTGAAGCCAGTTTTTGGTTAGAAATGATACATTCCACATTACTTGCTTATGTAACTTGGGAAGTTATTTTCAATCTTTCATGCTTCTCTTTTTTTAAAAAAAAAGTTAATTTAAATTTACTGAAGTATTTTAGTTTCATTTTCTAAATAAAAGTTTTCAATTTCTCAAAAAATAATTGCATTATCTTTCACACTTGTCTTGATGCTCATTAGCACATACAATAGAATCCTGATTTTGGTCATCAGTGAAGGCTTTGTGACCAACATGTATGTTGAATGAGCACAGGCAATCAGGTGTAGGTAATAAAACTTGTTTTTCCTTTCCTCAAAGTGAACCAGATGGCCAGGCTTCAGGTGGGAGTGACTCAGGAGAATGGATCTTCACAATAAGAGAAAAAGATCCCAAGAATCTAGAGAATGGAGCAGCCCAGCCTTTGGAGTTGCAAAGAAATAAGGTGCTTAACGTGTTGATTGTATTATACAAGGAGATAGCTCTTACTTTTAATTCAGTGAAATGATTCAGTATTTTTTCACAGGTCTATTTGTTATATATCTTTGACAGCATTTGAATTGTAAAATTTCAGAACTTCTGTTGAAAATGTGTGCTCCACAACTGCTTTGCCAAAACATTTTGAGTAGATCTTAAAGTTTGGGTATTCGGTAAATGTGTCTTTTTTCTGTGGCTTGTGATGTGTATAAATGCTATTGCCAAAACACTGGGGGAAGACCAGATAGTATTTTATTTTCCGAGTTTTCTTTTGGCTGGGTGAACTTAAACCTGTTGTGTGAGAGACTCATTGAATATTGGAGTGTGTAGGATTTGCTGAATTTGACTTCATAGGATTGGTAGGAAGAGCAAGTGTAGAGTCTTACACCTGAAAAGGAATAACTGCATGCATTAGTACAGGTTAGGGGCTGAGCTGCTGGAGAGGAGCTCTGCAGAGAAGGAGCTGGGTGTCCTGGTAGACAACAGGTTGGGCATGAGCCAGCAGTGTGCCCTTGTGGCCAAGAAGTCCAGTGGTACCTGGGGGTGCATTATAAAGCGTGTGGCCAGCAGGTTGAGGGAGGTGATCCTCCCCCTCTACTTTGCCCTGGTGAAATCACATCTGGGGTACTGTGTTCAGTTCTGGCTGCCCAGTTCAAAAAAGACAGTGAACTACTATAAATAGTCCATCAGAGGGCAACAAAGATGATGAGGAGCCTGGAGCATCTCCCTGATAGGGAAAGGCTGAGAGACCTGGGACTGTTCAGTCTGGAGAAGAGAAGGCTGAGAAGGGATCTGATCAACACCTATAAATATCTACTGGGTGGTTGGCAAGAGGATGGTAGTGCCTAACAAGAGAACAAGGAGCAGGGAGTACAAACTGGAACACAGGAAGTTCTGTCTGAAGATGAGGAAGAGCTTCTTCACTGTGAGGGTGACAGAGCACTGGAGCAGGCTGCCCAGAGAACTTGCGGAGTCTCCTTCTCTGGAAATATTCAAAACCCACCTGGATGCTTTCCTGTGTAACCTACTCTAGGGAGCCTGCTTTAGCGAGAGTCCAGAGGAAGGCCACTAAGATGATCAGAGGGCTGGAGCACCTCTCCTATGAGGAAAGACTGAGGGAACTGGGCTTGTTTAGCTTGGAGAAGAGAAGGCTCTGGGGAGACCTCACTGTGGCCTTCCAGTACTTAAAGGGAGCATATGAACAGGAGGGGAACGGCTGTTTATGAGGGTGGATAGTGATAGGACAAGGGGAAGTGGTTTTAAACTGAGACAGGGGAGGTTTAGGTTAGATATTAGGAGGAAGTTTTTCACACAGAGGGTGGTGACACACTGGAACAGGTTGCCCAAGGAGGCTGTGGATGCCCCATCCCTGGAGGCATTCAAGGCCAGGCTGGATGTGGCTCTGGGCAGCCTGGTCTGCTGGTTGGTGACCCTGCACATAGCAGGGGGGTTGAAACTGGATGATCATTGTGGTCCTTTTCAACCCAGGCCATTCTGTGATTCTGTGATTCTATGATTCTATGACTAGATGATCTCCAGAGGTGCCTTCCAACCCCTATGGTTTTGTGATTTTATATATATATATATATATATTTTTTTTTTCTGCTGTAACTTGAAGTTTGCATGTATTTGAGGTGCCACACCCTCAAACTTCAGTTCAACCTCCAGTCTTCACAGTGTTTTGAAACAGTCTGTTGTTAAGATATTCTACATATTTGTCTATGCTTAGAAACATTTTTCATGAAGTATAGCATGTTTGAGCTATTTTCTCTTGTTTAATTAGAAACAGAAAGCAATGAAAGTGCTTCTTCTTGGAAATTAAATTCTTAAGAATCTTTTCTTCTTTTTCTTCTAAGGAAAAAGACATCCCCAAAAGGTCTGTATCTCAATGCCTGTCTACAGTTATATCCCCTTTATTTGCAGAGGTAAGATATTGCTTTAGATGTTACTCAGTTCTAGGATTTATGTCTCTGAAAAATAGAAACGTATGAGGGAAGACAACGTTTAGAGCTTGATTTGTTACACCTTTTGTTGCAGCTAAATTGACTTTATGTCATCAAAGCTTCCTCTTATCATTTTCTGTGTCATTCTATCTGTTACAAATTTTAAGTTCTTCTCTATTGCAGTATATGTGGAGCAGAGCAGCAAGAACTTAACATTTGAACTTCGGGGTTGAGAGCAGTATTTTGTTCCCATTCTCAATTTTGCCTTTTTGTATGTTTTGTTTTGTTTTCCCAGATACTTAAATAACTATCATACGAAAGGGAAGATGGACATCTATGAAGATGTTATTTTAAAATGTTGATGGAACTTTGTTAAAGAAAAAGATAATAACCCTTCCCTCTCACTCTATATTTTCTATGAAAGATTTTTATTCAAATAGTGTTTTCAATCCTTGTAACTGTTACAGAAAGAATGTTAGAGAAACCGTTTTCCTAGAGAAAATGTCTTAATTTTGTTCTACTGAATGAAGTGGTGTTTCAGAGGATTATTACAGAGTTTTGCATGCTGCTTGGAAGGATGTTGAGTGCACAAAAGCCATTACATTTATTTAAAGGGGACAACCTCTGTATTGTTTATTCCGAGTCCAGTATTAAATGAGCCAGTTCCTATGGGAACTGGAGGAACGCTTTGGGCAGGGATTTTTGCTATTTCCACTTCAGTGCTTTATGTGTTACTCACTTTCTTGCCTCTGTTTCAGACATTTCTTTCAACTTCCTACCTTCCCATCTCTAAAACATGTTCCAGGTTGCTCTGCATCTCCTTTAGGTCTTCCTTCTCCCTTTCTCATATTAAAAATGAAGTGGGTCCTGCATCCAGTGCTTTCTGCTGTCCACCCTCCATTTTTGTACCTTTATTTTTCATTTTCTCTTCACTACGTCCATTGTTACATGTCTCCTAGAAATCACTGGGTTCTTATTATTTGTGTGTGTATTAAAGTGAATGTTTAAGCAACACAGCTTGAAACCAAACAGCTGCAGCTAAATAGTGCTTCCTTCTTGGGATAGCATCACAGTACTTGAATGAAAAGGATGCGTGAATGACTGAAGTCTTGTGCAGAGAAATGACATCCCGATAACTGCTGCACAGGCCAACTTCTGGAAGAAAAAGGTCTTTAAGATGCAGGAATGAATAACAAAAGTCAAACTCTAACATTCTAAACACTGACAGTCCCTTTATACAAGTTTTTGCATTATACTGCTTATGGAAATACTATGAGTATTATACTAATGTATCTCTTCCATTTTTTATTTCAGTTGAAAGAGAAAAGTGAAGCGTGTGGTGGTAACACGGATTCCATAGAAGAACTGAAGAAGGCTATTTATTTAGCTGAAGAGGCTTGTCCAGGCATTGCAGATAACATGGTGTCACACCTTGTGCAGAGGCTTCAGAGGTAATGGAACAATTCACTAAGGATTACAGATCTGACTCTACAAGCACTACTAAATTGAAATGATGATTTCTATTTTTTTAGCGAGTGAAAAAACACTTGCCTGCTTTCCACTGTTTAAGAAACCCCAAGCACCTAACCGTATCAGCAGTTCTGATGTATAGCTTCAGGTGGTAGTTCCTATGGACATTGATACTGTTGGTGTGCATATTTTGTATCACATGAAACTGGACAGCATTTTCTGTTTGCAGTTGTTGCAGAGGACTCTGACACTTTCCTTAGTGCAGAGGATGTCGTGTGGCATTTCTGTGATGCTGGAGGTGATCCTGCAGTCGTTACTTTTGCCACGCCAGATGCTTCCTTAACATTTTATTTTCCTTATGTTTCTGATTATGTGGACTGCTGCTGTTTTTCTCAGCCATAATATCTTATTGTCACAAGGGAGGCAGATGCTTCCTCTTCTTTGAAAGAGAGAAACATTCATAGACAATGTCTGTTGGTGGGTCGTGTGTAGGTGAAGTTTCTCTTTGGGAAAAACCCAGTGTGTCAGCACACAAATGTTCCTTCAACAAAGTAAATAAATGAATGACAACAGTGGATGTTCCTTAAAAATGAATTAGAACCATTCCACAGCTTAGTGGGTATTTTAGGAGCTAGTCAACTTCTGAAAATATAGTTTGTCCTTATTTGAAAACTACAAGGAACTTGATGTTTTGCTGCATCATTCAGTCGTTTCTTGTATCCACTTGCAATATCCTCTCCACCTGTAAGTGAACTATTGAAAATGACTCTTCAACAACACATTTCTGTTGAGATTTTCATTCCTCCTATGATTGATTAAACCTGTATTTCCTAAGTCTGACTGTGTGGGTTTATTGGGAGCCTCAGAAGAGCTGCCCAATAAATTGAGTTGAGTCCATTTACCTTTTCAATTCTGATCTGTGATACTTTATAAAGTTATTTGAAAGTTTAATATGATTAAAATGCATCTTTTTATGATTTAAGAATCTGTTTAGATTAAGAAATACAAGTTTCCTGCCCCAGCAATATTTTGGAATGATTATGATGTAAATGTGCCAAGTAAGAAGGCTAAAATTGCTAAATTTTGCCCACATTATATAAAAATACTTTTTTATTAAAAAATTATATAAATTATATAAAAATATACTGTATTGTGTACTTCTCACTAATGTACTTGAATAGGAGTCGTTGCTGCTGTTAGAAAAGCAGCAGTGTTCTGATGAAGTGTATTTTACATACTGTTCAGATCTATGGCTTTTCTCTTTCAAGTGTAACAGTACTGGTGGATGTCATTCTGGAAGGAGAAAGACCAGAACTTCAACAGCATGTAGCAGAATAATAACTATTAATTGCTGCTTGTTGCATAAAGTGCTCTGAAAGTCACAATAGAAACCATTTCTTATGCTCTTCAGATATTCACTAGCTGGAGGAAGTACTTCATCCTACTAAAGTACTCTTCTGCTGAGACAGCGGAGATCCCCTGGTGTCTGCACTGAAGAAGTGAATCCTGATGTTGTTCTGCCCCTTAGTCACCGAAATATCCTCCGGTGAAAGGACATTCTTCAACATGCAAGAGTGGCAGTGAAGTCTCTCAGATGGAAGCAGTCTTTTTTCAGCTCCTTAAAGCTATAGTTTTTTTTTAATGATAATGCACATATTCCAGGGAGGTGTCTTTTTTGTAAAATCTGAGATGTATATTTAGGTTTGTGATAGAGAAATTGAAGATATTGAGAAACCTCAGGTATCTTGCTTTAAGAATTCCACTGGGAGATGGAATGTGTTTGTTGGAATTGTGTACAGATCTGTATATAATGTCTTTTTTTAACTGAAAGCCTTTCGACGTGCATAAGGAATCACTGTGTACAAAATGGTAAAGTGCTTCTGTAGATACTGTTAGTGGGGTAAATATTTGACAGGCCATAACTTGAGTATTGCCTTGCCTTTATTACATGTAAATCTCGAACCATGTGATAAGTGAATCTTGGGTTGATTTTTTTTTTTGTATGTGAAGGATTTGCCATTGGGAGATAGGTAATCCTGTACAATGGACCCTTCTATTCGTACCTCAAAGCAAAGACACAGTTTTGCTCTGTTTCTCCGGTATTTCTTCCTTTTTATCGATTTTCAGAGTGTGATTTTCCAATTATGGTACTACTTCTGGTTGTTTTAAATTTAATACACCTTCTTTCTCAAAGCTTTAAATTTAAATTATTGTTTTTTTCCTGTAGGATGAGCTCTTTCATGACTTCAGTTTTAAATTGTGCCAATGCAAGTTCTGAACTTTATGTGTTCTTCAGTTTTAGTAATAGATATTCATGAAGCTTGTCATGAAATTCAGATACACGCTTTTTTTCCCACCTAAATCATGTTTGAATGCTCACACAAACAAATTTTTATTACTTGCATACATTCTGAAATATTAAGGTGTTGGCTCTAAGACAGAGAGGCAAATTTTTCTCCTTTATGCCTGTTTTTATCATTTACAACCAGTGTCTGGCAGCATGAACAAAAAATTGCCCATTTATTCAGAGTTGGGTCTTGCTGCCTGAAGCTGTGAATCCCTTTACTGATAGATGTTGGACACAGAGGCAGCAAAACTGAGCCAGGAGGGCTGAATGCTGCCCTGTTACCTCCCAGAAAAAAGAAAATTTGGAACTCTAAAATTTCCAGTGTTATTCTCTAGGATAGCTGGTGAAGCTAAAATTTCCTTGGAAATAGTACCATCAGTTACACAGTTGATTAGGTGGCTTATTTTTTTTTTAGCCTGCCAATATGACATTGAGTTTTGCCTTGGTTTGATTCACCAGGGCTGTTCAGGTGCTTGTGATTCTGTTTGCCTAGTTCTGATGAGGGGAATAAAGGAGGTGATTTTAGGTTTTGGACAGTCAGGCATCTTATGTGTTTAAATGTTTTATCATTATTATTTTTAATAAAGATAAAGCTTTGAAAGAAAGGATTAAAATAAGTATGGGTATGACCTGACATCATACAAAAAGGACCCAGTCTGTGTAAGTACTCTGGGAGCTGGTGAGGGACTTCTCAGCACCAAGCTAGCTCTTACTGTATGCATATTAGTAGCCTTAATTATTAATGTAATGATTTAACGGTGTTAGAAGACGCTGCTAGGCTAACAGAGCTATGAAACTTCTGATCAAGTCGAAACAACTGTTAAAAGAAATGAGTATCTGTGCTCCCATTCTTGTGGCCGTGTTCTTAGACGCAGTACGTCTGCCAACATAACGATGGCCTGGTTTTCCTTTGCAGCCAAGATGAATTGGACAGTGCATACATCTGAGCAGTGGTTTGTAACTCTTCTTTGATCGAGATCATTGTACGTGTTGTTTTGTGTGCCCCGAGCGGGAAGGGTGCGCTTGTGCTTGAGCAGATGAGTTCAGCTCTGTCAATCGTGCAGCTGAATGCAGGGCAATGGGAAATGCGCCTTCTTGCATCTCGGTGTTTGGCCACTGGGTAGATACACACCGTTATAGCATATGGGAATGAACTGTTGTATTGACATTCAGAATACAAATAGAAAAATGGAAGCATGTTAAGCACTTAAGACTGAAGTTAGCTTACTTGGAGATGCGTGGAACTCAAGGATTCAGCAGGGATGTTAAATTTGTAGTGGAAGTTCAAGACTTTCTCAATCAGAAAATTGTATGAAGCTCTACGGTACGCTGTTATTTTTTGTTAAGAAGTAATAAATGCATATATTTTTAAGTTGCATTTTTCTTGCATTCCAGAATTGTATGTTGAGGAAGTACTTCTCCATTTGAGTAGATTGTGGTGGAGTTTGCTGGGTGTCCCAGCTGGCTGAGGAGCCTAAGGAAGGGGAGGCATGCAGCAAGGCCTGCTGCCCAAAGGGGGCAGGGTGTTTGGGTACAGACGACACCTTGTTTATGGTAGAGATGTGTATTTTTTTATGTAATATATAGATTATTTAAATATAACATATCCTAAACTGGGATTCACTGAAAAAGTGTGCTGTATCTTGAATGTAAAATTACAATCATTTGTTATTACAAAGTATCGATGCTTTAAAAATAGGGTCTGTGTTGGTAACAGAAGAGCTTTGTTTGAAAGAAGCGTGGCCTCACTTTCTGGGGGAAAAAATAAGTGAGCTGATATTCCTGAGACTGTCTCATGCTAAAAACATGTCTGTGTCACAATGTTGCACTGACGATTTCTCTGTGCAGGTAACACATCTTCACTCGGTCTCGAATATCCTGGGCACCAAGTTGTTATCCCTATTTATGCAAACAGTTACATTGGTGGAACTGCTTACTTGTCAGAGGCTTCAGGATTAGGCAGTAAACAAACTCACTGTTTAAAAGAATAAATAAAGTCAGTCGTTTGCACTGAACGCTTGCTTTTTTGTAATTACCAGATGCGTAATCTATTGTTTGTGCTTGATTTTCCTTGCAGTTGCACTTTGTAGTGGATCACCAGTTTACTGAAGTGTGATGGCACGACTGCTACAGCATGGAACGCTTTTGGTATAGCAGCAAAGCCTTCTTTGAGGTGCCGTGCCTTCCCTGCAGCCCCTGCTGTTTTATCTGTGTATGTCCACGTAGGTAAGGGCCCAGGGGCTGTGGGTGGCTGAGCACCGCTGTTCTGCACTCCCTGCAGAGGTCAGGTGGATGGAGGGCTATGGTAGGGGCATGCACGTTGGCTGTGTGTTCACACCCTGTCTATCGTACCTCCTCCATCTGCCTGTGCTTTGATGCACTTGTGTAGCCCGTGCTGTAGCTCTTAATCCTTCATGTGGCAGTATGTATCTTTTTAGCAGGTACAGTCAGAGTCTATAATGGTTATCCTTACTTGGAAGGAAACACACTTCTGCTTCAAAACTGTTACCACGGGAAGACTATCAGAAGCGTTAATAAGCACAGGCGCAATGCACGGATCAGTACCATCACCAGTTATTTTTGTAAGCTGCTGGGAAGAGCTCAGAGCATTGCACAAATCTGCAGGCTTGCTCTTTTCAGCCGTATTGTGCAGGTGTGCCGGTGACTGCACTGAGCCTACGCAGTAGACAACTGGTATGCAATGGTTTTCTGCCTTTCTTTAAAGCGTGATGACAGAGGACAACCGAAGTGCATACCTTGTTTTCTGTAACATTGCTGCCTGTTGATAACCATGTGTTTAAACCTTACTTTTGTCACTCGACACCAACGTAATAACGCTCCGTGTAAACTACGTGACCTAGAAATAAAGAAGGAAAAGTGTAACGAAATTCTGCCATCTGAGTGGTCAGTGAGATGAGGTTCTAGGGTCTCCTCCCCCAAGGGATGCTTTGGTGGGCTCCCAGATTCAGGGCAGTGCTGGTGAGCAGACAGTTTATTTGGTTAAATTGGTTAAATTGGTGTGGTTTTTAATTGCAATACTCTTAGAATCTGTACAAGACAACCCCTTGCTTCATCTGCAACAATGATTTCCAAGGAAGAGTATTGAGAGTATCTTGTGTTGGGGAATTTGGTATGTTTAATGCGCACAGATGGCAGGGCCATGTGGGGAGCTCAGAGTATTGCTGTTTCATTGTTAATGCACGCACACAAGTGATTGATAGGGGTCTGTTTGGGTTTAATCTATGCAGCTTTACATGACAGCTTGTCCGACAGTAAGACAGTGTGCCAACTTCCAAATGGCAGCGACTTAAAATTTCTCTCTATTTTGCAGGAAGCTGAAGAACTGCTCTCATTGAGTAGCACGAGCTTAACCCAAATAGTGCATCTCTAATTGCCCTTATAATTGAGTAACAAACTGACATTTGCACTCCTACGTTTCATTGCTATTTTCTGCTGTTACAAAAATGCACAAGTGCTGCGCTGCCCTTTTCTCCTCCCCAGCGAACTCCTTCTTGCCGCCAGGGGATGGCTGGAGTTGTGTATCCATACAGAGTTAGGGCGGATGTTTCCTTTGAGGGGAAGGGCTGCATAGCTGGTTGGAAGAGGAGAAATGGCCCAAATCAAGCCTTTCAGGTTTTTCTCGTTTCTCCATTTTGTTCTGGGCTGGTACAACCATGGGCTTTGGCCCCTGATTTTGTTTCTGAAAGGAGTTTTTTCTTGTGAGAGCTTTTCTTGAGAGACCTTTATTGAGATATCGACAGTGCCAGTGCGTGTCTCTCCCAGCTAGGTTGTCTGTCTGTCTTGACCATCTTCTGGCAGATTTCAGCTCAATTTTACAAGGATTGTGGTCTTAACAGTCCTTAATTAAAATTTAGTGAAAATAAGTAAGCCTGAGTATGTAAATATGACTTGTCCCTTAAGGAACAGCTGCTAGCTGAGAAATGATGGAGCTGCTCAGCCTTGTGGAAAAAGTGCTCCTCAGGAGCCTGAGCCGTGTATGACAGTGAAGCTCCTGCTTTGCTCCAATGCCTTCACTACTTGAAACCTGTGACCGGTCATTCATGGCAGGCAGTGACAGAGAACAAACAGAATAAATCACTTGAGTGGTCAGTATGTGTTTGTTCCACTGCTGACCCCGGAGTGCTGGGACAGGGACCCAGAACCAGAAGCATCTTCAAGCCCTGCTGATTTCATGGATAATGCTATGACATCACTCAGAGCAAGCAGCAAGTGCTTGTGTAGTACAGCTTTCCAGCACATCATGAGCTTAGTCCCACGTGTAGACATCAACCAATTGGGAGAGCTGACTGTCCAGATAACTGCTTTTATTCTTTTATGGTTATTTCACTTTTGGGTTAACCTTAGGAATTAGAAACTGGAAAAATGATGACAAATGTAGGTACTCCCATCTAAATAAATACATAAATATATGTTTGACTAATTACATTAAAAAAAAAAAAAACAACAGCCTGGAAAAGTTGTTATCTGACTTTCTCCTTAGGAAGCTCCTCTGGGGGATAGCATTGATGAAGACAGTGTCTGACAAGCCTCTGTAATCTAAACCAAAATTCACTTTTATCTCAAGTTAGTGCATGGTCCTCCACAGAATTTGCATTAAAAATAATTAAAAAAAAATAGTAAAAAAGATGTTATCATCGCCAACAGTTGTAAAGGACAGACACAGGGACACAGCAGTCATTGGCATCTGAAATTTTAGTGGTGTGAAGCAGAGTCTTCTGCAGTACTTATATATTCTCTATTTTTTCCCCTAGCTCATTTCAGACAAATGTCTTTTAAGTCTTAAAGTATGTTCAGTAGCCAGCAGTTATCCTATTTATTTTGTCTCCCTTAAAACCAACAGAGGTGCTTAGCACCCTGGCCATCCCTGGAAGTGTAACAAAGCCAGGTTGGATGGGGCCCTGGGCAGCCTGAGCAGTGGTTGGGCAGCCCTGCCCATAGCAGAGGATTGGGACTGGGTGGATTTTATGGTCCCTTCCAGCCCAAGCCATTCTATGATATAATTCTATGGCTTATTATAGCAGATCTGAGCTACAGGGAGGGCAGATTGCCTAGGAATTTCATCAGTATTCTCAGAGCTAGTAAGTTGAAGCTTTAAGGAAAATATTTAAAGAAAAGAGCAACTGCAGCCAGTTACCAGATACATACATGAACTTCTGGTGAGGCCCCACCTCAAGTACTGCATTTCAGTTTTGGGTCCCTCACTAGAAGAAAAACATCAAGGCCCTGCTATGTGTTCAGAGAAGGGCAATGAAGCTGTGAGGGCACTGGAGCACAAGCCTTATGAGGAGTGGCTGAGAGAATTGAGGTTGTTTAGTCTGGAGGAGACTCAGGGGAAACCTCTACAATGAGCTGAAAGGAGATGGTGGTGGCAATGTGAGGGTTGGCCTCTTCTCTTGCCTCACTATTAATAGAGCAAGAGGGAACGACCTCAAGTTGCACCATGGGAGGTTCAGGTCGAACATTAGGATATTACTGGATGTTCCTTCTCAGAAAATGGTGAGGCACTGGCACAGGCTGCCCAGGGAGGTAATGGAGTCACCGTGCCTGGAGGTGTGCAGTAAATGTGTAGATGTGGCACTGAGGGACATGGTTAGTGGGCATGATGGTGATGAGCTGGACTGGATGATCCCAGCGGTCTTTTCCAAACTTAAGGATTCTACAAGTCTACAAAACTGCTGGAATGTTCATTTCCCTGTGTCAGACTGGCACAGAGTTGGCCACAAGAATGCAGCCTGTTCCTTGAAATTATACGCATACACACATCCATCCTGCTCCTCACCTGGAGCTCTGATTTTGCTAAGGTATTCATTGGGGTGAGGGAACAGAAAGAAGGCTCTACTGTCTTGAAACAGCAAGATGTATGATAGTATTGTGAGGTATTTTATTCCCTTTTGTTGTGAGCAAAGCTGTAAGCCATTTTATACATCGCATATAGGTAAGCATTAACACAGTGAATAGCCAGAAGAAGAAAAGTTGGGGGCAGCGCTGTCCCAGCTTCATCTCCCACGCCGACATTCAGGCCCCTCTGCCTAGCACTGGGTTTCCCCAAAGGCCCTGAGTGGTGACAGATGGGTTTCCAGCATGCTGTTCTGCTAATGGATATTTGATACTGATTTCATGGTGAAGCGTTTCTTAAAGCATAAAGAAAAGCATCTCATCAGAGCAGGCTTTGTGCTGACACCCTTCTGAATGGGCCAGCAGCTCACCCAAGAACGGTGCTGGTGATGTTAGGGCCAGATATACAAAACGGGCATTTCTGATGCTGAAACTCCAGCAGCAAAACAAGCCCAGGGCTCAGCAGCTGCCCCACACGCAGTGCTTTAGTCCACGTGTTACCAGAACACCCCGCAAATTAATTACACAAAGCTGTGGTTCTTGGAGCATACAGATTGGATTATTTTTTTTCAAGTTTGTAAAACAAACAGCAGAACATCACCACAGCCTTTAATTTCTTCTTGTACATAACCATTCACAGTACAGTAACAGCCCAAACAATATTGCACTGGATTATTTTAATTTTGTTTCATCTTGCAAGTAGCATTCACTTTCCCAAGCCAACATGATCAATTTGGTCAACTTGCACTGAGAAAATGGTTCGATGGGAATCCTGTAACTTGTTTATACCACGTGGATCTGTAACCTCAATGGGAAATGAGAGTGAGCTGTAAACTGTTTCTTTGTTAAAGATAGAAAATTAGTAATTCCTTGTTGAGTACATTTAGAAAGACTGGAGGAAAAAAAATCGGAAATTACTTTGTTCCTGCTAGACTGCTCATTGTGTGTAGAATTAGAGTCTGTACTGTGAAAGTCCATCTACATTTAAAACTCCAGCAGTCTACAGGTTAACATGGTAAAAAAAAATAATATATTTTTTATGTAAAGAGAAGAAATAGTATTTGCCTCACAAGAGAAAGTTTTCAGATCGTGGAGTTGGTTTTTTTAGGTGCAATCTCCGAGGCAACAAAATGTCTTTTGGCATTTGGCACTCTAATAAGGACAATATTTTAATACTGGCACAAGCTAAAAACAGCACAGAATGACAAAATACAAGACATGAACAAACCGCAGCCACGGGGATGGTGTAAGCTATTTTCAACATATGGAAAACTGGAACAGTTTTGCTGAGGAATTGCGGATGTTTCTGCAGAACCTTACTGGTTGGTTTTTCTCCTTCCTTTTATCAAATTTCAGTTTTACTAAGCTCTGGGGGGGAAAAGTTTCCAACGTCCTGTAGAAAACTGGCCCAGCTGCTGTGGCATTCAGTAGGTGTGGGGCTCCCGGTGGCTCAGGGCGCGTGTGCGCAGGGCCGAGCTGGTGGCACTTCGGATCACCTCCATCCATCTGTGAGAGGGGAGAGAAAAGCAGAAGGGTGGCAAGATCTCAAGGAAGGATTTCTTGAAAAATTTTCTCCTCCTGGTCAATTTCTGGGCTATTGGTTGTGGAAAAGTGTTATTTTCCATGCCTAGTGGGGGAGCATCGTGCTTACTGCGTATTTCCTATCTAAGTTAAGAGGGTACAGATCCAAAAGCACATATGAAAGGAGGTTGAGAGAGGATGGGGGAGAGGGCACCCAAAATTCATCAACTTAACAGTGGTTTTATTTGTGTTTTTTTTTCTTCTGGATGGTCCAAGTGATGAGCAGTTGAAAATAACCTCTGTTCTAAAGCAAAACCGTGTCACGTAGCCACAGTTATTCTTCTTCCAGAACTGAGACAGAACTTCTGTGTTGTCTTACAATTCTATTCATTTACTTAATTATCCCTTTTCCCACCATATTTGGTTCAGACTGATTGACATGGCTACAACTGAACCACAGCTTTCTTGACTATGAGACTACAAATCTTTGTCAGATTAGTGTTTCACACAAAAGGGCTGAATTAATTTCAAGTATGAGTAAGCTAAACCAGAACTGAGCAGGAGCAGTGCCCATTTCCCAGCTCTTTATCTGGAATTCCGTGGGATGCGTAAGAGCTGCACGCTGCAGCGCCAGAATGGAGTACGAGCAGCAGCTTCTGTGAAAAAGCCATGCTTTGTTTTGTTTCAAACGTGGGTGTTGCAGGGAGTTGTCTGTTTACACGCTACCTTGAGCCTGGCATACAGTGTGCCCTGTGCACGCAGCCTCAGTAATTCAGAAGGGAGATTTTTTGCACACAGCTGAGCTTTGCAGTTATTACTACCACAGTTGCTATAGCTTCTGGTGCTTCCAGGCTTAAAATTTCTGTAAGTACTTTGAAGGGCATTGCCTTTCATTCTGTTGAGCTACAAGCCTGTGTTACTGAATCAACTCAGTAGACACTCTACCAGCTGACTTTGGGAACAAATCCAGGAATTTAAAAAATGCCCTCTTCCAGAAGAGCGACTGACTTACCTTTCAAATGTGTATTCGCTTTCAGCCCTGAAGTAGTACACGTGGGATTTGAAATGCAGCTTGAAGACATAATCTTTGTGAATGTTTTCAGATTCAGAAGGAATGGTGAGAGAATATCCCAACAGAGGGAGGCTGGCTAAGGGATGATTGTCCTGAAAAGCAATGGTGAAAAGTGCTGTGAGATCAACTGCTCTCAAGCAAAGGAAGCATGTAAGTGAAAAGGAGAACAGACATGCAGTCTTTTAAGGCTCTCCATTAGAAATGTCATGAAACAACCAATGTGGCTTCAGTGGAGACGGGCAGTCAGAACTGCTCTGTGCCCCAGTGGGGCAGAATCCACCACTGATAATGGTTGTTCTCCCTGCTCCCACTCTGGAAACAGAAAGCCCTACCCAGCCGTGTTACCTGGTGCGATTTATAGAAGAACATGCAGAAGTTGGTGAACACAACCCAAAGCTTCTGCCACCCGTTGCTGTTCTTGAATTTCCTCAGGAGGTTTCCAGACAGCTGATTCTGAAACAGATCAGAAGTAGTCAAATAAAGCAGTGAAATGCACACTGCAGAGATGTATGAGCAGATGAAAAGCAGCCAAGCTCCACAGTATGGATGTTTGCATTTCTGCTTAACTTACTGAATGCCATCACTTTGGCAGTAAGCACAGGACCAGAAGTACCCATCACTCCTTAAGTGAGGGCTGGCCGCGGTTTAATCACCATAAGAAGAACGATCTGCTTTTAGCATATGTGGCCTTACCACAAGCGAAGATGTTCTGACCGAATGAATGGGTTTTTCTACCACTAAGCAGTACTCTGTAATACGTGTTTGTAGCTGGGTACTTCCACAAACTTCCAACTACTATGGTTGTATTTTTTAAATTGTGGTGGCCATCAATAATGTACTGGCAACCATCAGTCAGTCTCGTTACCTTCATCCGTGTTCTTTTCAAATGATAAATAGAACAATGGAAACAGAAAGGCTGACATGAATTTGGGATGCAAAGGAAAATCATGATGTACTTCAGCACCGCAGACAGAGGTCAAGCTCTCAGCACACAGCAAGTTAACACGGGAACTTGTCAAACACACCGACTATTCACCTTGTTCTGAGCTGGATTTGGGTATTTTACAGCAGGGAGGAGGAATACCAAGTATTTCACTATCATCAGGATCAAAACAACTGTTCACATAACAGCGCAGAAACTGATAATTTAATCTGTAATGCTTAATGCTCCGAGTCTGGTGGTCCCAATTCACCTACTAAAACTAAGTATTCACCAGCCTGGGGTGTGCATTAAGGCCTTTGCATCGGATAATGCCATGCTCTGCTGACACTGTGACCTAAGTTACAGGCACACTCCTTCATTTGCTGTTACCTCGTCACTCTGGAGGATATCATAAAAGGACAGGCTTTGCATTCGGTACCAGCAGATACATGAAATGGAAACAGGTCGCTGGTCACTGATCAGTCCAGCAGGTAGGGAAGTACAGTCACTGACAGAGAGAGGATCTTCTAACACGGGAGAGACAGAGAGGAGGGAGAGACACAGAGAAAATGAACGGTAATGCTGAAGTGAAAGGCACCGAGAGAATGATGTGAGCATGAGCGTGAGCTGCAGACACTGAGCAGCGGTGGAGCTGGAGATGCTTTCATAGAACAGTGAATGGCTCCAGTGTGTTCCATGGTCCTCACTGCTGTGCCTGCACTTGGCTGAGTCACGGGGAAGAACAAAACTGAAGAGCAATGAGCTCTGATGCTGAGTAGGGAGGTTTGCCTAAATTAACATTTCAACTGTTTGAACTAATTGTCAGCTAAAAATTATTCAATATCCGTTTATAACAAGTCCTATGCTTTAGGGAAAAATGTGAGACCTGGTTCCATGCTGAGCTCTTCCACCTTTGCAGGACTTAAGGGCAGAAAGAGCAGAAACTGCACCTGCACAGGAGCACCATGAGGCTCAGCAGTGTTTTCTTATAGGGAATCATTTTTTGGATAAAGTTTCAGCAACTCTTCTGCTAAAATCAGGGGCAGTTTCACAAACTGAACACTATCTGTCCTTAGCTCTGAGTCAGGGTGTCCCCTTCAGAGCAGTAAGGAGTTGGTACCTCTGGGCTGCCCGGGAGGAGAGGTCAATAGAGTTTTAAGGTCCCTTGCACCATCTCCATTAAGCACACACTCCCATGTGATGCTTTCACCTCTTCCACTGAGTGCACACTTCCACATGATGAGAACCATGACAAAGCAGTCTGAGGTCCCTGCGGTGTCCCTCTGGTGCAGGAGGGACACCCACACACCTCAGCCTGAAACCAACAGGGCCCTAAGAGTCTTTCCTTTCACTATGGGGGAAATCCAACTGTGGCTCTCATTCACTGAGCGCTGGGTTAAGGAACGTGTATCAGATGGACACAGCTGTGATCAGGGAAACAAGAAGGTATTTATTTTGAGGTAAAAAATGCAAAAAAAACAAAAAGCAGATGAGACTGAGACTGAGCAATGAGAGAAGGTTCCAGAAAGGATGGCTGGGTAAAGAAACAGAAGTTAGTACTACATATAACCAGACCTGGCTGCAGCAGATAGAGACAATATCCTTTCAGCTCAAGCAATGACTTAATGCCTCTATAAGTGACAGCATTAAGGCCATTTGATCCGCTTTAAGTTTTAAAGACCATCAGCACTTTTTGGACAGTTCTTCCAGAAAATTACTGCTCTAATTGATTTTAAAAAGATGCACTAAGGCAGTGAAGCTGTGTGCCTGGACTGACGAACTCGTGCTGCCGTTTGAGGTACAGGAGCAGTTTAGCGGTGCGCCTGCAACGTCCCCGAGAGGAAACCAAGGAACACTGCACTTCTTTAAGGAGGAGCAAAAAGGAAATTGTCATTGGAGAGAGTGTCTGGAGCTGCAGCGCAGATGGTTCTGAGGCCGATACCTCCACAGCAATACTAAAGTCGATCATTGAAACGCTGGTATTTCTGTGCCAGCAGACGTGCACCGTAGTGTTGCCACGGTGTGGTGACTGACGCTCGAGTGAGGTGCGGGAGGCACTGAGGTCGTCCTCAGATTCCTGGTCTACAGTAGTTTCATCAGGAGACTCTATGAAATGCAGGGAGAAAGCATCTTTCTTCTTCTATGCAACAACATATGTAATCGGAAAAATTAAACAAATCAAATCTGGTCACAATGTGGTGAACCAGTACACTTTTAGAAACAGTTTTGCAGAGATGTTCACTAGGTTATTTTTACATCTTTCTGCCAAAGACCACCGTGTCTGGTTGGTGTTTTTAATGCCTTACAAGGACAGGCATTGCCCAAGTCTCGTAAAACACTTCCTGACATCATTATGCTCAAGTCACTTTTCTATTCAGTGAAACTTTCTGCTAGCACCAGTAAGAACATTACAGTGGCAGACACATAAATATACGCATCCCTCAACTTCAAATGCATTAACCTGACTTGTGGACAGCATATTTCACCACTATGCTTAGAAGCAGTCCCCAACTGTACCAACTGAAATTAACCAAACCTCCTCTCCAGCAGTTACTTACTGTTGTCAGGGGGGCTGCTGGCCAGCAGCTCGGGGGCAGGGTCGCTGCTTTTCTCTGCCAGGTCTATTGCCATCTGAATGTCCTCAATCCATTTGTCCATTTCAGCGCGGGTACTGACAATGAAAACTCAGGTTTTAATTACTCTCATCCAGGCTGAAAGCAAGCTTGAAGAAACAGTGCTAAGTTGAGCTTCCTTTTAATTCAAATAAACAAATAAAGACCTGAGAAGCTAATTGCTTTTCAAATAATTTAGCTTTGGTTCTGCCTTGCACAACTGCCACTCTATTTTGTCTCATTTGCTTTTTTATTTTTTGTTTTGGCTTTCTGTGGCTTTGCGGAAGAATATGCCTTGGAATTGTTTTAGGAGCAAATCCCAACAAAACAACATCTACTGGCTCACCTACCTGTCCCACTCCACAGTGGGAAAACCACAGAGAAGGACAGTTTACAGTTCAACAGTAACTACGTAGGCTGTCTCCATCAAATTACCTTGCTGCAATGATTATGGACTGCTGCTGACCTCGCAATGTTAGACAATGAGGAACCCCCCATTCCTCTTCACTGTCTTCAATCTGAGAGAGAAAAATCAAAATACAATCAGAATGTAGCAAGTAATTACTACTTAAGCTGGAACGGTGAACTGAGCAAACTCTTACCACTGGGGGGCAGCAAGAGGTGTCGAGAGAAAATAGTTACCTGTGGTATTGATTATCTAACAGTATGAAGTACATACAAGAACATGAGAAGCTCCAGGGAAAACACATGGGGAAACTGAAGTTTTGAAACTAGAAAAAAAATATTTTCTAAATCATACTGCAAGAAGGGGTAGTGCTAACTAGGTGCTACTGAGCTTACACTGCCTATCTGCAAGGAGAACTGCAAAAGGGCTCTGAATGACGCACTGCTGCCTGCAGTCTCCCACTACCTCAGCTCTAAGATACGTGGACAGAAATGTTAGGAAATAATTTTTCCACAGAAATGAAATCATTGCTAATGATAATTTGCCTCCAACAGTGTGCCTATGAGCAATTGGTGATTAATTACTGGAAAGAACCATGGTTCAATTTGTGATTTAAAAAAATAAAGGTCCAACCTCACAAAAATTATTCTGCATTACGAGGAAGCTGTCCCCCCATACGTCCTTTTTCATTTTTGCCATGCAACAACCTTTGCACAGAAGGTTTCAAGACCACATGCTGAACCCAGCACAGACCCACCAAGCACTGTGCTTTGCCTCTGCTGAAACCGTAGAACAAACCCACAACTTCTCTAAACCTGAGAACAACCCCTTGCTACTGCTCTCACTCCACAAGCAATGGAGCAAGCAATTAAGATGGGACCTTAAATGACCAAGTAAGCAAGAATACAAGCTCTTACAATACTTACTGTCATGCCATACAGTGGCAGATGCCCATGGACTTTAAACTGATTTGATGCTGTCAGGCCTCTACTTGTGTACAATAAAATATCATTAAACTAAAAAGCAAGAAAAACCATTATTATTATTAGAACTACGTAAACATACACGTAGAAAAAATAATAATCAAAATAGTAAATACCAGAAAACTAATGAGTACTGGCAGTCCTAATGCATGAATCCAAAATCATAGAATGGCCCGGGTTGGAAGGGACCTCAAGGATCATCAGGTTCCAATTCCACTGCCACATGCAGGGCCACCAACCTCCAGATCTGGTACTAGACCAGGCTGCCCAGGGCCCCATCCAACCTGGCCTTGAACACCTCTTGAACATCCACAACCTCTCTGGGCAGTCTGTGCCAGCACCTCACCCCTCTCTGTGAAGAACTTCCCCCTGACATATAAACTAAACCGTCCCTCCTTGAGCTTAAAAACATTCTCCCTTATCCTATCACTATCTATCGGAATAAAATGTTGATTCCCCTCCTTTTTATTATCTCCTTTTAAATACTGAAAGGCTGCAATGAGGTCTCCTCACAGCCATCTCTTCTCCAAGCTGAACAAGCCGAGCTCCCTCAGCCTGCCTTCACAAGAGAGGTGCTCCAGCCCTCTGATCATCTTAGTGGCCCTCCTCTGGACCCGCTCTAAGAGCTCCATGTCCATCCTGTACCGGGGGCCCCAGGCCTGGACGCAGTACTGCAGATGGGATCTCATGAGGGCAGAGTAGAGAGGGACAATCACCTCCCTGCCCCTGCTGGCCAGCCCTCTTCTGATGGAGCCCAGGATACCATTGGCCTTCCAAAGTGCAGGAGCAGACTGCTGGCTCATGTTCAGTTTTTCATCCACCAAAACCCCCAGGTCCTTCTCTGCAGGGCTACCCTCAAGGAGCTCTTCTCCCATTCTGTATATGTATCTGGAGTTACTCCAACCCAAATGCAGAACCTTGCACTTTGCTATGTTGAACCTCATGAGGTTCATGTGGGCCAACCTTTCGAGTTGAGGTCCTTCTGGATGGCTTCACTTCCTTCTAATGTGTCAACCTTACCACTCAGCTTGGTGTCACTGGCAAATTTGCTGAGGGTACACTCAAGCCCATCACCGATGTCATTGATAATATTGTTATAATATAATATATGTTATATATAATATAATATAATATTGTTATAATAATAATATAAGTTGAAGAGTAAATACTGGCTTCCACACTATCCCCGTATTACCTGTTGCTATCCCTGCCTTCCTTCCCAGCTAATCTCAGGCATATTCTGATAATTTTTCATTTCACGTCTTCTAATATTTAATTTCTTTTTAATCTCTGGGTCAAAACTAACAAGGCACAGCAGTAAAAGCAAATAAAACATTTCACACTCTGCAGCACTGTGAAGTAGAGGAAGATCAGCCTGTTTCATCACTGTTTTTTTTTTTCTGATTTGTGTGGGAAGATAAGAAAGCGTGGCCTCAAGAGAGAGATGTCTAACCTTATTCTTTAGTTGGCTACCTCACACTCCACATATTCAGAAAGAAGCTGCGAAACCTGCTTCAAAGTAGATGACTTTAGGCAATTATCAAATGTTGAGCTGCATTATGTTGTGTGCTGTTATCATACAAGTGGTCAGTCATCACTGGCCATGGTTAAAAGAGGTTCTTCTCAAACATTACAGATGCATCAAGAAAATAATTCATTGTCGTAGAAAGCATAACTCTCACTACAGTGCTGTACAACCCAACAGCAATAATTCATGAAGTGATACAGACTGGCCACTAGAGGGGGATTTAATTTTGCCAATAATTACACACGAAGCTGGAGTCACAGAATATTGATTCGGGTTTTTATCTCCAAAAAAGATTCTGGTGATTAAGGCAGATGAAAGACTTCTTTGACAGTGTGGGTAACTGCCAAAAACTAAGACTGACTTAAGAGTCGTGTCTTGATCTATTAACATTTTATACAATATCAAGGAATCATTTGGTAAGAACAACAGTGGTATGCAAGAAAATAAGCAGCGCATTCACTAGGCTCCCATTCTGTTGCCTTTAAAGCTAGAGCAAAATCCCACCAAGATAAAACTGCTGGTTTTTTGTTGTGCTCATTTGAGAGAGTAAATATTGAATGTTTCATAAAATCTAGCATGCTTACAAGTTTTTCTGGACACAGTCTTCCCCTTCTGCCCACAAGAAGCCAAGGAAGAGTTTTCCTCTTCTGCTGCACTTACGCTTTCATATTCTGCCCCATACCCCTGGACTGTAAAATCCACTAACTCTACTGGGCATCCCAATCCTCCCGCATCAATGGCTGAGTCACAGCAGTGCTGGGTTCCTGGGAACAAGTCAGTTTCCAGAAGAGAAGGGAGGAGACACCATCCTGAAAATGGGGTGAGGAAAAATGTCTCTGAAAGAGTGGTGAGGGACTGGAAGGGACTGGGCCACCCAGGGAAGTAGTGGAGTAACTGTGCCTGGTGGTGTCCAAGACATGTGTAGATGTAAGTACAGAGAAACATGGTTTAGTGGGCAGTATTGGTGGTAGATGGAGAGTTGGACTAGATGATCTTAGAGGTCTTTTCCAGCCTTAATGATTGTATTCTATTCTATGATCCTTCCTAGTGCAGGAATTTCTCAATCTATCTCCAGGTAAATGGGCTGGAACTGGACGGTTTGTGGAGAAACGTGGCTCTGTAATGTGTCCTGAGAGCATTATGGGGATTATTTTTTACAACACCAGGAGTTACCTTTCATCTTCTTTTTGGGATATGTTCACTAACCTTGGTGCCACTTTCTTTTTTTTTTAATGACTCCGCTTTTATTTAAGACCATGTTGCTAGGAAGTATTATTTTAACATGGTATTCACAGTGGCATATGAAAATAACAGTGTTACCTTTGTAAGAAGCAGTCACAAAGAGAATATTGGTTTTGGACAGGAACATGTTCTTAACAACCAGTGAGGTCACGTATTATGTTGATAAACGACCATTAAAAAATACTGTAAATCACATTCAAGTTTAACAGTTTGCTTAATAGTTGCCTATAGTTACATTTCAACATATAAATAAAAAAAATGCCTTCTTGCTTACCAGGAAAAACATGCGTTGCTGTAAACCTTTTCCAGACAACTTACTAAGGCTGCCCAGTCTAATGAACTCCTGTAGGAAGGAAATACAAAACAAATAGGCTTTTTTTTTTTTTTTTGCAAAAATGTTTATGATTTATTAATATGCAAAATTAAACATGACTACTTGATGAACAAATCAATGTCAGCAGCATAAAAAGAGGGAAATTGGTCTGGCAGCACGTGTTAAACTAGTGCAGGCTCCGTGAAGTTATACAGTGCATTCAGATCAAATTGTTAAGTAATGTTTAGGGGTTAAAGTAGAGGAAGAATAGCCCAATCTCAATTTTCAAAGGTCTGGGATTACCTGGGTTTGTTGTGAACTGTAATGTAACCCACCTTCCCATGCATCTGAAACCCATCAAAACATCATTTTTCAGTCACTCCCTCCAGCCAAGAGATTTATATTTATTTATTACAGTCTTCTGAGGGTTGTTTTACTCCTATTGTGCATGTAAAAGGCAGATAAAGCCCCAGAATCGCCTGCAGCTTAGCAACAAACTGGCTCTTGAAGATTAATCTATTCCGAGAGATGCTCCTTAGCCTTAAGGTTGCTCTGATGTGTCCAGTCTATCTTAAGTGAAAGTTACTTTAAGTAGAGGTGCCTAGAGAATGTTGTCCCTTCTATCACAGTAAGCTCATGGTGCCAGAGAGACCACTGGAAGCCTTTACTGACCACCAAAGCATACTAAACACAATCACTGTTTACGTTGTTATACCTAATGGTCACCAACGGCCTCAGCTTCACCACAGCCAAGCACTGCACGAGCTCACAGAAGAGCTGTGGGTCACTGCCATCTGCAAGCAGAACTGACTGTGGGATGCTTTACCACCCAGCACAGGAACCAGGATGGCAGCAACAGGCTGGGGCACTGTAAGGACAGTGGCTCCCTGAAGCCGTGTTGAGGACAGCTGATCACTGGCCTGGCAAGCATTTCTCCTCAGAGACATGGCATGGGGCCTCCTCTGGGCAGCCCAGCCAACAGCAGCAGTGGCCCGGCAGCACTGCATCCAGCCTGGCCTGCATCTGGCCCAGCAGCACAAAGCCTGGAGAACAGCAACCCACGGGCATCTGCCAGAGCCTGCTAGCCAAAATACCTGTGTGCAGCTCCCTTAAGTACGTAAATTCTTACATAAACACGAGCACAGGTGTGCCATGAGCAGCCTCTTGTATAACCCCACAGTAGCACAAGGCAAGGAAATGGCACTGTGAGCAGATCTCAGGCCACAGGGTGCCTTAAAGCACTGCTGCATTTGCAATTCAACACAAAACTCACTTGGTTTTTTTCCATCTATTTCACAAAATGCATGAGGGGCAAGAACAGACTAGCAACGCATTTTCTGTTGTCGCAAGTCGTGTTTCTGTGTATTACACAGAGAAGTCAGGGGAGTGGGGAGAAAAGCACTTTGACAACAGACAACTCTCAAGCTCGAATGCACAGATATATGTACACAGAAAAGCAGAAAAGGCTACAAATTCTGCAGAGGGCCACTTATACTGAAATAAGCCTCTGTTTTGAAAACAATACAGCAGGAAAAATGGAAGCGACGACCGTATTTTTATAACACAATTAAAAGTGTTTACTTAAGGCAACACTGTCTCAAAAATCATCGCCTAACATTACATGTAGACTAAAGAGACTGCTTGTCCTCAGGGTCATGAGTTTCAGAGCCAGGCATCGTGACCAGGCTGAAGGTCCTCCAGCACAAATGTCTTGCTTCTCTTTAATCTGCTATGCTTTAGCACTGATGATTGGGTAGAGAAAAAAAAAGAGAGAGAAAAAAGGGCAGAAAGAAACGAGGAAATGCTCAAGCTCTGAATGCTGTGATAAATATTACATTTTTACTGCCTCCTGTAATAGACATTTGGAATTGCCTACAGCCATCCAAATCTATATATAAGATACCCTAATAAAATCTGTAAAAAGATAATAAAGATGATAGCTTCTTCCTGCTTTGAAGACTGCTGTTTTCTACGGTATTATTATGTTTACATACAACAGTTTTTGGTGAGAGAAAAATGTTCATATGAGGAAAGGCAGTTTGACAGATGCTCCTAAGAACCAGATTTCTAAAATACATCTAATGCTTTGAAATGGCATCACACCTCAATCACCATCCTGCTACTTACCCTTCCTGGGATCACCAGATTGTCAATGCCTATCAAGTCTTTCTTGAGTTCATGCAGCTTCTGGAAGTTCTCCATCTTTATCATATTGCCATGGAGCTGTGCCACCATTTCAGTAATCTCAGCCAAAGCAGCTAGAGAAACAAAACCATAAAATGCTTTTTATAAATTTACAAAAAATATTTAAAAAGAAAGACTTCTCTCTGCAGAAAGCAACTCGTGAGCACCACTCATCCTTGGGATACCCTTTTCCTTCACAGTGTAAACCTACTCAGGCAGACTGAAAACCTTATAAACTCTGAGCATCATCGTGTTGAGTGTGGACAGTTGTATAGTAAAGATACAGACCATTTCTCCATCTGAAAGTTTGCTCTACTTCAGCTACAGAAACTAGGGATACACAAGTCAATTTACAGCATCACTGAAGAGGTTCTACTATCTAACTAACTTAGGGAATTAGGCACAAAATCACTTCATCACTTTATCTTTTCTGGGGGACCAGCTCACAGACTGGCTCCCAGCGCCATCATGTACATCAGCACAATCTGGATACATCCAAAAGGATAGGCTATTTTTAAATAAATGTTAAAAAAATTACAAGGAAGAAAAAACCTCTGTATCACTGACAAGGCACCTGGGGTTGCTGCCCCCACCCATGCTGGTTTCTCCCTCTTCTGTCCTGGGAGAAGTCACAGAATCACAAGTTTACTTCCAAGATCAGAAGTGAGCCAGTTATGACAATGCTTATAAAACAAGTGTGGGTCCCAACAGACCGAACTTTTCAAATCCCATTTTAAGCAGACGTTTTCCAGACTTTAGTATTTTGATGATTGTTCTATGGTTACTTTCCATATATATATATATGTATATACATGTAGATTGGCATGAACATGTCCTTCAATAGTTAACCCTGGAAACACAGAATAATCCAGTATCACTTCAGTAAATGATGACCTCTATAGTCTTTGGAAGTAAAGACCTTAACTTCTTGAGCTCTTTCAGGCAGTAGCTACATTTAGGCAAGCGTTTTTGTCACACAGACTACTGTGGCAGTTCTTATTACCACAGGTCAAGTTACCTCCATATTCTGTGCACTGCCTACATGGCTCTCCATGCACAGCAGCCAAGGGAATGCAGCCAGTCAGCTCAGCTAACACTGTGTAGCTGGGAGCGGCCACACTGAGCACAGCCCCCTGCCCACATCCTGCACTGAGTGGCAACCATGCAGGTAACAGTTATCTTCAAATGGAGACAGTACACAGTGGGATGGGACACCAGCATATACAAAGAGGAAAGCAAATTAAAAAAAAAAAAAAACAGTGACCTCAGACTACAGGAGGAAAATTTATTCACATTTAGAATAAACACCACCATCAAAAAACCACCCCAATACGTTGGCAGCTTTGAGTTCCTGAAACAAATCGTGGAAGTTGTAATAGAACAAAGTGTCCACCTGGAAAAATAATATTCTCCTTAAGACTGTGTTAAGACACAACAACAAGCAGCCATGTGGGGTCAGATCAAGGGTTCACCTGAGCCAATACTCTCTGTTACCAGCAGATATCTAGGGAAAGCTGACAATAAAATTAGCACATCTGGCATATCCTCCATGTTCTCTCCCAACTATTTTCAGCTTAAGGGACTTCCTGAACTGCATGTCTTTTCTGTGTACTTAATAACCCCCAGCAGATTTCTCTTCCAAGTGTTTGTCCACAGTGTGCCATAATGTGTATACAAGTGCAACTCTAATCCTACTGTTTCTGGTCTTCTGAGTGATTGATTTCGCAACTCAATCCTGTTTTAATTAGGCTGTAAGACAAAAAAAATTGTTTGTACATGCATCTCCAACATTTCCCAGCTCTGGGAATTGATGTCTTATGCCTTGCTTACCTCTTGAATCCCTGAAATCTGTGTGGTTTGGTGGGTAATGTTTGCAAAGCCTCTCCATTATCTGCTTGTAGTGCATAAGTCTGTGTAAAGGTCTGAGCAGGAAGGTATTGAGAGGCAAGTAGCAAACTTTCTGTAGCTCGAAGTCCCTGCAAAAGGTCTCCAGCTTGCGAGAGTTCTTGATTCCATTCTCCAACTCAGTTAAAATCTCATCGTGCTTCCACAGGTGAATCGTCAGTTGCTTAATAGCCACAAAGAAAGAAAAAGCATATGGTAGAGCTATTAGCAAACACTGAGATGTGACTCACAACCGTTCACCCACACCTATACCAGAAAAAAATCTATCACAGCCACTGGGATTTTGCAAACAAAATCACTGTGCAGCACAGTGGCTCTGATATGTATCTGAAAAGAAGAAATATCATGACTAGTGTGAAGTACATCCCTCATGCCCTCTGCATTCCCCATAAGACAAAGCACATGAGTGAACAGAGCTAACTGTCTCACATCAATGAGAAATCCAAAGGCAAAGAGATGACACGAACACAGCTCATACAAGCAGGAGCAACAGAGAGAGACAGCATGGACACAGCAGCAGGAAACAAAATTGGATTTCATAGAGGATGCAGGTATTTAGGTGCGGCATCTCTTTGGTGCCTCTGAAAAACTGAGAGACAGGCAACTGGATCTCTAGCTTCTGTACCCCTATTATTGATGAGAAATTGTATCTCCTGGGATTCTGAACAAAACATACTGGAGTTGGCAGCAGAAATGGCTAAGTCAGAATGCTCCATCCTTGCCTTACGTCCTCTACTGCTTAGTGCAGTTCATAACATGATCTCACTGGCAGCGGTAGTTATGCATCAGTGAGTGACTGAAGTTTGCAAGGAATACACAATTCCACTTAGATTACAGTACCACAGACTCTGCTGGGTCCCATCTAAAACAATTTAGCAGTTTTTTGGCTTTTTTTTTTTTTTTTTTTTTCTCTAACCAAGTAACACAAGGGTTTTGTTTGTACTTTGCAAAAGGTAAATAGATTCCTCAGGCAGCACAGAGCTTCTCTGAGCAGCTAGATAAGGTTTTCCAACACTTGGTAGAATATCATCCAGCAACAAAACAAAATTAAATGGGTATCCTGAACAGACTTCAGAAAACAGTTGGGTTTAATCTAAAGCTCCTGATTCTTGACACATTTTCAATCAATTCCCTCTCCCTTTGATATGTGGTATCTTTCCCGGAAATATTGTATCTCTGCAGGCAAGCTGCTTCCCCCATACACTGTGTATTCACCCTAAAAGATACTGCAGATCCTCAGGACAACTTCAGAGGCTGCCCATTAGTTATTTGTTCCTGATTTTCCTCCTGTGCTAATTAAACAAGGATTGTCAGTTTTTGGGTGTTTTAACAGGGCTCATGATATAGATATAAAGATATAAAGATATAAAGATATAGAGTTTTAACTAACTGTATCACTTTCTAGGCAGTTCTTAAGGTCAAACTGGGTTTTGCCCCTTTATTCCACGTATCTGTGCTTATCAGTAATAGTTCTCAAAGCAAATGGAACAAAATCCTCTAATGGGAAAGAGAACAGTGAAGGTGAAAGCAAGCCAGTGGGTTTACATTACATTGTATAGAATCCTTAGACCAGTTGCAGAAGGACCAGATCAGACAACCAAGGACAACACTTAATACTACAAGGTACTAAAAGCAGAAAGACAATTTGTCAAAAGCTTCCTGTGGTTCCAAAAACTGTATAAAGGTGTGCCCCTTTTGAGAGGAGGGGTGGGGTGTAGGAAAGCCCCCTGTGTTTCTTCTGAGGCATCCGAGTTGTGCCTTGATGGGAAAAAGCTGCTCCTATTTTATTGGTGACAAAGCCGCCTGTGTGTCGGGGGCTGTAAATCAGGATTTCTGCGTTCCCTTTTACTCATTCTGTAATGACTTCCATGTCACTTAACCTCTCTGCACATCCGTCTGTCCTTCTTAACGCCAAGCTTTACATATACTGCTCACACACGTTCTTTGGCTTTAAGCTTTAAAGAACTGAGAACTAATTATTCTCATTCATTCAAAGATTTTTCATCTTACTTGGTGCTGTGGTGCACAAGTAGAAATTCTCAAAATCAAACCAGAACCCAGGTTAAGGTCAATGCTCCTGCAATATTTAAATACTTTTATTTGCATACACAAGTGGGAACAGTTGGCTTCTGAAGATCCTCTTCAGACGTACAAATTCTGATGTGTTACTTGCAAGAATAAAGAACTGGAAACTACATTCTCTTCAACCTCTGTGTTTATTGTTCCAGTAATTAAAGGGAGCTTATAAACAGGAGGGAAATCAACCTTTTACACAGGCAGATGGTGATAATACAAGGGGGATTGGTTTTAAATTAAACGAGTGGAGATTTAGGTTAGATGCCAGGGGGAAATTTTACACTCAGAGGGCAGTGAGGCACTGGCAAAGGCTGCCCAGAGCAAGAGCCCCATCCCTGGAGATGCTCAAAGCTGGTTGGATGGGACCCTGATCTAGTGCTTGATTTTGTGGTTGGCAACCCTGCCTTCGTTAGGGGCTTGGAACTAAATGATCTTTGAGGTCCCTTCCAGCCCAAGCCATGCTGTGATTCTGACTGTTCCTAAATTTGGAGAGGGAGTTGAGGAAAAAGGCTGAGAAGTTTAGTCAGCTTGCAATTCTGCAATCCCAGTGCTTCCCAAACACATGATACTTCATCGAAGGAAACATGTATAGCATAAGCTTTGATTACAACTGGCAAAACCTAGCACAGCAGGCAACATCACACAAAAATGAAATGCAGGCTCATCCTAATCCATGTGAAAACTTAATAGTTATGAGATCATTCCTACCTTCATACTCTGAATGTTCTTTAGCATAACATCCCCGATTCTTTGGTGACCTCCTTTAATGTGGGCATTAGAGCGGCCTTCCCTGTCAGCAACAGAAAGAGCACACAGGTTAGTCAAGCAATATAACCATTTGTATAATCACTTAAGGCACAGAAAGGAACCCAGCAGCTCATTTCTTTCTGGCCCTAGCCCTCTGCTCAGCAGCACGTGAGGTGTTTTCCAAACAGGACTCCTGGGGCCAGCAGGCCTGGCAGCAGCATGGCCATCACTTCACAGGATCAGACTTCTAAAGAGAATTGCCAAGGTTTTAAAATATATTAAAATATATTAAATATTTTAAATAAATGCCTCAAGAAAAAGTAAGGCGTCATGACACATGGGCTTATAGCAGGAGGACTCCACTGTTAAGAACACCAAAAACAAGAAGATCCCACTCTGAAAATCTTCCTGCTTTGTGTAAGGGACGACGGGACAGAACACTCTACCCAGCATCTGGGTTTGACTCATGAGCATTACATGCTGGCAGGGAATTAATTTTCAGTATGTCACTTTTGGTATTAGAACTGCAAACCACTCCCTCCCGGCCAGCTGTGCCTGGGTGGGTGCTGCCTCTGGGAGAAGCTCAGCTCCTGAAAAAGACATTTCTGCTCTAAACCCATGCGTGAGACAGGCAGGGATGCCGCACACTGAATGGATCCAAACACATCTTTGAAAGAACACAGGAGGAAAAAGCATGAGCATAAGAACCACACTGTTCCAATTAAGTTAGATTTTCCAAAGGAAACCAGTGGGGGGGGAGTGGGGAGTGGGTAAGAGGAGAACCACTGCATCCTTCCCTTCCCAATTGCTAATACTGCTTCCAAGTTTCCTGCAGGGTGGCTTCTTTTCATGCTGTCCTTAATGTTTTAAATCCAGTGCAGTTCCCACATCTGCACACTGGGAGATTGATCTGCAGGCAGGGCCACTGCAATTCAGCCAAAGCAATGCACTACCATGGGAAAGAGCAGGAATACAAGCAACTTCTCAGTGAATCCAGGAATAACAGGACCTCTTTTTTGTGTTATCGCTGGTGGATATATTGGCTTTCCCCAATTTCTGGTTCTATGTGTACAACGAAGGAACAAAAGGAAAATCAGATGGTAAAACTCTGCATTCCTCAGTATCAACATTAGCCAGAGAGGTCCCACACTCACCAAATCATAGAAGATACTGCTGTTGTTAGGAACATACTATTCACTGGTAAGACAATTAAAAAAAAACCATACAATGTGTATATTTTAAATCTCTACATTATTCCATGAGTATATTCTGACACATATTTTGTTTTGTAAAGATCCTTGGTGGATAACCTCCCTGTGAGCCCTTCTAACCAGGAAATGCAGAGGGCACGGCTTGAGGATTCTGTGTGGTAACATTCCCCACTTCATCCTCTCATAGACAAAGGGACTCAGCTGATAAACAAGGGGTTGCTCCATGTTCATCTAAACAATATCCAGTTTCATCGTCTGTGTTTAATTATGCCCTATTGTGTTAAGTCCCTCAGGCACTCACACGCGTATGTAAACAAGAAAAACACAGTTCCCTACAGGACATTTTATGTTCTTCTGAAACCAAAGGTTATGCTGCGTAGGAAGTTGGGTTGTGTTAGTGGTGACTGTAAGAATCATTTCTAGTTTTACTGAATCACTACGTAAAAATAAACACTGCCATAGACAAAACACTCTTAAATTATCTACAATGCGAAGAACAACAGAGGTATGTATGGGTGTTACAAGATTACTGCTTCTGAACTCTTTGAGGACAGAAGTCTGGTCTATAGAAAATTGCTGTTCTGATCTCAAGGCTGCACATTAGCTGGTTAGAACACTCCTTGCCAATTCCATACCCACCAGCCAACTGCTCAAAGGCTGACTCCAATCCTACCAAAGTCACAGCGAGTGCGTCCTCCGACTTTGTGAACTCAGCTTACATTTAGTGCAGTTATTCCTTGAGCAATCTTTATTTCCTAAAAGCTGGCCCTCTGTCCTCTCTTCAGCTCAGCCAGCACTGACTGCTTGCACAGCATCTCATCACATCAGCCACACGCATGGCGTCAGGAACATTCCCTTCCATTAGCTTTTGCCCGATGCTGCTTTTTTTCTAACAGTATGGGCTTTCATCTTGCTCGGCATCTTGGCAGAGAGACAAAGAGGGAGGCAACAGCCTTTCTCCAGCTACTGGCTAATCATACCAGAGAAGTAACCTGTGCTGAAGGCAGACAAGTAAAACTCTACGAAAATCCAGAAACTTGATGGCTGGGTCAGCAGGACTGAGTTTTCCAATTAATTTTCTAACTTCTCAGTGCACATCACTGAAAAACGAATTAAAGGAAATCCCAGGTCAGCTCATACTACTCTCAGTCCTCCAGGATGGCCAACAGAAGGAATAAAAGTCTGGTGATGGTGGGAAGGCAAAAAAGGAAGCAAAGGCATCTCATCTCATTACAGATTTATTTCCAGATCAACATAACAATTTAAATTGCAGCCCTTTAACTGCAGCAAAAAAAATGTTATGCAGCAAATTACATTTGCAGTGCATGACCTCCTGCTACAGGCTTAGGAACAGCATATCCTCCTGCATGGTAGAGCTCATCTTTAAGCACTTAGATGCTTCAGGTCTTCCAAGAGTACTACTAACTAAAGTTCTATCATTAAGCCATATCTTTAACATTCACCATTAAAGCTGGTTGTTATACTAGCTCAATTGTTGGCACTTGAGCATGTAAGAAGGCAGATAAGGATTGCAGCTTTAGTTATATAAACTGTTTATCAGGCTGTTTTTCCAGACCACATGTACTACCTCCCCAACAAAAACAGGTTAATAAATCAGCATTTAGCTCATCTGTCTGACACCTCCCTGAGTGCTTTTTATTACAGGTTTTCAAACTGTCTCTCAAGAATCCTGATTGAGCCCTTTCCTTTCATATGCTAAGATCTAAGAGCTTCCTTGCAAATTACCAGCCACATATTTCTCAGCCACATCTGCTAGAACCCAGCAGCAGCCTTCCTCAGAAGTGCCTCTGAACAGGAACTCAAATTGCTGGCTTCCCTGTGAGAAGATGAATCTGCCTACATTTCTTGAAAGCATGTTGTTAGGCTTTTTCTTTCCAGCACCGTGAATAAGGCCCCAAACACCAATTCACACTTCCTGCTTCATAGGGCAGACATGGCTATTCTGGCTTGCCCTGGCGTCACTTTCTGCAGAGCCTAACGGTCGACCAAGAGGGAAATTCATGGTTTTCCATTTGCCACATTGTCAGAATTAACAGAAATCAGTTTGGAAACCTTGAATGCAAACACTTGAACGGGTGTGGGAAGAAAAGCTCAACTTTTTGGCAGGAAAATACTGCGTGTGGCCCAAATGACTGGTCCCTTAGACAGCTTACATAAATGAAGGAGTGGAGTCCAAGTGACTGCTCAGAGTCAGCTGGCCAGATGCTAATGGAGTATGTTATGCTGCACTGTCCACACCTCTTCCTCCTCAACATAAAACCTCCAGGCCCCAGACAATAAGAGCCAGCTTTAAGACACTGAGATACTCCTCTCATAAAGAGAAGCAAGAAGGGCTGGGGACTCCTTTGATGGACCATGGTATTGCTGATCTGGTGATGCCCGCAGTAAAAGCACTGGGAATCTGCTCAGCATTTGGCCAGAACGAAACTCTGGCTGCAAAAAATGCAGCAAGTTCCAATTTTCTGCAGTTGGCTATTGGTGTCAGCATCAGTTCACACCTTGTTAAAAATGTCTTCACTGGGATCTTCTGTTCTTAGTATGAAAAATGGGTGAGTTGTATAAAGAAATAAATCAGTCCTGCCAGAATCCATAACTGGATCAAAAGTATACTGGCCCTGTAGATACTCAGTAGCAGATTCAAAAGCTCAGAAGCTATCCAGCAAGCCAGAAATGCTTTTAAGAATATGCATAACTTGAGCTTCTTTGAGCCAAATATTAAAAAATCTATTGATGTTTAAATAAATTGAAAGCACAGAGTTATCTAACAACTATTATGAGCAATCTTCTTTCGGCCTTAGTCCCTTCACAGCCTTTTTACAGAGCACGAGTTTCAATGTGACCCAAGGTATGAGCAGGGACAGCTTTCTGCAGGAACCTCCAACACACAGCAAAGAGGCTTGGAGGACACCTCTGACAAGCAAAACAATGCCCAATCTGCACTGCCTACACACAGCATCCTAGGAGCTCTGATAGCACACCTGAGGAATGGGGGCTTCTGGGAGCTTGATAAAGTCTCTTACACTTTTATCCAAAGATCTTTTATTTCTGATGAATGCAGAGCACGCTCGTGTCTCACCTTCCTTCCCCAATCTCTGGTAAAAGAGCTGATGCAGATAAACCAGATATAAATGAGCTGGCTTGCATCCTGCAGTGGTGTCACAGAGCTCAGTGGCAGTCAGACTCACAAGGATTGCATACCTGCTTTAAGGTTGGTCAGTGCTCTGTGTTGAAACCACTGGCTTAAAATACCCAGGACAAAAGGCACTGGGACGATCACAACAGCATGGGCATCGAGCTAAGTGACCTTGATCACACTGCTGGAGAAACTCCTTACCGTGTTGCTATTTTACACACTGAGAGCTGATTTTTGTCACTCACCATTTAATTAAACAGTAATCTCTACAGGATAAGAGTTTATTGCTTGCGACTTATTTCAGCAACCGTGGCATATAAAAACACCGACACCTCCAAAACAACACCTGCCAGCTAGTCTGCCTCCCCCCACAGTTTCACATATTCAAATCTTCCAGAACTTTAAAAAGCAAACATTTACACAAGGTAAACCCAAGCTGTCAGCTGCCAGCTGGGTCCAGATCAAGAGCAGTAACGTGACTGCTTTTCTGTCACACGAATCAGAGCAGCTGACAGAGAATTCACAGTGGCCCTACACTGATCACAGAAGGATGTGCAATAGCTGATCTGCCAAAGTCAGACTGAGGTGCCCAGCTGGAGCAAAGTTACTTCATCAGAGTATTTTTGAACTGCAAACCAAGTTCACAGCAGATCAGCACTTTGTATCGTAGCAAAGCTATAGTTTTAATATGGCACTAGGAGTCTTAGAGTGAGGTTCGCTGTTCTATGAAACCACAGCCACAGCCAAGGATAAGTCAGAAAACAAAAGGCTAACTCAGCTCTAAAAGAAGTTAACTGAAGAGGGGGAAAATAAAACCACAGAAAATCAAAAAGCCTAAATATTCATTAGGAGTTTCCTCTTCCAGCTGAATTTCCCAGATACTGCATTTTCACTTGAGTGCCCATGTCTGGGGACCTCCAATGGGGCAGCGGAGTTTTGTCCCTAATGTGCACAAACTAGAAAACGTAAGGTCTTATTTGCAGTCTTTGAACCTCTTGTGGAGTTCAAAAGAGACTTGTTTTCTATTTTCTCTATTCTCTAAACCCAAGTGCCTTGGGTTAGGCAGTTATTGCAACATAATTCAATTTTGAAAAGCATCACATCTGAACAGGAGGTTGGCATGCACCTGTATAACACTAGCAACCAGAGGATACAGGGGGAATCTATTTCAACATGTGCCCTAGGAATTAGCACGCATAAAGCTCGCTACATGAGACTGGTCTGGTAGAAAGCAGAATTTGAACTACAGATCTTCCTTTTCTCACCACATGTCCTTCAACCCCATTTCAAGTGCTGTTAATCCTACAATGTGGGTGGAGAAACAATCACAACTTCATTGCATTTGAAAAAACCCTCTTGGTGAACCTGCCATAAGTATTCCTTGCTGAAAAGCAATTAATACCAGCAAGTATCCTGACTCAATTAAAACAGCAGCAGCTGCCCAATGAAGAAAAGGACATGCAGGCAGGGTTGCTGTGCAGTAGGCTTATGTAAAGCATCAACCACAAAGTGATAGCTGAGGATTTCAGCTCTAAGAGGCAATATCACATTCCTTTCCCCAAAAGCACACACTAATTATGGAACTACAAGGTGGGTTTGGAGAGTATCAGTCTGTAGTGTGCTGTGCTCTCACTCAGTGACCTTGTCCATTACAACACAAGAGCTAAACTCAGGCTCTTTAAGATTATGTCTTGCTTTTGCTTTGATTCATTAGTTACACAGACATTAAACTGATTGGCACTCATCTGCTCTGCCTGCAAGGTACACATTCACTGCTTTCACAGTTTTCCATGGTCACTTTTTCTAATTGAGTAGGAAAAGTTGGCTCCTGGGACCTAAGATAACCCACCAGAGATGTCTACACAGAAAATAACAATCCAGTACAGACAGTTCTAATCACAGCAAGGAGAGGGCTTCTGTGTGCCACGTCTGCTCTGATGTTGCTGATTAAATGCATTGAGTTAGAGCACTGCCAGGGAAGAATGACTGAATTCACAACTATTCCACACACACGCCATGTTTTGTTGCTGCTATTCTAAGGATAGATAAATTTTAAGCCCAGTGTAATCTTCTGATAGTCCATTCTTCTCTGTCTGTCGTAGGGTGCACTCTGAGAGTGCCAAGTATGAGGTGCTGTGCAATAGGCTGCTGCTCTCTGAAATTTCTCTCAGCTTAGCCCTAATAAACAGAAACAGGATTTGGTCCTTCACCTCCCCCTCTTTATTGCTTATAAGCCTTGCTTGCAGGAGGGCAGCCATATAGGAACACTGACATTTGCAATAGAAAGCTTCATGCTGTGTTACAATGTCATATGTATGTACCTGACTGAGACATGAGAACAATAGGGTTTGTCAAGTAAACATGAACAAAGCATGACTCAATATATGTAGCCTACTAACAACCAACATTTATAGCTTCACAAATGAATCACAACAATCAAATCACAGACAGTGAGCAAAAAAAAGGGAGTGCAAGAGTGCTACAGCACATGAAATAACACTGCTAAATAACAAAAAAATAATCTTACCACAGAGCAAGTCTCTGCTCAATTTCCTTGAGAAAGCCAGTGTGAAATTTGTGCAAAGGTTCAAAGTTGGAGAATATGAGATTTTTCAGAGTCTCGGGCATGCAGTCCTCTTTACTCACTGCACTCTGAAACCACTACAAACAGAAAAGAAGTACAATTACCAAGGGGGTGGCATGCAGCAGGTATGACCATCACTGTCTGCACAGAACACCTACAGACCTAACCCAGTAGGGAGCTTTCCAGCTGGCATTAGGACCTAATTCCAGCTACCCCGACACTCCCACCTCCTAAACTGGTGGTCAGGCCCTGCATGGGTGAAAAAGAAACTCCCTTCCTCTTTGCCATCACTGATCAAATCTCAAAAATTCTTTTTAAGCCCAAATTGGATTTGCAAATACTGTAGGTACAAG
Organism: Centrocercus urophasianus; assembly: GCF_019232065.1. Lineage (NCBI taxonomy): Eukaryota > Metazoa > Chordata > Aves > Galliformes > Phasianidae > Centrocercus > Centrocercus urophasianus. Next base: position 53,738 of record NW_024885532.1, read on the forward strand.
AGAATTTTCTCAAGAGATTACTTGGGAGTGTTCCAGTAAAACCACAAAATACACTCTGCGTTTTACTTTGCTGAGCTCTGTCTGAAATCCCATTGACAGGAGTTAGGACAGTAAACACTAAAGCTCACGGTGCTGCTCACAGAGAACTGTTCTGCAAAGTGAACCAGTAGCACAGCATGTTGCACTTTCAGGGCAAGATGCTGGGAGCATGAAGCAGGAGGGTCAGGCCCAACGCTGTTAAGACTGCAACAGGCTCCTGCTCAGTTTTCATTTTACTCTGGGAGACACATGGGTGATGTAAAACCAGAGGACTATAGGGCTTGCTGGACTGAAGAATTACAGGCCTACCAAGTCTCATGCTTCATGCATGAAACTTGCTCTGTCTTTTCTAATGACACTGGCTGCTCGTTCTCTCCCAATGGCCTCCTGGGCCAGAGACCTGCATGGCACAGCTGATGGGTCTCATTATTGAGCTAAGATCCTTTCTATGGCTCTATTCAAATTTGCCTGCTACAAGGACGAAGGGCTGGGTGGCAGTTTGACCTAAGGCAGAAACTGGCAGGGAGCTATGAAGAGATAAAACTTGCTGCTTCTGCAGCTGCTGAGTGAAATGAAAGATGAAAGCAGCACATCTGTTGTTAAGACTGCAGCAATGATCACTGTCCCACACCGCCTGGCATCTCTGCAAAGCCAGGATCAGTAGGCAAAGAAGCCACAGCTATCCTGCTGGCTCTAACAACCATGCTACTCCAGCTTACATCAGCTGTGTCTAATGTGGTGTCAGATCAACTTCATCTGCCATGTGGTATCCTAGACTAGAAGAGAAACTGGGGAGGTGTCTCTTCCTGGCTCCCCACTGGTAGCAACAGACTCTTCTCTGCAGCATGTCCTCTTCACTGCAACATTTGATGCACCAAGAGCCAATGCACCCTTAATGTACAACCTCACAGACATTCACACACTGGGCAATTAAACATCTGGGAAGTCTGGAACTGACAGAACTACTGAAATACCTTCAGAGGGTTTGGACCCAGCTCCCTCTCACAGATAATTATTGTTAAGGTCATATCTTGCATAAGTTACTCTTGAAAATTAAATAGGACTGCTGTGTGTGCAAAGAAGGCACTTGTCTGAGTGACTTTAATAATCACACACTGATAAGATGCTACAAAACAGTAAGTTACTTAACAGTGAATTCTGCTTAGTGAAAAGTCAGAAACATTCCAATAGGTGCTCTACCATACCTGATGTTAAATGGAAGGCATTTAAGCCAGAAGGAAATATTAGTACGACCCCCTAGAGAGCAACTTCACTTTTAATAAAAATCATTGTAATTACTAAAAATGCCTGCAGGTTTTCAGCCACAAAGCACGAGAGCAAGAAAGAATAACTGAACTGTGTTCCAAGCTCCTCAACCTGAAAGAGTTTCATAGTGTATGTTACTAACCACAGGGCAAACCTTCACTTTCTGCTTTTTGTGTTACTTCCTCCCTAGAGTTGCACTCCTGTGCACTGCAGAGAATACCTACAGCGCAGCACATAAAAGTAGTGTGGAACAGTTATGATGTTTAATGGAGCGGGTGAAATACTACTGCTGACTGCAGCTTCACATGTTCCATCAGTAATGCTAAAGTAAACATACCGACGTGATGACTTCAAGGTCCTTCAGGTACGTTCGTTCCGTGGTTGCTACCTCTTTAGCAATGAAGTAAGCCTTCTCAGTTGGGAATCTCTGCAAATTGCAAACACATTAGGTTTTCATCTGCTTTTATGGAGCTGCTTTCTGTAGAAAAAAAACCTGCAGACAACAATCACCAAGAGAGTTACAAACTAGTGACCCTTGCTTGTGGTTGCTGTGACTCATGCTTGACTTTTCATAAGCCCTGAAGCCCTGGAAACAATTCTGCATGCCAACACAAGAGAGCAAACATCTATGGATTCTTCAGAGATTTCTTTCTCCCATGAGGTTTTCAAAGCTGATGTTCTTTTTGGCTTATTGCACACCTGTAGGGCAGGACATGCTCTGGAGTTCCCAAAAAAATCCTCTGCAGGTTAGACAACCACTTGAACCACATCTGACAAATGCTGCAAAAAATTACTGCCTGATTATTACAGGTTTCACTGTCAGAGTAAGAATCTAGAGCAAAATACTCAATAAAAAAATCAAATCCAGATGATTTTCTCAGTGCAGCTGGACAATTTAGCAGTGGGAGAGAGGAAGGATTTTCTATAAATTTCGAATTTCAGAAAAAAAAACAACCCAACTCTAATTTTTCTGTGTTATCCAAAGAGGCAAAAGTGGTTTTGCCTTCTCAGTTCTTGCTCTGTACTGCTCAGGAAGCTAAAAGGAAGATCCATAAATCTTTTGCTCTGTGCTTCCTCCCTGAAGATCAGCACCTGAAAGGGATGTGAGGCAAGACCATGCGGGCATCTCCCAGTCAGAGTATAATGCCATGGGAACCATCATCAGCTGGTATAAACTAGAACAGTCTGCTGCTGTACCTTGGGCTGGCAGGGAGAACTGTGAGTCTATTAATAGATTCTTGGCTTTTCTTCTCAGATTTCTCTCTCATATCTTCCATACACATGCCGCCACTTTCACCAAAGCCAGCTGAGTTCCTACCTTTTTCCTCCTGAGATGCTTCCAGCTCAGGAAAAAAAAAGCAGGCAACAGATGCACAAGCATAGCCTGCCTCTTCCTGCAGCACAGGAGGGATGAGCTGGCAGACACTGAGAATACCCCGGCTCAGACAGAATCACTTCTGTCACTGAAGACAGTTTTGGATGTGATGCTCCCTTATGGTTTTGCTGCAGTGATGGGGCTGAGCCAAACACTTCCAGCTGAGCACTGCAGGCTGGAGTTCAAAGAGAGTATTTTCCACTCCTGAATGGTGCCAGTGTTGCTCCCTGAAGGGATACACCGGGTTGTATGCTTCCACACAGGCTCTACACTGCCCCATTTCTGTCTGTTACCTGGAAATTCTCCCTCCAATACCACACTAATCTAACTGTTCCAACTGTTTTGTTACACCAAACTACTAAACTCCTCTCCCTAAAAACAAGCCAGATTTATAAGGGACCCTATCAAAAAATCCTCAGAATGAGCAGTCACCCAAAGGATTGGCCCAGATCTATCCCACCTTATGGGCACGAAGCGTTTCTTCTTTCTGCTGCTTAAAGAGGAGCTAACTCCCTAACTCCCACGCCTCTGTTCAGGAGGATGAATCCAGGCGTCTGAACTCACAGTTGCAGCTCCTCTGTGGTTCCCACTCTAAACTGGACGCTCAGCCTCAAAAGCACAGGGAGCTCTTGGATATATCATGACTGAGGGCAGCAGACACCAAGTGGCCCAACTCAAATTAATTATGTGGATCTATGATGAGAAAGCTGCAAGGGGCGTAGATATTAGCAGCTTTGACAACAGCAGACAGAGAAGAGGGCCAAAGCCCAATGCCTTTGCCTTACCTTTTTTTTGACCTCTTCCTCTTCCTCAGTCCTGATGCATGATGGGTCATTCAGCAAAGGGCTTATCAAGGGAGATGACTGCTTGGCATCAGGGCTCAAGTTTGGAGATAATGACATGTTTGCCACTGATGGTCCTCCTTGGGAATTGATGGAAAGCTCTGACAGATGAGGGCTGCCAGTCAGAGAACCTGCTAAAAAAATGGTACAACAGAAACCAGTTAGGACACGCTCACTCTATAAAGTACAAAAAAATTACTACCTTAAGTTGCAGCACGTGCAATTACACTACAATACACAGCCACCAGGGTCCTCAAACTTGTCCAAATGGACCTGAAGTCAGAGAAACTGAATCCACTTGCATTAACACAGGGTCTAGTGTTCCCTTATATGAATAAACTGGCTTAAATTAGTGTCTGTGTAAGGAAGGGACCAGGGCATACATGACTGAGCTGCAAGGTTTACAGTGACACATCACATTAATACCAAATTTTTCACCGCTGTCATCTATTCTATTAGAGAGAATGAATAAAACAATAAGGAAATCACCCCAGGAGCGCCATTCTTTCTAGCAAACTAAAAAGACTCAAATCAGTACTCCATAGGGAGCTACAGGATACAAGTTTATCTAGTGGAAGTCTAGAGAAAAAGAAACAAAGACTTTCTACAGTAGTATTTCTGCTAAGTAACACCACGTATATCTAACACGAAGGGAGAAAACGACTACTTCCCCAATTGCTACACACAAGTATGTATATTATACCTTGTAGGTCTTTCCATGCTCCTCTGATTGTTTGGGATGGAAATGCTAGCATTATATTTACATAAGAAAAGCAATATTTTTAATGCACACAGCATGACAACTTTTGATTAGCACACGTATAAAATCTCATTCAATTCTGGATTTAAAATAGTAAAGAATTAGACAGTTAATTACACTTTCATGGATTTATATATGCTACATTAAGTATTAATGAAATGAGTATTTTGTCTTTTGGGAAGCAGTTGGACTGCCCACTGCACAAAGGAGTTTGCCAAAAATGCCCACTGTTCTCCCAGTCATCCCCTCCTCCAAACCTCTGAAAATCTAAACCTGTTTTAGAAGATGGATCTTTCCTGTGGAGGAACACTTACAATCTGAACAGTTTTGGCATCATACCTTAAATTCCAACCAAAAAAAAAACCAATCTGTGACAAGCTCTTGATTACCACAGCTAACAGACTGTCTAGGATTAAGGGTAAAATATACATTGCTATTTACACTTAAGGACAAATACATTACACTGTCATGGGATGGGTTTTTACCCCCTCTAAGATTATGATAGGTAAATGTTTCTGCTAGTACAACACAGGTGAGACACTCCAGTGAACAGAGGCACCAATAAATATAATTAGGCCAGTAGTAAAACCTATTTATTTTCTGAAAGAACTTAGATTTATTGCTAGAACATGAATGTTTTCCAGTTCCAAAGCAGTTCATGTTTATATATCATTCCTTTGAAAAGAGAAAGAAAAACACAATACAGTCATCAGTTTACGTAATCATGACAGTTATGTAGCCTATTATAAATCAAAGTCAAAGCAGTTATTTGTTTGATATGAAATAAAGTTCTGTATTATTACAGCTAGCAAGAAAGATTTTATCAACAGTTTCACACTAAATCAGTGTTCAGTGAAATCTGAGAAAATGCCACAGCTTGTTACACAAATGTCAATTTTATTGACTCTAGCACACAACTGTATACAGTGCTTTCAAAAGAAATGGAATTCATGAATGAGAAAGAGTGAAACAGATTAATAGCAAGGTTGTAAGGTTAAGAGTGCTACACTCTACATTACAAAAGACATAAGAAAAGTGATATCACCTCAAACGTGGAAACAAGGAAATTCTGGCACTATGCCTGTCATATGACAGCATAATAAATGATTTGCACCTCTGTGAGAAGTTCACAGGCATTATATTCTAGAAGTTAAATAGCACCTATCTGTGATAGATAGATATAGATAAATCAACATATCTATCTACCGATTTGTAACTCTACATCTAACGTCAGGTGTACTGCAATTTTTATCAGTACAAGTAGAGAATTTAAAACTATAAAATATCAGACGTACAATGAATTAAAAAGACTTCCTAATCCACACTTGGAAGACACAACTTCAGAAAAGTATTATAAAAATATCATGAAAAACTGCACCTGGTGGCTCACAGTATCGCGTGTAACCTCACTGATTACAGACTTGCACACCAATACATCACTGCCACTCGAAGAGCTATTTTGCAGCAAGGTAAAATGCTACATTCTCTTCTTTTTTTTGGTATGAAAGTGGATGCAAGCCAAGTTCAAAACCAGCACCTACAAGGAAGAAACTAGACCCCATCAGCCAATATGCCAAACAACTGAAAACTAAAGCTAGGTGTAAGAAGGTGACTATGTTGACAAAGGGCCTCAAAATGTTGTTATTTTAGCACATTCTGGGGCATAATTACAACCAACGTGGCCATAAAGATGAACACATCACATGACGTTCTGGTGAAAAGTGGGAAAACAACTTGCTGTGTTGTGAGAATTTCAATAAATCACAAAGAAATGAAAATTGAAGGTCTTCTCCCCACCATCACCAATCAGGACATGTGTCATGCTGATGGGTCAAGGCAGCACTGCATAGTGATTTTCTCTTCTCTATGGAGACGAGGAACAAATAATCTACATTAACCAAATGGTCTTCTTCTCCTTGTTTCATCTGACCTCCTGCCACAGAAGAGTATATCCAGTATATCCATACATGCTCTACTCAGCAACTACATTCTGCAGAATACAAACAGAAGTAAAGGGAAGACCAATCTTACTTACAAGGTATTGAAATTCCTCCCATTTTACCCACAAGAGTTCCTTGATTGACAGCAAATTATTAGCATGTCAGCTGTCAGATAAGAAATGGGACCACTCAGCACCTTAGAGGCCTGAAAGGTCTGCAGCTGGTAACATGGAATCCTCTTTGCTCTTACTTCAAGTCATTTTTATTTAGATTGAGCCTTCAACTTGGGGCCATCTGTTAAATATAATGGAGCTAGCTCTATATACACACAAACCAAAAGACAGATACAAAAGGATGTTTATCTCCAGATGGCTGGAGAACATACTAAAAGGATATCCTTGGTGAAGTTGACAGGAATTAAGCAAGTGCTTAAATACTTTTCCTGGATTTAAGAACTTTGTTTTAAGACCCAGGAGGAGAGGCGCAGCCTGGCTGGCTGCAATTCATCCTACCAGCAGTATTTGCTTTGCCTAAGCTCCCATCATGCACAGATATTAAGCCAAAGGTACTGGTGTGCAGTTTGGCACCCAAGGAGAACTGGGCTAGCTGAGCTATGCTGCTTTAAAATATATCCAGTACCAGGGGAAAAAAATGTTCATTATCACTGCTTTTCAGCTGATGAAGAAAGTCCCTCCCACACGTCAATTCAAACAGTAGGTGTGCTAAACTGTGTGCTGCCTCTATGCTGGCAATATAGACAACATAAAAAGACCGAAAATCTCAAGTTAGAGGCTTTAGCCTAACAAGGGAAGGCTCATCTCTTTCTGAGGAAGATGGAGCCCAATATACCCTTCTTCCTTTATTCCCCTTTTCCTGAAAGTGATGAGTAACCCAATTTATGCCATTTAGCATTCTGCATCTACTTCAAGTGGAATAATTCCCATCTCTACAAACTCTGCTTCAGCAGCAACGAAAATTACAGGAGTGTGAAGATGTTTTTGTTTGTGTTCTCTGTGCAGCACCACCAAGTGAAAAGTATTCAATTATGGAAGTATCAGCCATAACTGAAAATGACTGAAATTCTGCTGGAAAGTTTTCTGTACAGTTACAGCCCCATTCAAATTCAATTGTAAGGGTTATACACTTCTCAAGGTTTATCGGGTCATTAGAAATGTAGATGTGTTAAAGAGTTAAAATAGTGCCTTTCTCAATACCTGGCATGTTGCTGGATACCTGTTAGACTTATTCCATAGCTACTTAAATTGGGAGATGTGACATCCAAATCCTAACTACTCAGCTTTAAGGGCAGATGAGTTTCTTCTACACTTCAATCTGGTAAATGAAACCTGCTGCCCCTCTGCCCTTGCATTACTGAATGTATTAGTTACAGAAGCTCCTCAATAAGAAAGCATCTGACAAATCTGCTGCTACTTTAGCCACAGTTGAGGCTAGCTTAACTTTCCATTGTCACAGTGGCTGCTTACCTCTAGCTTCTACCTTAAAGTTGGTCAGAGAAAGACACGTAATTCAAAATGACATGGGGGGCAGAGAGTGCCAGAAGAATGGGCAAGAGTTTTCCCATGTGTTTTGTTTTGCTGATGACTGGAGTACCTTAGATTGGAGAAGAGTTTAAGAAGCGTGTCCACTGTTCTCTCCCCAGCTCCCTGGGGGACCAGTACTTCAGTCTGTCCTTCTCTTCTCCGTTAAACAAAATAAGCAGGAGTGCTGGATACAGTTTGTTAGAATTAAAGATTTTGAAAAGTAGTTACACATCCATCAGAAATCCATGTAAACATCCCTCATGTAAACTGAGCAGGAATGGAAAGAAAAAGATCTCTCAGGAAGAGATGCGATGTCACACAAAACCAATAACCCTGCCTGGCATAAAGGGAACATGGCAAGGTGAAGGGTTTGCTGACTTCACACCTTCAAAACTGCCATGTGCCCATAGCAGGAGTGGCAGTGAGAGGTTTGGGAGAATTATGTGCCTCCTCAATGAACCAATTTCCTCAGACACAGGACAAAGCATCAGCCAGCAAATGGACAGAACAATTAAATCAGGGATAGTTTTACAGCAAAATACCAGTCAGAATGAGTAAAAGCCTTCAATACAGGTAAAACTTTAAAAAAAAAAGAAAAAAGAAAATTAATTCCATGCATACACAGTTAAATGGCTTGACATGCTTATATTCTCATTAAGCTTGGTGTTGTTTTAGTAGCCAGCAACCTCCCCAGTTGGTAAAGGTCCATGCTTTACTGGTGTACTGCAGTATTAGACAGTGGTGAGTGTGAAATCAGACAGTAGCTGCTGGAGGCCTACATCAGGGTATGCTCAGATCTTAAGAACAAGGAGTGAATGCTGCAGCCTGGGAAGAACTGTGTCAGTGGCACCAGTCCTCTGTCTGGCCTTGATTCTCCCAGATAGAAATAAGAGTGAAGAATAGAAGGATCCCCTGCTGTACGCAGGGTTACGGTTAGTTTGTTTTTCTTTGTCTGTAAATTAACACGATCTGGTGCTACAATCAAACTGAAAATATCATGATACATTCAGCCCCCATGTAAGCTTAAGCCACAGATACTGTCCATTTCAACAAGGCATCTCCCCATGACTTGCAGTGATCCTGCTTACAAGCTATGGCAGATGAAGTCAACCATCACTAGGTGCAGCCTTCATTAAGAAATGAAAGGCAGTACAATCGTGCTCAATGGAGCTGTAATGCTCTGGAATACAGACGTTCTTCCCCCCCCCACCTCTGCTCTTCTGCATCTCAACGTGAAACTCACAGCCTGGGGGTGGAGGGGTTGTTTTCTCCAGTTCTGAGATGAGGAGTGCTCTATGAGACAAGATCACTGTAATAAGAGGAATTAGGTACTCCCAGTACAAATAGGTATTTCAGCAGTAAAAGGACATTGAGACAGTGCTCCAAACAATGCAAGGAACAGAAGATACACCATGCTTTGAGGATAAAGACAGAACATTGAAAAGGCTTTTTCTCCCAGAGAGGTACATGCTGACAAAACAGTGCATACAATGAAACAAAAAATGTTTCTCTTTAAACGGTATTAAACAAATGACAAAAATGAGAATGAAGTCCCCAGCATTTTCAATTTTAAAAATTAATTTTGACAATTGAGACTTACTTTTTAAAAAAAGCTATGCATGTGCACACAGAAATCAGGAAAGGGCCAAATAGGTGAAACACAGCCAAGCTTACAAACTTCTGTTAGTGGATTCAGGTGAGTTTCTTAGCAGGAAAGGGGAATAATAAGGAATTTAGCTAATCAAAGGTTTGAAGTGCCTCACAGAAAAGCAACAGGCATGAGCACTAACACTCACTGAGCTAAACACAGACCTACCTCTGATCTTGCTGTAAAAATCAAAGGCAAACCATTTTCTTCTCAAGACAAGATTTGCAGCGTCTTAAAGAAAGCATCTAATCTAATTTTAACAAGCTGAAAAGCTCTCGAATTAGAAAACATTCATTTTCCTCCAGTTTTCTTTGTTCAGCCACTGACAGCTATATCATTACTGGACTTAAGAGTTAATTTCTATGAGTAAAGCTTTTAGATTTTTATGGTTCTCAGGGGCCAAAACTTTACCAAGAAATCATAAATTAAATTATACCTTAAAACGAATAATTCTAGAGCAAACTAAGTATTTACTTTCATGTCATGCAAATTTAAGATCTTTACTTCCTTCATTGTTATAATATCATTATTTACACTCACGCTTGTGGAAAACATGCCTGTGAATACACAGCTCAGCCAGGCACACAAGCTTCCCAAATTTCATAGCATTTAAAAGAAAGTGCTCACTGCTTTTTATAACAAACAACAGAAAACAAGCATCTTGCTTACTCTATGTGCTCTGTATGCATGTATACTCTATGAGTACATATGTGTGTCTATAACCACAGAAGCAGAACAGAATACAAAATACTCTAAAGAAGTGCAATATGCCATCCAATCTAGGCTTTTTATTCACATTGAGCCTTTGATTTTTAAGCAAAGTTCTTTTAAGTATTTTTAAATATCACTGGCAGCTCAACAGCCCAGCTGTAGGGAATGACACAGAAGACAGTTTTGTTCAGGATCTGCACGCAGCACATGAGCTGCTTCCCTTAGAAGTAATAACATACGTGTCCTTGTCTAGGCATAATTCAGCAAGCAGAGAAATTACTGAAATGGAGTAAGAAAGATTCTGCTCACTTTTATTTCTTGGAACTTGTATTCCTTTTTTTTCTAGAACCTAACAGCACTAGCAGAAATCTTCCCTGATGTAGCTTGACTGAAGCCAGCCAGGTGCCATTCCCATTTACGAGAAGTTACACATCAGCCTAACCTTTGGGACCCCCTGATGGGAACATTCTGCATCAGGCACTATCAATCAGAAGAGCTCTAACCAAACCATCATCATCAAGTAGGAGACAGCCACAATCTGCTGGGTTTCTGACAAAAGGAGTGTTCTCCTAACCACTTGTCTTTGACAGCAGCTAACAAAGAAAGGTGTGTATATACTGTTCAAAAGAAATTCAGTTTTCTTTCATATACATAGGGTCTTTCTAATTTGGTATGGAGAAAAGGACTGTATATCGAGAGCAAAGAAATATGCTAAAATACACAGAAGCGCCTGAAGAAACTACATCACTCTGAGAGATACACGTTATTGAAAGACTGAAAAGAACTTTGGCTTCCCTCACTCTACGCATGCCTGAACACAGATCCTCCTTCCCTCGTGCTCACTGCCCTTTCCAGCTGGATCTCTGGCATCCACGTTTACCCCACAAAGGTAAGTAACACCCAACTGCAACTACTTCACATGCATGTGGAAGTTGAGAAAAACTTGCATCATTAGTTTAGTCATCACAAGTTAAATTGGTGCAATTAAAATATCATTCTAAAGTCACCTCTGACAGCAGCCTAGTGCCTCATTATGACAAATGAGGCCAGTTAAACAAACATGGTGTGTGACATGATTTAGGGCCAGACATCTTTCTTGTGCTGAAGAATCGCTCCAGAAATAGCCATGCTTCAAGATAATTGCATATAAATCATATTGAGGAGATCTGAATCACTGGTTTTCAATATTCAAAATCAGTTTCATCAGTTGAACTGACACAATTCCTGCTCTCTGAGTACCCTGAGAAATCACTGGGACCTTAAAGTCACGAATACCAAGGAGCATGCTATGCCAAAGGGGACCGTAAATAAATAAGGCTAGATTTTAAGTGTAAGTAAAATATTTCCTATTCTTCTCCTTCCCTTTGTCTTCTTACGCCTGAAATCCTCAAGAAGTTGTCTATGGAGACTCTTCAAGTGTGTACGTTTACTATGGGACAGAAGAAGACCATCTGAAACATCTCTGCTTTTAAATGAAATAGAGAAGCTGTAAATGGGTTTTAGATCTGTCTATCCCATTTTCCATTCGACTTTTTCCAGTCTCCACCAAGTAATTGCATATCCAGATAAGTGGGCCACACAGGAGCTTCTGGCATGAAAGGTACTCCTTAGAATGAATACCACTGCTTCTACTAATAAAAGCTGTTTCACAAACATCTGTGCAAACTGAACCCAGCAACACCAATATTCAGGGAGGAAAAAAATGGGTTCTGAAACAGTCTAGGCTAATGAGATGAGCCCCATTTAGGGAACTAATTCACAAAACATTGTTTTTTCACCCTTCACTGGGTTCTGATGATTATGTTCAGCATTGCTGCTGCTGCTTGAGAAAATTCTACCTAATTTTGCCTTCCCCTTACTCTTAAACTGGTAGATTGATTCGATTTTTCAAATTACTAGCATGCAACTCTTTCACTGTGATAACTCATCTACTTCAACTGATCTCAACTCCATATAACTCATGAAATATATATTCAGACATAACAAAAACAATTTTCAGTTACATAGCATTTTTCATATGTGGAAAATTCTCTTACAGTATTTATTTGGTATAATTGATATTTAGCATGCACTACAATGGCTAATGGGCTGTACATGTTAGGCTATGAGTGATGTGAGACAATGACAGCAGCAGGCATTGATCATCTTCAGAGAATGCAGCCTTCTCTCCATGCACAAGGAATATTCTTGCTGGGGCATGTAGACTTAACCCCAAAACAATGCAAAGTGTTCTACACAGATAACAATTATTCAAAGCTCTACCCTGCGTAAATCCTGTCTCCTCCATCAATTTGCCGCTACTAAATTTTCCTAAATCTAGAAATTTATTTCCAAATTTTGTATCCCAGATCACGGAGGTAAACCAGATTCCAGGAAAGGCTGACAGGAGAAGAAACTCCAGAAGAACCCAAAAGGACACAGTACATTTGAGCTGCTGGTGGAATGGAGAAAACTTAAAGATGTCTGACATGACTTTTCTCATTCACTGTAGCAAATTGCTAAATGTGGTCAAGTACTTAGAATAGCAAAGAAAGAATAGGGTTGCATATATTAATTTCTGTCTACATCTGCACATTATTTTGTGAGAAAGCTCTACGCTGCTTTTGCAACTATGTTCATCCATGTTCATCCAAACTTGTGGACAGAGTTGGCTCAGCAGTCTGGACAGCCCAACTACAGGCTTCTTCCATGCTCTTTGGAAGAACAGGAGAAGGATGGTACAGCACAACTCATTCAGACAAGAAGTAGTTGCTAGATCTTGCTGTGATTCATTTGCAACTGTTTGAGGATATCTGGACACTCTCAGAGTACTGAATTACGAAGTTAACTGTTGCGAACAAAAAATATGGAAATGTGAATCAACAGTGCCAGTCAGCTGCATTCTGAAATCTACTGTAATTGGTGAGAGAATTACATCTTTTGCTTGGCCAACAAATACCTTCCAAACAGTTGAGACACAGGTGCACTTAGACCACTGCCATTGATTAGGGTATAAAGATTAATCAATCCCTGCGAGGATTAACTTGAACTGACAGGCTCCTCTTCTGATTTGTATTTTGTGACCTAGCACAAGAATTTCCCCATGTCATCGCCAGTCTTGCCCCAAAGGTTTCTGTTCTCACCTCTAAGGTCTCTTATTTGTTCCACAGAAACAAACTCCCAGATGCATTCTGAAGGACCTGATCCTATATGGAAATAGTAGTGTAAAATTGCTCTCTTGCTTACCATTCTTGGCAAGCACCAAGAGGTCAACCACATCTCTGGTGGAAGTATTTGGCCTACAGATTGTTTTCAATTAAATGCTTGTCTACCAATATTAAACTGAGCTTCAGCAATATAAGAATGCTGCAAAATGCTTAATCCTAAACTAAATGATTTCCTATGTAATTTACAAACTTTATTCCTTCAAAATGGAGAAATTCCACATGTCAAAATGAACCGCAAACATCTAAAATTGAAAAAATGCCAGATGAGAGAAAAAAAGTTGTTAAAAAATCCTTATATTTTATCTTTTGAGAACAGTACTCAAAAGGAAAAAATAAAAAGCTGTTGAGATATTTTATCAGCAACTAAGCTAACTCCAGCTAGTAGCAGCTCTGCTCTTGTATATATCCATTACCTCTGTAGACATGTTAGAGAAGAAAAATAGGCCAGAAAACAGTATTTGAAAGGATGCAAAATAGTAAACATCACTTAGAAAATTTGATATTCACTCAAATCCAAACATTATGAAATCTATTCACTTTTCAGTGAAGTGACAGAAACAAGATTGCAAATCCTTTCAGTGGAAACCCATTACTTGAGCTTTACTTTTACTAGCTAACAAAGCAATTAATGGATATGTCCAGACTGCTATTACTCTACATATGTAGTATAATACAACTCCTGGTTCTTCTGCTGTACAGGCACAAAAAAAAAAAAAACAACAGGAGACTCATGCATGTACTCCCCATGCTCATACCATCTGTTAACATAAGCTTCAACTATCTACAATCTCTTCTTAAATATTGCAAAGTTCAAGGCAATTATTTAGCACTATTCTAAATCCACAACACAAATCACCTTCTTTCAGAATAATATACAAGCAAGCTTTCTCCTAATAGGCAATCTCCCTGCTTCTAGAGTCATGCCTTTAACTACAGGAAGAAAGGACCGTGGCCAAAACATCACGGTCTGAAGAGATGCTTTAAAATCATTCCAGTTTAAAAAATGAATTATCTAATCTTTAAAAACAAGCACTTTAAAGTAGATGAGCAGATTAAAACTCATATTTACACAGACATATTTTACTGCAACAATGTAAAGCACATCTAAGCAAACTAATGCATCCTTTTAAATATCACTCACTCAGATTAAACTCTTAAAATGTGCATAGACCAAGGCATTAGAAAAATTAAAAAGACTTCATATTTTATTACATTTGTAAAAATGATCTCAAAAATTGTCTACATTTCAAGTCCTGTAGCTTGTTCATCAGTGGGTGGATTCACCATCCATGTACACATGTACTGCATGAAGCAGATCACAGCAAGTGATCTCCAGTACAGTAAGTGCTGTTCATCACTTAACATTCTCAACTTTAATTCCCTTTCCTCCCATACCCCAAAAAGAAAATATAAAAAAATCAGTGAAAGTTAAAAGTAAGGCTAGTGTTAAAGAGCACATCTTGTCTCCCAGCTCTAATAACTGCTTGATACTTTCCATATTGGAGACCTTTCCTCTGATTTTCTTTGTCATCTTGGAGAAACTAGAAACACATTTTATTAGGATACAGCCTAATTCTCAATACTTATAGCTTGTGAAAAGAAGTTTACAAGTAATTAGTCTGCCTTTCTGCATGTGTGTCAGAATCTTGCTACTCTATACACACTACTGAAAACAATCAGCCTGAGTCACAGTTAGTCCCACCATTCTCTGTGTCAGGGAATGAAAAATTTATGAGGTGGCAAAACTAAAAAGAATAGCCTATGACAGACTAATTGGATCCTGTACAGATGAAGATTTTTCATGATCAAAGAGGAAAAAAAAGAAATAATAAAAAACCCCCAACAGCCACCATCTTTGAACCTCCCACCAAAAATCACCCACAACAGAACTTTGATGTCTCTGAATAATACCACTGAAAGAATAAGGGGAAAAATACAAACCTACTCTCTTGCAATTAATCTTTCTACCACACTGATAATGAATAGAAAGGATTGCCTTGCAAATAATACTTACACCACTTGTAACTAGAGCCAATTCAATCTATGTTTTTTTCATTCACTTGAGTTTTATCTTTCATCTTGCTCTCTATCCTGCTTAAAGAAGAGTTTGGAGTTTCAAAATCTCCATCAACAAATCAACCTGTTGAATTCACTAAATAAGAAGCCAATAGAAGTCATTGTTCCTCAGCTCATCAGTTAAGATTATAAAATGGGTTATGAAGATGAGCAGACTAAACACATTCTTACTATGAAAAGATTTGCCAGCATTTTTCAAGATTTCAGCAAGCCTTGGTCTTGAGTATCAAGCTGCCTGTATTTGGCTGTAAGTTTATTTTTTTTCCCCTAACTCTATTGAGGCACTCTTAAGTAGCTCTCCTTAAACAAGAGAGAAAAATAATTGCATTAGATATCCAAAAGAGTACAACCTACCTATGTGACAACATTTCTGTTTGTTTTGCAAAAATAAGTAGTCAAGTGTCAAAGAAGCTACAACATATACCTAAAACATGACTTCGTACAAAGAACAGATGAGCGTATAGAGTTTTACAAAGGTACCTAAATCAGTAATAATTTTCCTCCCCTCTTGCCCTTCAGAGCAGATAAATTACTGTTAAGATGAATTGAAACTTAGCCTTCTTATTGTATTTTCAGCACCTCCTTCATCTGGCTGGTCAGTACAAGGACAATATGTAAAATAGCCCAAGCTCTGAGTTTAATACCAGCCACTCCTCACAAGCCCCAGAAGATGCCATCACTCTAATGAGCAATTGCTGTATCCACTGTTCTCAAACGCCCTGCTTCCTAGCAGCTGAAGACCTGCACACCATCTTCATCACTAAGGCCCACAGACACATCCTCTTCTACCTCCTCATCAAGCTGAAGGCTTCCAAAGGAGTACTTATTTCTTGGCATAGGAGAGGAACTCAGCACAACAGGATTTCCAAACACCAGAGGGTGAGTGAAGGGGTTAATGATTTCTGAGTCAGAATCACTAGATTCTGTCCCACTGCTGGTGGAGCCTTCCATCACCTGGATCGCAGCCATATGATCCATCATGCCACTGGCATGCAGTGACTGTATGACCGGGCTCTGCTTTGATTGCCCCCCAGCTGGCATACCATTGGCCATCATCTTGCCTTCTGGAGAAGACATCTTGGCCATCCCACCCCCTTTGCAATGTCTCTCAGATCTATACTCCTGCCCTGGGGTTGAAGATATCTGGCTCAAGATAAAAGGGTCTGTAGCTGATTTATTGCAGAGATTTAGGATTTTTCGTGCATGAGGCCGCTGAGAACCTGGAGAATATCTGCCATAGCCATGGCAGCTGCTGGCATAGCTGTCTTCCTCTGCAGTCCTAGTCCTGCTGTCATGCCCGTTTTCTGAGATATAACCCTGAGAGCCAGTTCTACTCAGGCTCATGCTGGGGCTTGATCCTTTGCTACTGGGAGGCAAAGGAGTGGCCAGTGGACTACGGCTCCCTGGCCCTCTAAACATTTCATCAACCAGTGAGCTGTGCCTTGGCACCCTGGGGCTTCCCACAGCGTAGAAGGAGAGATTAGCTGGGTTATCATCAAGGTACTCTTCAGAGAGATACTGGGAAGATTTTATAGAAGCGGAGGAATCCCTGTATCTACTTCTATTAAGATTTTCATCTCTACAGTGAATATAGGCACCACTGGTCAAATCACCCTCATGATTGTCATTTGTTTGGGAATATGACCGGGTTATTTGTTCTCTGAGGAGATCATACTCGCTATCTACATCACTGCAGTCAATGAAAGGAATGGAGGTGCTGCTGCCATGAGCAGCCCTGGATGCTGGACCTGTGCTTGGTTGCTGTGACTGAGGTCTGTTCTGCTGCATCCTGTCTGTAGCAGCCTCCTCTTCCTCCTCCACTGCTGACACCACTGCTCCATCCACCTTTCTGCCTTCTTTTGGGCTCTTCTTTAATGAAGGGCTCTTGTGCTGTCCAGTGTCTTCCACTGACGCTTTCAATTCCTTTCCTTGCTGGCAGCTCTGCACTGCTGCAGCATCATTGTCATCTCCATAGGCAAAGCTGGAGCTCTGGAAAGACAAAGGAGGAAAAGGAAGGGGTAGGCAAAGGGGGAGAGAGGGTTGAGGGGGAAGGGAGTCAGGGGGAAAAGGCTAGGTGTAATTATGCACTACAATTCTACAATACATCCTTCAGTAACATAGGATCTCTTGAAAGTAGAGGAGGTAACCGAAGCTTCAAAATGAATTAGAAGGAAAAAAAAAAAAAAAAAGAAAAAAGAGTTCTCTGATTCTGAAGAACAGATGATGGGGGAAAACACGTAAGCTAAACAAAGAAAGAAAAGGAAGACAGAACATGGTAATATGTAAAAAGGAGCAATCCAGATATTTCCATGTTCTAAGATAGCCATCAACACTGAGAACATCAAACTGTTTATACTACTCTGAAGCTGGAGGGATAAAAAGATAAGCATGTAAAGACAAATTCTGCATGGCCTACTTCTAATCTCTAAAAAAGCCCAAAAGGTCATACATGGGTTTTTGAAGACAATGCGTTCAACCCCTGGAGCCTATCTGCCTCTAGTTTGGGGACTGGCTTTTCTGCAAACAAATATGCCAGCAGTAGCTATGCACCATTTACCTGAGCTTGTCTTTGCAATATTAAAATGCTAAAAGACACTTGAAATAGGCTGCATGTATAGCAGAATTATCCAAATTCCCCAGATTTGCAGGAATGAAAGAGCTTGTGAATATCAAAAGGAAGCAATGTGAAAGTTTGGGTAACATTCTTGAATATATTAACCTAGTAGTTAGCACCTGCTGTTTAAGCTCTACCACATATGAGGTTATTTGATAAAACACAGATGAGAACAAAGAAAGCGTAAGGAGGGGATAATAACCCCAACAACCTTCTCAGAGAAATAGAGCTCCTCTGCAGACTGTCCTGGGAGAATCATCAGCATGTGGCTGGGTCTCTCTGGGATGCCAAAATGTAGAGTATGTGCACATTGGTTGCATGAGTAGGTCAATACGTAAATACCAGAAATCATCAAACTGGATTAGTCTTTGAGTAGGGTAAGTGAGCTGGGAACCAAATATGGGAGCAGCCATAAATCTGGGCCAAGCACTGGAAAAATAGAGAGGACATGGCTACTGGAGAGGTGCAATCCAGGTACTGGAGAGAAAAGAGGGCCTAAGGACTGTGTGCTCGTAATGTCATAAGTCTAGGAGCAGCTAGCTACTGGACAAGCACATTTGCATGTTCATTTCTTTGCGAGGTAGCTGGGAACCAGGCTTCAGCTACGGGGCAGACTGCATGTCTAAGATGAGTTACTGAGAAAGACTGTGTGTGCGTTTACACATGTACTGATCTGAGCAGTGGCAACTGGAGAAGGGCTGTTAGCCTTGGAGCTTATATGTCCAAGTAACATGAACAGAAGAAATTTAAGGATCCATTAACAGATAGATTTCATCTTTAAGAGCAGTAACTGAAGGGATTCCATACTGTATACATGTATAAATATTTTTTCACTAACAGATTTTCATTCTGATCAGTCTGAATGGAACATGTGCTATTTGTGTTCGTGTGAGTATTGCTTTCTGTTTGTTTTCATCTGTATGGCTGGCTGTGTGTACATTTGCACGTGTGTACATATGTGTGTGAATGAGTCTGTGTGGTTGTGTGGCTGCCAATTATAAATACAAGCTCAGCCACTGGCTGGACCTGGAAACACACAGCTGCTGCAGCTTCACCTCGACTAGACTACCAGATTTGCAAACTCTGAACATATAATCACTATTAATGTAAGACAAATACTTTTGGTATCTACCAGACATAATAACTTAAAAGGACACAGCTGAAATTTCTCTGAGGAAATTAATACAATGTTAATATAATGGAATATCTTGTCCTGGGCAGCCAACGCTCCTCACTGAAGGAAAATAATTACATTTTCCCAAGTGCAATCACCTGCAAAACTTGGAACCCCGGCAGTAACACTGCGGATTGCAGTTTTTCAGGTGGCCATTAGCACAGTTCAGACAAGCTCACTATTTATACTTGTGCTGCTGTCTAGAAACAATTCTGTTCCATAGTGGAAATGAACACATTCCACATCAAAAAAGCTGAACTTTATAACATCCAGAGATCCTGAGCTCACGCTTAAATAGAAAGTGAGCAGAAACCTATGTTCCTGAAGTTTCCAAAGATCAATTGGAAGTGGGTAATGTGATAAGAAATGTTTAAAAGGCATGATGCAGGCTTTCATCAACATCACTGACTTGTTTTGGCACCTCTGTATGCTGTTCTGAAGGCTGTACTGTCAGATTCCTGATGGAACGAATCTTGCTGTGTTTCCTGGAGATAAAAGCAAAATCACAGTAAGAGGCCATTTCAGTTTTACCACGAAAAGGAATCAAGAGACATGCCTACTTGAAAACAAAAACTTTGAATAGCACCATTCACAAAAGGTTTGCTCCAAAACAGATCCTCCCTTCTGTAATGCTTAAATGTGCTACGTGTTGGAAACATATTATCGTAAGAAAAGAGAGAAGCACTGAACAAAAAACGGTCCATCAGCAGAAAATGAGTCATTAGCAATAAATTGTCATAATCTTTGCGGCAGTTTGTCCATGAATTTCAGCTCACTAGAAATAAGATCAGTTCCAATAAAATGCACTCTAGCAAAGTTAGATGTTTTCCCTGGAGATCTCTCCCTTGAGGATGTTTGTACCTACTCCTGCTACCTTCTCTTTTATTCTCAGATGAGTATGTTCATTTAAAACCCATTTAAATCTCTTTCTGCTCACATATATTAATCACATCCTACTGAAGAGGGTGCAAATCAATATGAGAACAGTTTACCTGTAACAGTAGGACATTCACTGCTGAAAAACAAATTGAAGACTATAGATTTTAAATAAACTATAGATTGGTTATGCAAACTTCTGCCAAACATTCAGGACCAACAGGATATCATACAAGTGATAAACTGTGAAACCAACAGAGAAGGAATTTTTTTACTTTGAATGATGCTAATCTCTTATAAATAAACAGAGGCTGCTGCTTTAATTTTTTTTTTAAAAAAAAAGCTCATTTATTTTCCTCTCACCTTTCAAACTGTACTTTTTTGTGCCCTCCTTCTTTAACATAGTCAAGAACTTGCTTCTGAGTCCGGCCACTGAAAGAAAAAAAATGGTTACACTACTAATCTGAGGTTCTGAATTTCTCACAGTAAATACTTCCTATCACCTGGTCATCATAAATACGTATGTGGCCTGCAAATGAAGTCATGGCAACCAGAAAAATATTTGTCAGTATCAGTAGAAACTCACGTAAAATCATAAAGAAGGTCTCTTTCTTTATGACCATATACTCACAAAGCTTCTACCTTTTGGCATATTACCATGTGTTGTTTTTTTTTTTTATTACGGAGATACCTTATGATGTTATGTCAGAACTAATTAAATTCAGCTATGTGCCCTTGACTCACCCTTGTGCAATATGACTGGGAAATCACCCAGCATAAAGCAAAGTAGAGGTTAAGTTTTACATGAACAAAAAACATCCCTGAAGCTTTCCAGGATTCAAATCCCAGCCTTACCTCGTATGCTGGAACCAAAAAGAAAGCTGCTAAAATGCATTTCAGTTGTAACATAACTCAGTTACGTCAGCTAAACATACACACAGTCTCTGCAAAGATTTAGGCTGGAACTTGCACACTTTCCTTATGCTACACACCATAAAATTGTAGTGAGAAAGCCCAACATCTCCTACTGTGCAAAGATAAAAACTCCACAGGGAACTGGGAACAGCAAAGGAAACCTGCACCTCCAGATTGTTTGCTAACAGAAAAAAAACCCAGCACCTTTCCATTCATTTCAACCGATTTACTGAAAGGCCTGAAAAAAGTAACCACATGCATATGCATATGCAGCACAGCTCACAGTGAATGCAAGATGTAGGCAAAATCTGTTCTCCAAAGCAAGAGATAAGCTGAATGCATTTACATTTTACTATTTACTCTGTCAGAAACTCAAAAATTAATAGCTTGTTTACCCTAGTTCTTTCTATCTTAATTAATTTGTTTTGCCAGTAGGAAACAAAGTGGGAAGATAGAATGGCCGTATCTACTGGGTACATGCTCAAGGCAGGTACAGCGTACCAACAACATTATCTCAACAAAGAAGGTGTTTCTGGTTGTTCAATTTGTATCAACTTCCCGAACAAAAGGAAAGGGTATTTGCCCCTGACATGCACAATACTGTATCTACAAACAGAAAACAACAACAAAACATCAAGAACTGAAAAATCCAACCATCTAACTCTTCAATTCTTCCTACATCTCTCATCAATACTGCAGGTAGACCTGGTCTTAGCATAAGTTATCATCTCGTATAAACCGTTTACAAGCACGTGGGCTAAGCATAGAGAAAAGACATCTCTTAAACTGTGTAGGGATGGATTTACCCCAGGGCCACACCATGAAAATGCAAGTCTCTACTCTGGTATCCATAAAAGATCTTTTCTTATAGACAGAGAGTCCAAGGATTGCTGGAGAATTGTTAGCTGGTGTAACTTGGGACACATTTTCTCGAGTGAAATCAGCTGGAACCAATACACCTGATACCTTACCTCTAGACAGTTACTTTGCAACAGCTACTACAAAAATCAACGCAGGCTTTTTCCCCAGTGTTCTCTGCACTATTCTGGCTGAGAAGATACAATTAAAAATATATAGGAGCAAACTACAGATGGGAAGCTGAAAACAGTGGGTTTAATCCTACATCATTAAGGATATGCATGTGATTTTGAAATATGAAGTTAACAAAGGTGGAAAGAAGAAAGCAGGTCTCACCTGAACCTAAACGATGAACCTCTAGAAAAAAGAACAGGTTTGGGCTTTGGTTTAGGTTCCTCAAACAGCCTGAAAAAGGCATGATGCTCCACACAGATCTTCCAGAACGATTTGCAAAAATCTCGACTGGCCATAAGGAATTCCAGAGTGTCCTGGAATGAACTCTGAAAGTTGAGAGAACGTTCACAATGTGAGCAAGCAAGCAACACACATTACAGAGACACCCTGACAAAGCAAGACCTATGCTACTAAAAAAAAAAAAAAAAAAAAAAAAAAAAAAAAGAAAAAAAAAAAGATTTTTCCCAACTCATTGGCTTTCAGTATGAATAGACCCTACTCTGCCTTTTAGACATCAATGACCTGCCTAGCAATATCACAGCTGTTGCTTAAGCTTTCTTTCATTGACAAGTATGACAGAGATAAAGAAGGGGTCTCACAAGCACAACATGTGAAGAGGTGGTTTACATAGTTAAGAACCAATGATATAGTTCCAGAAGCACAGTCAGAAGAAGACTCTGTGACATTCAGTTTACATTTCCTTTAGTAGGGCTGCTCACCTGAGATGCTGGTTTGATGTTTTGAACAAAAGTAATTAAAAAACTCTCAAGAGGTGACAAAAACATATGTTTAATCTGGGAGTAGAAATTTACCAAATAACATTTTGTCAGCTTCACCAATCTCTGACACAGACTTACATTCACATCAGGCCGTAGTTTGATAAGAAAACGTTTCCTCTTGAAGCTCAGCTTTCGAACCTTAGCCCAATTGAAGGCATTGATCTTGGTGTGGCCCTGTAAAGGACAGAGCAGCAGAATTTATGCATTACAGCTCTGAATGGAGAAATTCAAACCACTACAAGTCTGGCAAATATTAATCTTCTATTCTCTTCATTTGCGATTATAGTGTTTCTTCTCATTCACCCCTCAGTGCTGCAAATGTCAACATACATTCTTAACCATAAGCACCCAGTAGTAGTAGACTGAAGGCAGGCACTTATAGCTCTTGAACTTTTGTAGGACTAGGCATACTGACTAGATGTGAAACTATGAAATCCAGTATCACTGTACAAAGCAGAGCAGCCTATTTTGTCTCTTCATAGGGAACAACTTAAGTAAAAGGAATCTGAGTAGTCTACCTGTTTCGGAAATGTAAGAAAATATTTTTAAAAATACATGCAGCAAAAACAAACAGTAAGCATGAGAGAAATCCTTCTAAAATACCATTATTCTCAATGAGAGCATCATTAGCCCTTTGCCCCAGTATCACTGTGGAAGGGGTTATATAAATCATCCAGTTCCAATTCCCTTGCTGTGGACAGTGACAAATTGCAGTAGATCTGTTGCCCAGGGCCACAAGCAGCCTGGACTCAACCACATCTGGGGATGGGGAATCCATAGCTCCTCTGGGCAGCCTGTGCCAGCACCTTATTTGCCCTCTGAGTAAAGAGCATCCTCCTAACCTCTAATCTGAATCGACTCTTTTACTTCAAAAGTTATCCCTCGCCCTACACTAAAGAGCCCCTCTTCATCTTTCCTGTAGGTCCACTTTACTGAAATATAGTCTCCCCAGAACCTTCTTTACCCCAGGCTGAACAACCTCAGCACTCTCAGCCTCTTTGTAGATGAGGTGTCCACTTTAGAAGTGGAGACACTGTTTTAGAACATTCATTACACCAGCTTGCTCAGTAAAGATTTCAAGACACACATGCCTACAGTGCAGCACAGAGGTTTCAAAGAACAGCAACTCGGGGATGGTTGAATGCAGAAACTCACGTTGGTTTGGGCTCCGTCACCAGACGGACGTAGGAGTAGTGACAGCGTGATGATCTCTGCTAAGTCAGTCTGCTGTCTAAGAATCACATAATTAACCTCCTTCAGAACACTCAGAAGCACTGACACTGATTTCTTAATAAAAGGCAGACTTCAAAGTAAGTCTGAGTGGGTATGTTTAAGCCATTTGTCAGTGAACCTTTATTTTGATTTTTACATCAATGTCATTCTAATGTGGTCTTTACATTTTCAATTTCTCTCAGCTATACCCATAATAAATAGATGAACGGAAGGCTCCAATTGCTGGGCAGACTCCAGCAGATCAGAGCCTGACCTCAGTTTCTCTCTCAGCTCTCAGTCTTGGAGCTGGCTCCAGCAAAAATTCCACGTGGGCAAAAACAACCCACTTCTCTTTGAAAGACTCTACAACAAGGGGAGATAACAGACTTTTAGAGCTGTACAAATCAGACTTTGGGCCTTCAGCTGGCAGCTGCATCGATACGGAAAGACCCCAGCAGTCTGCTGGGATTCAGTGATGCCCATACTATTTTGGATATGTTCCTTCAATTGTAAGACAATCTTAATTTATAAAGGTTTGCAATTCATTAATTCAACTGATGAAAGTGCTGTAGGGGAGCAGGGAAGGGTCTGTAAATACAACTGTGATACTGTTGTGTACATTTTCACAGTAACTTCATGTTCTCCTGCTTCAATCTATGCTTCAGTTTTGTAGCTGTACTGTCAATCCATTTAACTGCTATGAGTTTTTATTTTTTATTTTTTTAATTTAGAGCTTAGGAAGTTCCACACAAATGTGTGCAAGAACTTCTTTACAGTGAGGTGACGGAGCACTGGAACAGGCTGCCCAGGGAGGTGGTGGAGTCTCCTTCTCTGGAGATGTTCAAGACCTGCCTGGATGCCTACCTGTGCAACCTGCTGTAGGGAACCTGCTTTGGCAGGGGGGTTGGACTCGATGATCTCTAGAACTCCCTTCCAACCCCTACAATTCTGTGATTCTGCGATTAGACATTTCTGAGTTCATTTTTTGCTGCTGGTTTTTGTTGTTTTCTTTTATTAAAAAAGACAAAGTACTCTTCAAGGTTGGAAACGCTGTACTGTTTTAACTGAAGTCAAATGAATGGTGGTAAGTATTTGTAAATGGACATTTTAAAGAATAGTTTACTTACTGCTTTTGACACTGTGCAGAAAGAGGCATTTGGGATGCTAGCAGATATAAACTCAACTGAAGTGCAACCAGCTTATGCAAGCTGACTATCTGTACTTTCACATCTATAAAATTCCAATTTGTTATTTCTCTAAGGAGAAGTGGAGAACAAAAATTCAATAAATTTGCTAATAATGCTTCATGAACAAGGCTGACTGAGGCAGCAGAGCAACGAAATCTAAGGAAAATGCTTTCTAACTCAGCAAAGGTAAAACAGCCAAAGCTGGTCAAGGATACCACAACATTACAGAGAGCTTGCACTCACTTCCTGTATTCTTCACCTTGTACTCCTGGTGTCTCTTATTCGTCCCTATTTCACAACCATTATTATGCACCATGCCTACAAGACCTGCTTGCTCCTTTATGCAGAAGGTGTCAGCGTGACCAACTTGCAAATTGTGAGCTGCAGCTCAGTTTGCACTTTGAATAGTGCATTGTAGTTCGAGATTGAGTTCTAGCCTGTGTGTGCAAACAAGGTATGAGTCCCTGGAAGTAAAGGACATAGTGGAGCTATATAAGGTTTGAGGCTATTGTTAGAAAAGCTTTGGAAATTCCTCAATTTTCTTAAACAAATTCTTCCCGAATGGTTAAGGCCTTGGATTCTTATTGCTCTAAGAGATTTCTCTGCTTTAAAAAGAGCAAAGTCATATGCTGAGTGGCTCTAACCTGAAACACCAGAATGCCTGTGTTGGCAACAGCCAGGTTGATTTTTGTCCCTTCCCTGTCCTTGGCTGGATGCAAGCGGATTCCATACATCTCCAGCCGACGGGCAATTTCCAAAAGTTGGAAATCAGATTCTGCTGGTGTCTGTCCCCTTGAGAAACAAAAGAGAAGACACACAAACTATTCACACCGATTAATAGAAAACAACGGGTCCTCTAGTGCATAAATAGACATTTTACCAGAGACTAAAAGCTATCAGAGCTATTACATCTGATTGTCTTTTCTATCTCCACAGAATTTTTTTTTAATCAGATTAAAAAAACATTGCATTATAGTATAGACCAATATCAAAGTATTCAGTTTTTACAATCTACTAGAAATTTTGACCACTCCAGTACTGAGACACCTGAAACTTGGATTTTGAGCCGTTAGCTTTAACAGAAGTAATTCTAATTGTTTTCCACTGAAAAAACATATTATATTCCTACAAAATGAAAATAAATAAATGGAAGTCTGTAATGGTGTCATTGTAAAAGTGAATGCAAAACAGAAATGAAGTGAAACAGGAGATACTTTAACATAAACATTGGAAACCCATGAGCACTAAACTTCTTACAACTGAATTAAGCAAAAATTCCAATTATCAGCAGAGTAGAGCTCCCTACACTCATCTCCAATTCAAGTTAGTTTAAAATGAAACTGCTCAAGTCTTGAGGTGTTTTCATAGCAAAAAAAAACCCTTTCATGTCTTATTCCAAATTTTTTCACAACTGTACCTTTTTTCCTCAAGACTTTAGGAGACCAAGTCACTAATGCGCACCATCACCTTGAGTGCTGATCCCCTCAAGTCCCTAGTTCTGCAAGCACTCTTTGCTTTTCCCAAAACTATCATTAAATTTCTTCTTTAACCATCTCTAAATACAGCATAGAAATGTGAAAAAGCAACACTGAATGTCCTTGAGATCAAAAAGTGCACTGTCACAAGTGCCTGACTGATCAGCTATCATTTGCAATCATATCTGCATGCACGGAATCAGCAGTGAAGCATTTTGGATGAAATAGACTGTAAAATAAGGACATGCTTGAATGAATATCAAAATCAATTGTTCTTTAAGCATTTTATTATGATGATGGGAGAAAGACAACTGTAAATTCAAAAGCTTGGATGTTTTTTTGACAAGTAAACTTTGAGAAACTCAGAGACCCAAATCTCTTTTGCATATACAACATAGCAAGTATTAACAAAACTACACTAAATTAAAAGAAGACTAAAAAGGAAAAAGAAAAAAAAAAAAGTCTTACATGTGATTACGGTGAAATTCCATGATTTTGTCTTCTAGTGCTTCCTGCTGAGGTATATACTTGTTCTTCGCTAAGTGTTCACGGTCTATGGTTTCATCAAAATCCCCAATCTCAGCTATGGAGAATTTCAAGAAAAGTCTATTAAAACACTAAATTAAATCTGAGTTATTCAGGCAATCCAAAAGGTACAGATAGCTGGGAAGAGGGTAGAGAAGCAACCACACGAAGCCATGACTCTGACTCACGCTATTTTATCTTTTATACATTCCTCCCTTCTCATCTCTATGAGTACCTGCAACTCAAGGGTTCCTCCCACCCACAGTCATGTACATAGATGTCAGATGTTAATTGAACAAATGAAATCATCACAGTGCTGCTTTGATTTATGTGCAGAATAAAATGAGGGTAACTGGGAGAACAGCGTTAATTCAGCAGATCGCATCCGTCTCTCTTATGCACGGTAGCGCTCAGGTACCTTTCCCCAGAGCAGGCAAACACAAGCTTCCTCCCCAGGCCCATGCCCTACACTCTTATCTCAGGGGAAATCTGAAGTGAGATGGTTTCGTTTGTGTGTTTGAACACAGGCACATAATCAGCAGGTTATGAAACATTCCTCTTCCACAATTTTGCAGCAGTTTGAGACACATTCTGTCTCCCTCCTCCTCAAAGTTGCTCCCATCTGCTGCAGTTACTTAGCAATGTGTGTGCAACAGTATGCCACACCCGCCTTCCATTTTGCAGTCCATTCAGAGAGATTTCCTTTCCGTCTAGGGGGAGAGAGGGTCAGGCAATCTATGTGTGGCTGCCAGATTAGTATCTTCTTGCCTGCTATTCTTGGAATGCTTCTTAAAAATCTTGCTATTGGCTTTTTCACAGAGTGATGCAGCAACCTCTGCCTGCAGATCTGCCAGAACATTACAAACAACGCTGCAACAAAAGGCTGCTATCTTATTAATGTAAGTGAAATTAAAATGCAGCTTCCCTGTATTAAATCCAGGCTGCAGGCAGAATGCAGACTCAGATCCTTGCCTCACTTTCACTTCAGTTCTGCCCATGTAAGTGACCTCTTAAACATGTTCTGTCCGAAATGAGCTGGTTTTTGATAAAAGAAAGGTTGAAAGAGATGCCTGTAACACTGCAAAGTGATTTCTGGCAAAAGGTTGCCTGATAGTAAACATACTTGCAAACATGAGAATCGATAAACTCACGCTGACAGAGAAGATGAGGACCAAGGTATCTACAAATGACAGAAAAGTAACCTTTCAACCCAACCAGGCTGCAGAGTTGGAAAAGAGCTACTGAACAGTGTCTGATTTCCATTCCCTTCCTCATTTCATCCACTCTGAGTCATTCCTTGAGATGTGTGGCTACAAACACATCCCAAATTATTTGAGAATTCTCCTTTGTAAAAAAGTCTCTTTCATTCCCATATCTCAAGCAGGTCCATCACTCCCATTTCACTTGATTCCAGTGATTCTAATCTGTGTTGCATTTTTAACCCTAACTAAAACAAAAAGTAAGCTTTTCCTCTTTAAGGGGCCATAAGCCTGTCTAAGTTTGCAGCACCTCAAAAGGCATGAACTAGACTCTTTAAAATGCTGTTCATACTTTGTAGTAGACCTTTTACACAGAAGCACTTAACCACCTTACGTAGGGCTTTCTCCAGAGCCCAGAGAACATATGACTTATTCTATTGCTACATGATTTTTATAGTGTTCTCTGTCAACTGCAAATTCATTATCAAAATTGTCCTCCAGGCTTTCTAATTACTTTCATTCTCTACGACCTTGTACCAAGCATCTTTGCTTTCTTCTCACCCCAGCTCTGCTATCACTCCCTCTACAAAGGAGCTGTATCTTGAATATTATCAGCCTTGCATATAGGTCTTCTTACGTTCTGTTTTAGCTAAAGATTGATTTTCATTGAGGCTTCCCTTCTCTTAGCTTGCAAGTGCATTACACACTCTCTGTATTCTGCCTGCATTAGTACTTCTGATATGTCTAATGCTTTGTATTTCAGCTCTTTTTGTTTAATCAGACCGTCTTCTTACTTAACATATTTGCTTTATTGCATCATTTGTTGTATCAGTGTCCTCTCATCCAACACTTTCTACAATGCTTCTGAGGTGCTTTTAAATAGAATGTTTCATTTATAAATTTTGTTCTGTAACATACCTGCTAATTTAACATAAGCCTATTTGCTATCATATTGGATTTCATATTAAAAAACACAACAAAAAACCAACAGTCCATAACACTGCTATAAGCCTGTATATAAAGGCTGTATATAAGCCTAAATATAAAGGCACTTGGAATCAGATATCCCCCATGGAAACCGCTGGTAGGCACAGCATCGATAAGACATACAATACCTAAACTGTTATGTTCTCCATCTTTCCACTTTGATACCATTACTCTTATCAGCTGTCAAGTTTTATTTTTGTAGCAGACAAATATGGGATATTTCTTTAGCTACTGAATAATAAGGCAGAGAGAAAATAAATAACAAAAGACAGTCACATGGGTAAGATACAGTCATAGCTTCTTATCAGATTCAATTTTCACAGAAAAAATGTTCATGAGACTAAGGTGGAAGAATAAATGAGACGGTCACAAAGTTTTAGCTGAGGTTTCTAGCAAACACACAAAAAAGAGGGAGGGTGAAAATCATAAACATCCAGAACAGCCCAAGTTGCAGCTGGGAGCTGTGAAGAGGCACCGCAAGGCATAAAATCTCTCTACCCAAAGCAGCAGTTTGGATTCTGTGGATACTATCTTACCTCTGCGGGATGAATCCCTTGCCTCTCTCCTTTTATAAGATGGAAAAAACACTTCTTTTTTTCCCCAACATAAAAGTATCTCACTTCACCATCCATAAGGAGAGTACTACTTGTTTCCTAAAACTACAGTTCACAAGTCTGCACATAAAGCTCAAAGGTGAAGGGGACAAAGAGCTAAAAAGATTTCAAAAGGAAGACTATTCCATTCAACATTATAACGCATCTCAGTGCATGAGAGCAATGGTGGTGATGTGACATTTCTGTACACCTTTAAAAGACAGCTTCTTGCCTTCCTGTACTTGTGTGCCAGGGGGGATGGCCAAGTGCACGATGGAGGAATTTTGAAAAACATTCAGTAAAACTCGAGTTTGACTGTGCACAGAAGTGAAAAAGAAGCCTTGTATAAGTGTAAGGACATCCTGGGATTTTATCCTTTCATGCTAGGAAAACAAGCTAGTAGTTGCATTCAGCAGCCCAGGCACCAGAGCTGCAGAGGGTTCGGTGAAGAATTGAATTGAATAATCAATAAGAGATGAGCAAGACATCAACTAAGATCTACGTAGAAGTCATAAGAAAATAATACATAGGCAATAGAATAGTTCAAGAGGGGATGATCATGAAGCAGCACCTCTACAACAGAAATATGCACTAAGGTATTCTCTCCCCAACATCTTTATTTGGTACAAAGACATCTGGTAGGGAAGACCCACTCTCCTAGAATACAGTGTAACAAATGATGCTCAATTTCCCCAAAGTTACCAAGACATTTTTATCAGTGAAGACAGAAAATTAGAACTAGCTTAAAGAAGGAAAGAACTACCACTGGTGTACTGAATGCTGTTAATAGGCAAAACTAAAATATACAAAAAGCTTGCTAGCTAAGGATTTATTTTTCAAGCCTGTGCTGCGAAAAGACTCAGTTTTGAAATGGTTTGAAAAATCCAGACTTTTCCAAAGGCAGCTGTACTTTACTGCTACTCAGTCACATTGGGCAATGATGGCCATGGCAGATACAAAAGCACACAATATCTGCCTTTCCAGTAACACTTGATAAGAAACAACCCTAACACTCAGACTATGAGAAAGGATCATGAGATTTATCTACTCAACACTGAAGAACTTCTGAATACCTTTGTTGACTGCAATTTCCACACAACAGCATTTAGAACAAAGGTCTGGCTGACCATCATATATGTGAGTTAAGTATTTTTTCCTACTCTTACTCTCAACAAGAATATCCACAGTCTCGAAGTGGAAAACATACAATGCTTTCCAAGTGATTCTGAAGTCAAAAGAAGCTGTGATATAATAAATAAGTCCATTGAACAGTCTTCTTGTAGATGCACTGCAATTTAAAAAAAAAAAAAAAACTTGAAATGTGTTGGGTTTTCCTCTTCCTTATCAGTTTCCTCTTAGGAACGTGACTTAGTCTGGCATTCTAAGCATGTTTATTTACTACATTCTCTAGACAGCATTCAAATTCCTGGAGATCTGAATGCTCTGCTGACATAATACAATGCTAAATACAAATAATGAAGCAAAAATTCAGGAGAATTCAACCTGCTTGCCTGCAAAGTTTGCTTTTAAAAGGATCCTACACAGACCATCAAATGAGTACTTTAAAAATGCAAATCCAATGGCCAAGAGCTCATTTTTATTTAAAAGAGTAAATTCTCTGCATTTTAATGCTATTATACAGAAATACAATAAATTGTCAACATGACTCAAGCCATCTCCTACTAGATTGTAACAAGTAACCCAGCAAAGCATGTCTAATCCTCCCAGAAGGAGGGAACTTACACTGTACTATGTGTGAGACTAAAAGGGCAGTGCTGGTATCATTACACGTTAGCCTTCCCTGTGCCAGGTCCTGCTTCACTTGCAATGCAAATAGGTACCTGCAAAACAAAGACAAAGAAAGAGTTATGCAAAGCAAGAGAAAAAGATGGAGAAGTTTTAAACTTCAGGTCCATTTTTTTTGCAGTACATTCCTTTTACTTTTTGGCATCTACAGAAGTGATCTGAATATTATAAGTAATATAAGTAATAAGTAAATCATAACAAGTACTATATGACAGTCCTTACCATCTTACATACTGGCTGGTTGTTTATCAGAATCAAAATACATCCCTTTTTCTTTCTCCATTTCTATCTCTCTTAACCAGATCAACGAAATATGGAAGCAATTTGACAGTAAAAGCAAATGTGACAGCTGTTACACACTCAGAAACTGCATCTCAAGATAATGGACCTACTTGCAACCAAGAAGAAATGCCAGAACAGAAGGGGAACTTAAGTTTCCATCTTGGCAGTCACTTGGAAATATGGAGCAAGGTCTTTACTGAATGACTTTATCTAGCTCCAATACTTCTGCAGCACATAATCCTGCACTGTTAAGAGCCATTTTTAACACATTCACTTACAAACCAGTCATCGAGGGGAATTCTACATTCACAGCTTATGTGCACCGACATCACAGGTCCACAGCACTATTTCAACATTTAAATTTATTTCTGCTTCAACAGAAATTGAAATAGGTTAGTTTCACTCAGCATCAAATTCTTACCTAGAAAAAAAAAAATAACCTCATAGCAGGCGTTTCTCCAACACTTGGAATGTAATCCAAATTGGACAGGCACCTTAACAAGCCTTGCAGCGACCACAGATCCTCTGGGGAACTCATGCAAGAATCTCAACACTTTTTACTAAGACTGGATTTTAATATATTCAGTGAGAACTCGCATTTGAACAGTGAATTTCTGAATGAGATATAGGTGAATTAAATGAAAAATGCAAACTGAGCAGAGGAGTATGGATGCCAAAATACAGAATACATGAAATAATATAGCAGATCTAAATAATGTCCTTTTGAAACCTGCAGACATCTGCTTTGCCATACAAAATTCACCCTACTAGAAGCGAAAAGCACAGACGTATTATATTCTCTGCTTCTCCTAGTGATAAAACCATTCCCTGTGGATATGCTTTCACATCCTACACACTGCTGTGTACATACATTCAAGATCCCCAGCACACACGTTTAAAATCTAACAAAAAAGTCATTAAGATTCAGAGATATGCCTCCAGGCACAGAAAGAGATCACCAAAAATCAATTTACACTGCACATACTAAGCAACTGCTACGCAGAATATCTACTCAGAGACAGTTCCACATAATGCTGTGAGCTGTCCTTTATTATTTTCACTCAGTCTTTTAGGTAAATTTTCCTTCTTCCTATTTCACTTTTCCAGTTTTCTCTGTTCAAGTCGGTAACAGTTATCAATCATTTTTTTTTTTTTACATTCCATTGCTCTGCTATCAAACCAAGACAGAGAAACACAAAACACCACAAAGGTGAACATGATCTTTATAAAGCTGTTTAGGCAGATACAAAAGCTCTTTGTAAAAGAGAATATCATCTTATGGGAGGATTAAAAGTAAAAACGAATAATGAAAATAGAGAATCGGAACAGAAAAATGTAATTACAAAGAATAGCAATTCTAGACCAGGAGTTGAAAAGTTTCAGTGAAGTACTGCCATGAAGCAGTATGTTTTTTTCCCCTCACATACACATCCACCTACAGAGAAATACAATTCATGTCTTTATGCCAGAGTGAAATTTAGAGCTTAAATCAAGTTTTTAAAGAGCACTGAAAACAAACACACGCTTTAGGTACTCTTTCTACACACGTCCACCCTTCTATCCTTCTGCCCCTCCCTCTTTGTTTAATTCCTCCTCCTATCCATTTCTCCATCTGTAAATGGATGGAGCCGTGCAGACCTTTGGCATTTGCACTGGAATACTGGCTGCTGCAGTAGAGTCCCCCAGCTGCTGCAATTTGGCAATTCCTGCAGAGCAGCTTTGTCCCAAATGTTTGTGCAGACACACATGTTCCCCAGTGTAGAGGAGATATAGGTGAGATATAGGTGAATTACTCCCCGGGGCACTCAATGGTGGGGGGAAATAACTTCAAGTTAACATTGAGAGGGAGTCATCGATTCTCACCCAGTCATCTCCAATCCCACATTCTCCACTCTGTTCACCACAGATTTCAGATTAAAAAAAAAGTAGTCAGACAACTACTAACCTTGTCAGTTCCTCCTGCAGCTGAGCATGGTCAGGTGGGAAGAATTTTACCACAAATTTTACAACAACGTGCTTCGGTCCTAGGGGAAAGGCCAAAAGAAGTTAGTGATCTGTTGGTAATGCGTTGGCCAAATTTTATGTCACAAACGATGCACAGGGGGTATGCAGGATCTCCAGTGCACACAGATAAACCAATCTTCCATCCTTTGCTATTAGTTCTGATGCTCTTCAGGTTACTGACAAATGACAAAATAAAACATATGCACCATAAAACAGAACAGTCACTTGGTGGAGGGATATTCTGCCAAAATAAAGTCTGTTTTGGGTAATTACATCAGTTGTTCCAATAAAATATATTATGTGCATCTATTACACTTGCTTCAGAACAGGAGGGAGCAAGAATACAGTCTGTTTTTCAAGTCCACCAGCAAATCATTATTTCTGTTTTAACAGCAGCACATTTGTTCTAACAAATACAACCAGTGACAAAAGGAGCAACATATCTCTCACATGAGAGGGAGTGCTTCCAGAGAACAAACTCATACTAACATGATCAGAAGAACATCTAGGAAAAATTAATCTCAGTTGTAAAGCTCAGTAAATGAAGACTTCCACTGATATTTGACAGAGAAACAAAGCGACCAAAGTCTTCCCTGTTCACTTCTACTCTCACCGAAGCTGATGGCTATGTACAGTTCCATTCTCTCTTCCACCACAACATTCCCTGACTTCCCTGACTTCTTTCTTCTCTAATTCTAAGATGCTTTCAAGTTCTGAAGCAACATCCCTGAAAGTAACAGATTTGCTAGCTTCTTCCCATCAACAATTTCTTCTAGCTCTTTTTTTTTTTCTTCATCCTGTTCTTTTTATTTCACCTTTCATTACAGCTACCATTCAGGAATGTACGTTCCTTCATAGCCTTCCTCTGTTGCATGATTTTTTCTCAACAAAATGGTACAAGAGTGAGGCAGTAGTAGCCTTCACTGCTACCACTGCCTCAGTGCCTCTTGGGCCTGACTAAACCGTCTCGATTTGCTGCTGGTTCAGCCTCTTCAGTATAAAGAGTAAAACCACAGGTGTTCAATGTCTGTGTGCTTAGTAGAATTTGCTGCTGGGACGTGACTTCACAGAATACAGCATAAATCTTCTGAGGTCAGAACAGAAATAAAAAGAAACAACAATCCAAACAAAACTCAGTAGAGGAGGTTGAGAAGATAAAGATACCAATCAACAGATTCCGCGTTTACTCAGCCACCTGTGGACTGGCACAATAAACAACAGCAAGGAAGTACTTACTTCTAATCTGTTTCATAACAGGCTTCAAAAGATCAAGCCACACCTGAAAATAAAAAAAGGTGGTGTTATCAGCTCTGAACAAACTACTGCTTGCAAAAGAGCATTTTTTATTGCACCATTTGGATTTCCATTTATTTATCTGGTTCTTCAAGTGTGGGTCTTCTCTCCAAACTCTTGAATATGCTCAGGAAACAGCATTGCTAATAAGCTGTTGCCGCTGTATTGCTTTTGAAGCAACACAAACTCAGAGAGCTGGGAAACTGATTATTTGTTTTTTATCATAACTGCTTCAGAAAGCAACAATCACAGCAAGTTTGGCCAACAGCCATTCACTTTGTGCAAAAACGAAACAAGGAACTGAGAAAGAGACACTCCTGTGCTGTCACTTGTAGTTCTCACTGCAATAATCGACAGAAGTGCAAGTGAAAGACCCTGATGCTTGCCTTTGAGCTGGGAGTAGTGGACAAAGAGAGAAATGACAAGACAACTACCTGGATCTGGGGACCCAGCAGAAAGGCCACCATGAGGCTCAGCAATAATGGCAGAGCTCCCGGACAGGTCCCTAAACCTTCACCACCACCATTTTAAGGAGGAATGTTCTCTCACATCAAGACCATGAGGCAGACACAGCTTCAAGCATGACTAAAAGCAAGCTTACTTTCTGACTGTGTGACATTTTCTCTGTTCTACAAATGTGGGGAGATCAGGCTGAGGCTTTCCTTAACTGAGTTTTTTTTTTTTAAATAACCTTACCTGAGTCTTTCCTTTAGATTGCAAAGGAGAAGAAATGGAGTGAAATAACATCTTTAAAACCTAAAAGCCTACTTTGTAGTCTCAATTAAAATGTCTTGGACAAATCACCTATCCTCCTTCATTGGGTTGTAGAACATAAAAGCCAAATGACTCACAGAAACTAGGGAAGTGCGGAAGCTCACCATCTCCAGCTGACAACTGCACCCAAGATTTTTATTTTGCAATCTCAATTGCACGGAGCCTTCCTCGGAGACTTCTAGAACTTGTAGGGGAACATCCTACAGCCTTCACAAAGGTTAAAGGCAGTAAAAAACAAATTAACTGAGTCTTTCTTTGGGGAAAATATATATATTGAAAAGAATACACCTTTGGCCTTGAATAATTTTAGGTTATGTAGATACTGAAACATCCTAAAAACATCAGTTTTCAAAGGTCACCTGAGAAACCAGACAGAAACAGGTCTGGCTGCTGTATCTGTGCCAGTGTTGTTTGCTATTTTTGTAATTACTTTATGAGGGCTTCCCATTAGCAAAGTCCTCACGTTCTTGCCCTTTTAAACTCACTAATGTTTCTCAATGGAATTCTTTTTATGTTTTTCAGCCTGGGAAAGTTCTTTTCTTTGGAAGGGCTAAGGAAAGTTGGTTACACAAGAATAGGAAAATAAGGTTTATTGCCTGTTAAACTGGTTCTGACACTTTTTGGCATTTCAGTAACTGCAACTGTTTTGTTTCAGAAAGTTGGCATGTACATAATCTACTATGAAGGGTCAGGGACCTTGCCAGATTTAGTGGAGAAAAAAAAGCCAGAATATGAAAAAGCTAATTTACAAGAATATGGGAGGCATACATTTTCCTTGATACAAAACAAAATCTCTTTCTTTCCAGAGGAAATTTGTGTTACAGCATGAGCACAGAAAGTATGTCATTCCTTTCTCCATTTTTCCAATCATTCTACAAGTTACAGCATCCTTTACCAGACTGTTGAATGCCAGCGTATACTGAATGTATGTAGGGAGAGACAAGAAAGATGGGGCAAGACAAAGACTTCATCACCGTCACCAAACCCAGGCAATTAAAACTTGCACACCATGCAGCTCTCACACTGTATTTCTATACAGCCAATCTAAGATTGATTCATAAGCTGGAAAGGAAGAATAATATGAATATTGACTTAGGATCTCTGTTTTCCCTTTTCTTCAGAACTACAAAGGATAGATTATTTATTTTTGAAACAACGTCTGGCATTCTGCAGCAGTGACTGGACTGGAGCAGCTGGAGAACTGGGGCAGACATCAAGTATGATGAAACTGTAAAATCCCAGGCTTAGCAACAATGCCTCATTTCTCCTCACGCTGAGGGAAAGCGCAGCCCTCAGACCCTCCATTTTCATCTCTCGTGCATGTCTTCTCTTCTACATATACAGCACACTTGAACATGTACAGCTGCTGGGCATCATGACATACAACTGTCAACATGTAATACATGAAGTCTGGAGCCTGGCACGCTGAAACAAACACAGCTGAACTGTGAATGTAACTTCACATACACATGATTACATCCAAACAAATACACTGCAAATATTTATTTTTCCTTTGCCATTGCCCTCTTCCCTGGACAAGCAATTAATTATCTTCAGATGATGAGAATGTAAAATATGTATGTGTGTTTTATTTCTTAGATACAGAACTAACCGCAATTTATTTATTTGCGCAATGCTTGAATTCTCCATTACGGCCATTATGAAGCTCAAAAAGTTTTAAATCCCATAGGAGCATTTGTCTCAGCTGCATCATAGAAACTGAGAATTACAATTTAAATGTAAGTATCACTCTCATCCAGAAAGCTGCTGCACACTAAAGCAATGATTCATAACCAAATCTGCTGCTGCAATGGCTTCTGCAAGTTGCTTTTAGAATATAATAGAACACAGAATAGAATAGCTCTGTGGGAAGGGAACACAAAGATCAAGTCCAACTACCTGACCATTCCAGGACTAATCGAAAGTTAAAATATATTAATGAGGGCATTATCTAAGTCTCTCTTGAACACTTACAGGTATGAGGCATCAACCACTTCACTAAGAACCTTGATCCAGTGTTTGACCCCCCCTCATGGTAAATTTTTTCATAACATCCGGTCTGAACATCCTGTGGCACAGCTTTGTGCCCATGCATCCTCTGAATCATAGAATCATTAAGGCTAGAAGATCCTAAGATCATCTAGTTCAACCATCAAACAGGAGCCTAGCAGAGGATCATATCACCAGGGAGCAGCAACCAGCAACTCCCTCCGCTTCCCCTCCTCAGGATGATGCAGAGAGTAATGAAGTTGCTTCTGCACCTTTTTTTCTCCAGAATGGACAAATCAGGTGTCCTTAGTCCCCATAGAACATGCCTCCCAGCTTCATTATCATCTTCACTGATTTCCTCTCAATGCTTTCAAGAACCTTAGCACCATTTTTATATCATGGAGTCCACCTAAAGGTATTAATTCCTCTGAATTTCACAGCCGAGGCACACCTGTCTAGACACAGGCTAGACTGGGGGATCTCCCCCTTTTTGAAAAGCAAATAGTGAAACAACTGGTGGATACAGTGACCAGCACATTCAGATACTTGGCTAATACTTCCTTTTGCAGGAGTAGGAGCTATAGGAGATACCATCCTTGATGCATGGAGGCACATTCCTTTAGGTCAAAGCGGGAACAGCCTTGGGGTTTTCTTTCTACCTTCCTCTTCGTCAGAGCCATAGATCCCCCACTGAGATCATCTGGATATACTTCCAGCCTGCCACTGCAACAGCCTCAGGCACTGGCAGCACTTCAATCCCTCCCGTGTTCTGCCTCAAGCAAATAAACCATTTTGTTTTCACAAGACTGAAAACTGTTAGTTTATTTCAGGTCTCAGAGCAAAACACACAGGGCCATCTATTTGAAACTTAATGACCTGTGAAGTAGATAAGGTTGGTCAGGTGACCTTCGCTATTTTTTAGAAAACTAAAACACAACTGTACATTTCTCCCAGCTTTATCTACATATATAAGGAATGTCAGTATGTCATGTACTAACATGGCTACAGGGACTTCTGTTGTAATAGCTGCAGTCACACTGTTTTGAAGAGTTATGTTCCCTCAAGTTACCTAAAGCATTAGTCAAGGATATTTGGCTGAATATGAAACATCGTAGTAAACCGTGCTTCATGTAAATCCAGAAGCAAAGTACAAAGTGGATCAGTTTTAAAGGTCAACATCCATTTTTTTTCAAAATTTCCTCTTAAATATAGTTAAGCATAAAGCTTTATGACCTATACTGTTCAGCTTAAGTGCCTACATAAGCCTGCACTACGGCATGACAACAGGTTACTGCAGCAGCAGCAGCTAAATCCTCCCTGGCCTTTGGTTAAGAAATACTCCCCCTTAAAGAAAAATTGTATATAGATAGAAACAGATCTTTCTGAAATTGCCTAAAGTTACCTCCTTTAGACCAGCCAGGTTACTGATGCAGAATTCACTGAACAGACAGCAGATTCAGCATGCACCAGAAAGTACCAGTCAAACAACCCAGATACCAAGCATACATGTCAGGAGGTCACATCAAAAAACTAAAGTGAAGTAAACCTCAGAACAAAAGCCATATGAGACTGGGAAGTCACTCGCCTTTGGCTTTTTCTGCTACAGGATACTGTTCCCACCCTGGAAGCATTAGTGCAATGTCTGATTGTTGCCAGCAGCTGTTCTCACAGTCCAAAGTGTCAGGACCAGCACACCTGCTTGTGCCACATGGCTCCACATATAGGACTTTCAACAGCTTATTTATGGTTTTTTTTTTGCCTTATTTTTCTTTTTTATTAACCTCATTATATTTTATCTAACCGTCTTCTTGTCCCAAGATGTTTTTCACTGAACTCCATCACAATCGCTGCAACTTCTGTCTGCAGACTCCACGCTCCAAATTACTTGTGACTATAAAATCAGAGCTGAGACTCTCCAGCAGTCCTGCTGCTGTCTGCTCTACTGCAACTGATAAAAATAAAATGCTTTTCCAACTCATGTTTGAATTGGCTGCTACTTTCAACACAGATGAAACTTGACAGGAATAATCAGGTTTTAAAAACGTTTCTTCAAATCCAGCAGGCAAGAGCTTTTTAAATAAAGTATTTTTTTTCCTTTTTGAAATTCAGGATTAAACATAGCTTATAAGTAAGGAGCTGGAAGAAAGAATAAAGAGCATATGTAGATGAAAACCAGGTGAAAATTAACTTTTTACATACCATCATCTTTTTATGGTCTGGAAACTCAAGGCCAAAATAGTCACCTTCAACAAGGTTCAGGTGGTTGCAAACGGCGTCATGCAAAACTTTCCCTGGAGCTCTTTGCTGTAAGAAGAAAACAAAGCCTAGGGTAAAATGCTGCAAATCAACAAAGATGCTTTTAATTAGTGGCAGAAAAATTACTGTGCTAAGAAGTCATCCTGCAAACAACACTGTCAATGCAGCTAACAAAATCAGCAGTTGTTCCAACCATACCCACAGGGCAGTTGAAAATAATTACACTAGTTTTAAAGCCATGGAAAATATCTATTCATCTCTGGATGGCAGCTCTCAATCAACCTCTAGTGCGTTTTTGGTTTTAAGAGGAAAACATTATAAAACAGAAAAGATCTATAAAACACTGAAGCTGGTTAAGGCTCCTCTGTGCTACTCTCACGAGAGTTAATGAGTGTATCAGAGGATTTGAGAGCTAACATTGCCTTTCACACTGTAAACATCTTCCCACTACAAAGACCAGATGTTCAGCCCAATATTAGCTCCCAGAGACACAATCTTGCTGATTGTGAGGATTCTTCTCATCAGCACATCAGTTAAATCCACACCTGCAGCCAGTACCGCAAATTACAGCTCACCAGCAGTTCCATGGCAATGAAAAAAACAAACAAAACACTTTCTCAGTATATAAAGGCCAATCACTGAAATCAAATATTTTGTTCTCTGCAGAAATATGTGTATTCTAAATCAAAGGTTCCTGAAAAAGAGATCTCGAGTCACTTGAGAATAAACAGTAGCCCACCACTAAATAGCACAAACTCCTCCATTACGAGAGACCCGTGGTCCTGATCACACCCCAGCCAAGCACCCTTGTGCTCAGCTTACAGACTCGCCCTTTTCCTTTCTGCCCAGTAAATAATTATGAGATCAAAATGAAACAGCAGTAAAAGAGCAAACAAAACAAAACCATAAGGGTAGCCAAGCCTGTTAGCTGAATCAGAAAGGACAATCATAAGCCTAGGTTGCTGCATTTCCAACAGGCTTATTGCTGTTATAATCCAAAATTTGTCATGATGTGGTTTGGTCTCTGTTTCACCATACCAAAAGAATCAAGTCCTCACAATTTTCCACCTAATTCCACCAGGTGATTTTCTACCACTAATTCCTGGTTTCCAGCCACAACTCTAAGTACAAAATACCTTTCCAAAGGAAATTTATCTAGCATACGAATTGTGAAAACTCAATACTCAGTAACAAAGCTTGCAAATT
Source organism: Centrocercus urophasianus (assembly GCF_019232065.1). Taxonomy (NCBI): domain Eukaryota; kingdom Metazoa; phylum Chordata; class Aves; order Galliformes; family Phasianidae; genus Centrocercus; species Centrocercus urophasianus. The sequence continues at coordinate 95,320 of NW_024885532.1, forward strand.
AAGGACGTCCATTTTCTGAGGCAGGAACATGCCGCCATGGTGGCACTGCCACCCAGGTGATGCAGGAGGACACGGTGACACAATCCATCGTGGTTGGCCAACTTTGAGAGTGAAATTGCAAGGGAAAAGCCAAGCCCACCTCTGAAGGAACTTGCAGAGCAGGTTTCTGCCTCTGACAGACCTGTGCAACCTGGAAGCAATGTCCCCTTACAGTGCTTTATTAACTGGTATGTTGGCACCTGTGCTACCCCACCACACAAGGTCAGTGGAGGAAAGCAAGCCTGTCTGATCTCAGATCATGAGTAAAAGCAGCAGATTAAAACCTACTGGGTGTTTTCATACAGTTTTTTTTTTTCTTTTTTTTTTTTTTTTTTTTCCCTTCTATGCATTTAGACAACAAAACAGCAGCCTTGTAGTATTTACATCGCTTGGCATTTTCTCTGAAGTATGCCTCAGTAACATGAAATGCTTCTTACTCAAGTATGTGGAAATACAACAATTATTTTAAACTCATGTTAGCTTTGATCAGTCTAAGTCAAAATAAAATCTGACAGTTTATTCAAGGGGAAACACTGCACATATAAAATCTGCTGAGACTTAGAGCCTGATGACACTCCCAGCCTTGCAGGACCAGAAGGAAAAGGAACATCCAAACATCCAGGAACTCTCTGGTCTTACAGAGATGTTGATTCAGTGCTGTTCCATGACATCCTTACTAAAAAATTTAAACACAATAAATTAAAATCTCAGCCTGCTGGGTAGGGAACAGAAAAAGCAGTCACTGGGGTTGCAGCAAACACTGACTGACAGAGGAAGCATTCAGGAATGAATGTGCCGCACCAGTGACAGCATCTGCAGCCCGCAGTAGTGTCTGACTTCAATGTGCTTACAAGGCCTATGGGACAACACAAGTTTTCTCCAGAACGTGGAAGGCATTTTCCAACTGCCAGACGTGAGTTTGCTGTCACGTCTGTCTCACTCACGAGGCAAAGCTTCTTGGCTCTGTGACTGCACCCACATCTCACAAGCCACAGCTTGGCCATTTTCCCTGCTCCATGCTGGTGTGGGCTGCTGGCCTGACTCATGAGGTCTTATGAGCTCCCAGTAACTCTGCATCCATGTAAGGGTGTGGAGCAGAGAAAAGCTATGTCATAGGAGTGCTCATCCTTGCCACACAAGCCATTTCCTGATAGATGACCATCATGAAAGCCTCAAATACTGAGACGAGGAAGGGCTGAGAAGGTTGCTGATGTGGCCAGATGCTGGGGGCAGGAGAAGAAGAGCCAGGAGACCCACCTCCTGATCTCTTGAGCCTCATCAAGTGGGAGTTCACACCAAGGAGAAAAAGAGCTGACCTGAAAGAGATGACAAAGAGGAAGACAAAGCACACAATGGTATGTTGAAATGGAGGCTGCCATAATTAAGGCTTGTGGCAAGACCATACCTCCAGACCATCAGCTGTGATTTCCCACAGCTGAAAGCAGTGAGAGAAAAGCAGCAGAAAAGTATAGTATGTTGATGGCATGTATGTGGGAGAAGTTGTCATGCAACAACCTGAAGCAGAGAAGCATCTGCAGAAGGTGGCAGTCCCCTGTTCCTATTTTTGTTGACAGCCAGATTCCCATAGAATCATAGAATCATTTCGGTTGGGAAAGACCTTCAAGATCAGCAAGTCCAACTATCAACCTACTGAGACCCATCACTAAGCCATTTCCTTTGGTGGCACATCTACACATCTTTTAAATGCTTCCAGGGATGGAGACTCCATCACTTCCCTGGGCAGAGTGTCCCAATGACTGACCATCTTTCCATGAAGAAATTCTTCCTAATATCCAATCTAATCTTACCCTGGCATAACTTGAGACTGTCAGACAGCAAAGACAGACTGCAACTTCAAAGGGCAATGCCTCCTACCAGAATACCTATCTATGCACATTGGCAGTGAACTTTTCCTAAGCAAAACAGTTGTACTCTTTCACTCTTGATAACAAGTAGTCCAGGTACCTGATAGAGGTGAATCCCAGCCATACTGACAGCAGGGAATTGCCATTACTCTCCTGAGGTGGTATTTAGCTACACTAAAGTAACACTCTAATTTATTGCAGTGAAAAGAAGCTCACTGATTTCAAGCTACACATTCTTATTGCTTAATGTATTTTGAACTGGCCTTTCATTCAGTTCCATGAAATTACATTTTAAAAGTCACTTTACATTTTCAGGGAATGTCAGGCCACTAACTTCGAAATCATAAATAATGTACATCACCACATTTAGCTGCAAGCTATGAAGACACCCAAAGTAGCCTACCTTAAGCATCATGTATTCAGCATTTGCTGTCTGCTCGTTATTTCAGCCTTATTCAATTCAACTTCCCTCTAATTGCACAAAAATCCCAAACGTAAGTTGCTTATGATCTTTCAGTGGTTAAAATTCCAATAGATTTAACAATTTAACATTCCAGAGACTTCCAATCATCAAAAAAATCCCTCTACACATAGGTTTAGGCCATTCTTTGTCACAGACTGAAATACAGATTCTTTTTTTTTGTTGTTGTTAAGAAAATGCAAGCACACAGTCCCACAATCCAAAAATTTAAAAGAAGGGGCTTGAGGCATGTTTTTCTCACCCTCCCAGCAATTAATTTAGCAGTCAGCAGTCAATTCACTAACCATCTACCAAACCAATGTGTCAACTTAGGACCAAGCAGTGATGAATTGTTTTTATCTGTCCAGCCAAATTTCATTGAAAGCTTTTTTGTTTGTTTTTACGTTATTGACCAGTAAAATCAGGTTAAAGCAATAACAAAAAATCTCTACCAAAACATAAATACAATAACCAGTTTATCTGGAACATCTAAAAATGTGGTCTCATCAGTCTTCTGGTCAGAGCAAGAGACAGCTTCATGAGGAAGCACTTTCTGTTCGCTTCCTCCTTCCTTCCTTAAGGCCCTGCTCCTGTCACGTTTTGAGTGCTCAGAACCAAAATGGGGCAATTTGGTAAAACTAAATACTTTAGGTTACTGTGATTTCCAAAGTATTTTGTACTTCAGTATAATAACTGTCTTGAAATGATAATGAAAACTTCACCCAGTATTTTCCTAAGTGTGTCCGAAGTTATGTAGAGTCACAGTCAATACTAAAAACAATTCCATGTTCTTAACAGTATGAATTTTCTCAGTTATTTAAAACTGTTAAAAATTATATATGTATCTACAACTCTTAAAGGAAGAAAAAACAAGAAGTGTTCATGATAAGCAAACAGTCTAAAAATAACCTCAAAGATGACACTGAGCAACAGGGTTCTTAAACAACTCTGGCAAAAAATTTGTATTTCAAAGTAGTCTTGAAAACTGCTTGTAACTGAACAACGCTAACAGCATCTGAAGACAAATTTCATACTATATCCAGTTCTCTTTCCTGGCATAAAATGAAATGCATATTTAATGTTTAACAAAAGTCTACTACACAAAGTGTGAGTTAAAAGCAATAAGCACTGGTCTGGTTATCACTGCTCTGGACCTAACACTGCCAAGATACCTGGAGATCCTCTGCCCTTTTTCTCCTCACCTCGCTTTCAAAGTGTAGGTGTTAATCCTATAGGAAGGATTAGATGACTACAAAAATAGCTTTAGATCACACAGATAGCTCTTAAACCTGAGCTTGCTTGTTTTTAGTTTACTGTTCAGCATAGGCTGGGAAGTCTTGAAGAAGTGGGCTTTGCCACCTTCAGTGCACCAGGACCAAGCAGCAGCCTGTTCCTGCTGGAACACAAGAATCAGGGTATAAGAAAAACACCACAGTTGGTCACATTTTTTACTCCAAAAGATGGTGCCTCGGGGCCCTCAAGGTGTGCGCCCTACATACCCTTATGTGCTGGCTGAGAAGTTAAGTCCTACCTTTCTAAGGACTACTTCTAGGCATGCAGACCCTCACTTTGCAGACAGCCAAGGGATCAACCCCATTAGGAGGGATGAAGCAAAAGGAGCTTATTTTTATTTTTTATGTATTTAATTATATAAATAAGTTTTGTTTGATAAACCAAAGGCAACTCATTCCTTTTAAAATGCTTCCACTATGACATCGTTGAAGGCTCCACTCCTGGAACGTATCCCACATGTTTTTGCACAGACTGTGCGCATACACTCAAAGGCAGGATTGGGGCCAAATGGAGTAACAAAATAAGTCTCTTATACTACACTAAAAAAGGCAATTGATCATCTGCCGTGTGTGTACAATACGACCATTTAGCGTTCCTCTCTTTGTACATTTCAGTGGACTGCTTCCCTACTTTACACTCACCACACCACCTATACCCCCTTTAGTACCAGTGCTTGCCTTTCACAGTCTGACGTGCAATTATTGAGGCAAAAATACAAGGAGAAGGAATTTAATAAACTCACATTTTTAGCACCTTCTTCAAAAGAAACACATAATTTTCCGCTTTTGAATATCCGTAGATCTGTAACTGTAGCCACGCTCTTGGATTTCTGCCTATGATAAACTGGCTTTTGTCAAAAGCAGAAGGATTGCTCTCGCTAGACTTTAAACTCTCTTCTGATTCCCCACATCAACATTAGTACAAATACCCAACTGTAAAATTCAAGTGAAAATTAAACACTTAACATGAAAAGAAGCAGAATATTATTGCTGCTTTTAAAGACTCTCCTTTAATAGTTAAATATTGCGGGAGTAAAAAGGAAAAGACGTAATACAAAGTAGCATGATGAGGGTATTTTCACTTGATTTTGATTATTTTTTTTCTTACAGCAGAGTCAGACCAATACAACATTCAGCTACAGTAAACTCTCAAGTGTCTCTGGACAGGGGCAAACTATTGCAGCGTGGAGAGCTTCCTTGTCAGGTAGCTTTAGAAACACAATCCCACAGAAGAATTCATTTTGCACCAATGTCAAGATCTGGAACTTCTCCTCAGCTATACACCACAAACTCAACAGACCAAAAACTATTCATCCTTTAGTCACTGTAGTCTAAGTACACATCTGCTTATTCCAAAGCAAGATTTCTGGTGAAAAGCATAAACAAAATACTTCATGAGCAGTTTCACTGTTCCACAGATCCTTTACCTGCATTACAGCATTTAACCGGTTGAATTCTGCCCTCAGCTAACAAGTTCAAATGGCTTCATCTTAAATCTTCTGTACTGATTTATAAAAACTGCATGTTACACATATGTGCCTAAGAATTATTAATTAGCACACCTGCAAAACCCCAAACTTTGCTTCTCGTAGTACAACTGTAATTGCTAGCTTCTAAAGATAAGCGTAAAGTATCTGTAGGATTTCAGCAAAAGCAGAACAAGTCTTCTACACAACAGTTCCAAGCTGCAGAATTTCTCACAGAGACCATTTCATTTTTGGCGACTTGCAGTGGGAGACTTTTGCCAGAGCCACAGCTCACTAAAACCAAATTACTTTTCTTTAACATCATTTCAAAAGCACACTGTAGACAAGAAAATGAGGCATTAAAAGAACAATGAAAAAGCTTACTAAAAATACGTCATCTTATTCACTAAAATTAGCTCTGGCAATTGCTGAGTCATCTCTGCCTAACTCTACTAGCAAAGCTCAATCGTGGTTTGTGGCTGCACTTTCTCCCATTAGCAAGGCAAACATCCACTGCTGGAAGAGACTGTTTTCCTTTCTGCAGAGCTGACACAGAATGGGGATGACTTGCAAGAGCCAGAACCAGTCCATCATGAATTTCAGATCTTGAAGTGAGTCGCAGGGCATGTGCATGAAACATACGATCTGAAACAAATAACTTTGCAAAAAATGGAAGGTGACACTAAATGGCTTTTATAAGCTTTGTTATAAGCTAACAAAGCTTGCCTGAAGAGGTACTCTGGCTAAGGGGAAGCCTGCTGAGGGTTGCGACAAGTGAGGAGGCCACCCCAAAGCTATCCCAACCACAACAGCAAAACCCTTAGTGGAGACCAAGGGATGCCAAGAGGCCCCTCTCTGACAGAGACTGCTCCTGCATAATCTACGCTTCACTGAGGGCCAGGAGGTGTGATTGAGCAGACTTCTCCAGCAGGACGGCACTGGCTGTGTCCCACAGCTACGGGCACAGCCTGCTGCAGCACAAGGATGCCCGCGGCCCAACCACAGCGTGTGCACCGCAGCCGCTGGCTTTGGAAAATACACATCACAAGCCCTGTTTTCAGAGAGAATTTGATGTGAAGCTGATACAACCTCATTTTTCATAAAGTTTGCTTTATGGAAAGTTGCTTTCCTGAAGCTGAGCTCTGGAAGTAAGTATATACCTGTCAAATATATGTTGATATTACTTTCCCTCCCTGCAAGCAAAAAACTGAATGAATTTAACCCTTGGCCTCAGCGCTATTTAGCAGCACACTGTGCTCCTTGTTTCTTCAGAAGAGCTGAAACTGAGGTTCAGAACACTCATTAAAAATACCTCGGATTGAATTTCATAGCCCAGAACTTTTGAAAAGGAATACAATGGTACCATTCAGTGCTCTTGGTGTAATTCAGCAGTGTAGCAGCCAGCATATAATTGGGGATAGCAACCCCAATCTCTGTGACACCCCTCTACCCTTTGCCTCCTAATTTTCCACTGCTTTATGTTTCAAGGCAAAAAAACATCTAATCACTTTCTAGGGTTCTCTTTTTTAAAAAAAAACATTAATTAGTGTTTTGAGATGAAAATAAAATCATTCAATTAATCAGCCCCCTTTCTTTTCTGGTTTGCTTTCTTTTTTATTTTTCCTCACCTTGTTTAGCTACAAATAATCGCTTTACTGAATTGAAGGAATAGGCAATTCTGAAGCCAATCCATATGAAAAGCAAAACTGTTACATGTTGACCTGAAATGTGAGATTACAGAAAATTATTACTATACTGGAGCTATTAACTCCAGAACCAGACTGAGGTGCAAGAGGCTATTTACTATTCTTATTTGGATGCATTTTATTTTAGCCACGATTCTAAAAAAGCCCTATGAAGAAATCATTTCAGTGTGAGAACTCAGGCCTAGGAAAAAAAAATAACAGGCAAAATATGAGATCCTAAATCGAAAGCAAAATCAAAACTAACAGCCAAAGCTTCTGATAATCCATCTTCAGTACTGCAGCACTCTCAACACGACCATTAATTAATCTGAGCAAGACCTGACACCATCCAAAGCACCACACATTTTACTTTTCGCTTTAACAGGCCAAGGAAACACATTTTAACAATAGGGCACAGAATTTTTCATGACCAGATTGTTAACTTGAAAGTACAACCTTAGATGAAGCCTTCAGGCTATGGCTGCAGCTAACCTTAATGCATTCATCTTATTTCTTGCCTTCAGTGAGGCTACTGCTCCAACAGGATCTTGTACACCTCCAGCCACAATGTGAGGCAGAACAAGGAAGGTAATCCTGCATGAAACAATTAGGACTTTCTATATGATCTGCTTGGTCCTGTCTTGCAAGTCTGACATAGACAGGCTAAGGAAAAGCTTGGCCATAGCATGCTGTGATTCCTCCAAATTAGATGTGGGGTAATACAGTATTTTATGTATCAACATAAAACTGAAATGGTCCCAAGTTTGTTTCTAATGAACCAAACGTAGCCACAAAATGTTTTTGAAGAATTGAAACTTCCATGTGCAAAACATAAGCCTCAAAAACTACCTAACCATTAGGGAGCCAAAAAGCAGAAGTTTTGAGTTGTTTTTTTACCAGCCAGGTTCCCCATACATAAGAGTTTCTCATCTGATCTTGAAGATCAGCCACCAACCAGACAGACTCAAACAGCTCAGTAACCTTTTCACCATGGATGACAGGATAACATTCAGCATTTCTCTAAACAGCCTCAAGAAATTGATGAATACATCAGGAATCTAAAGGGTCTACTTAACATGTAAAGAAAACAACTTTAGAATACATCAGACAACGGGGGGACATGGACAACTGCCTATATGTTTACTGGATTGCAGTAGAAAGCACAAGCATCGATGGTTGGCGAATAAACCAGAGAGAAAAGAATAAGGAGTGGAATCGGTGTAGTGGGTGGTAGAGAAATAAATTCTAATACTAGCAAATTTCAGAGGCGCCTCACAATGATACAGCTTAAATCATGTTTTCATGGGAAAATAAAAAATAACCACCTCCCTTTTTAATACAGCTACACAGTTCTTCAGAAACATCCTCAGATCTAAAGCTGATGGGATGGGACTGAACCCATCCAGCATTAAACAGCAACTGTGCAGACTATCCCAAAGCATAGACAGGATAGAGGGAATGGCTTCAAGCTTGCCACGAGAGATTTAGGCTGGACATTAGGAAATGCTACTTCTCTGAAAGAGTGGTCAGGCACTGCAATGGGCTGCCCAGGGAGGTGGTGGAGTCACCAACGTGAGGTGTTCAAGGAATGTTTGGATGTTGTGTTGAGGGACATGGCTTAGTGAGAACTGCTGATGATGGGTGGATGGTTGGACTGGGTGATCTTGTGGGTCTTCTCCAGCCTTGGTGGAAGAAAGCCCAGCAGGACTTCTGAGCTGCATATGAGTTTGGCTGAGAACAGCAGAAAAAAGCTGGGCAAAAAGCCTCTGAGCAATCCTGAGGGTGCTTCCCCTGACTAGGAACAAAGTTTCATTCTAGAGCTCAGGTGAACTTAGGACATGCAACTTTCATCTGACTTCCCAACCATTTCTTCTGCATACACGTGTGTGCACATGCATGCCTTGCAGAATTACCTGTGCCTGCAGCTGACGTGCAGCACTTGAGAAAGAGCTCACATGCTCCCACTTTACTCCCATTTAACAGTGCTCGAGCCTGGAGATTCCTAAGGTATCTGCTTTCTGTCACTCAGATAAAGGCTTCAAATATCAAAGGAAAGTGGCACCCTGTTATTATCACGAGTACATTAACACTGTCTCTGAAGCAGCTTTTATGGCCTCTGTTTTGTTTTTAAAGTGCTATCCTGTTGTGTGGGGTTTTTTTTCCACGCTCTGTTTAAAAACATGTGTTGTACAGGCTTAGGTACTGTCATTTGGGCTTTGGACAGAATATTTAAAATCAATCTTTAGGTGCAGATTTACAAAGGCAAAGGAGCAACTTAACTATTTTTAAGGCCTTAATACAGTGCTATGGTATTAGATAATGCTCTGACATAAATGAGCTTCATCAGAAACAACAGGCTTCATGGGAAACAAGCATCCTCTGTTTGGATACATCAAAGAGAACTCTGGGGATGTGCTATTAAAAGTCAAACACCAGGTTGACACTACACCACTATTTTGAATACATTTGCAGTCTTGAGTTCCTCCAGAGACAAGAGTTTCAATTCACTGGGTTTTAAGGATAACGTGTGAAACTGGGAAACATTTTGATTTCATCTAACTCATTATTTCCTTCTTAGAGATGAAAACCAAATGTGCTTGAAGATGCCATACATCTCATTTTAAATTCACACTTACAAATATGTTTATTCATTGTTAATATTCATGTAATTTTCCAAATTCCTAGGCTATGGAACAGTGATAATTTTATTTACAGCATAACAATGTAATTGGATGTTACAAGTGATTACTTCAGGGATGCCATCTGAGTGTATCAATTAAGACTATCACAGAATTGTTAACTGTCAGGGTTTAAGCATCCATCAGAAACAAACTTCTCCATCTCATGTTTTTTATTTATAGGGTAAATTGAGATTAATCCTACCTAACTCTGAGCACTTAATTGACCTGCCTAAGGCACAAGAGTAATTTTGTTAGAATCCTTCCTCATCAACAGAGGGGAAACAGGCACTTTCAGACTAAGAGTCAGTCAATCTCAAATCTGAATCACTGGGGAGGTGGTCCCTCTTTGTACACTTTTTTATAAACTAGAGTAACTACAGTTGATACAAACCTTCTAACTGAAAGGCAATTTTCCATGGAGATGTATTCTTTACAGTTGCTGCTAAGAAGCATGGAACTGCCTGCTTAGTGCTGTTTCTGCCACACACTGCTGAGACTGGAATTGCCAAAGTACTGAAAAGAATGATATTGTTTTTCCCTATGAACAGCTTTAACAATATAGAAACCTTGTGATAAACTTCACGTACAGCCCTTCCTGTTAAATGCTAATTGTTTAAGAGATCATGGATATCTGGAGATAAAGGGCAGCAGAACGTTGCTTACAATTTAACACTGATCATTTACAACATCAACTGGCTCATCATAAGATTGCTCCAGGCTTGTTCGCTTTTTTTTTCTAAATAGACAGGCACTTTGGTCCCTATTATGAGATTTAATAAATATCCTCCATCCTCGTTCTCATCAGCTCCCTAGTGAAATTCTGGGTTAGTATATACACTCATGTTAGTCCTCTCCACTAAGCACTATCTCACTACCAATTTCAGAAATTATCCTTCCTTATCCTAATTTACTTAGAGAAGACAGACTACCCCATCCTATCCTTTTTCACAGATGGTGGTGACGCACTGGAACAGGCTGCCCAAGGAGGCTGTGGATGCCCCATCCCTGGAGGCATTCAAGGCCAGGCTGGATGTGGCTCTGGGCAGCCTGGTCTGGTGGTTGGCAACCCTGCACATAGCTGAAACTAGATTATCACTGTAGTCCTTTTCAACCCAGGCTATTCTGTGACTCTGTGATTCTATCAGACTAAGGACAGATCACCACAAGGAAAGAATTTCTGCACACAGAAAGACTGCAGTGGCATTGAACTACAATCACTGTTTGCGTACTTTTTGGCACGTCTTTTTACACATTTCTAATCAAAATGTCTCCTAATGCTTGACAAAGAACATAAAGCAACTAAAACAGAGAGAACTGTACCCCTGATGCAGCATTATTATCAGTTTTTGCTTTGTTAGACTCTAAATATTTAGTAAAATGCAGGTTACAATTACTTAGTACTGAACAACTTGAGACGTCAAACAAGGTCTTGGCCTGAGGCATGGCATAAGCTTCAAAGGATGAGAAAGATACATGGACCCATGTGTCACTGGCATGCTGCTGGCTTAATTCTTACTAGCACATCAGTATGCCTTGGCAGGTTCACACAAGCTGAATGAAGGTAGTGACTGCTGAATCCCAGTGGGAGACTGCTGCATAGCAAACACTGAGGGAGTTGAGGAAGGTGGCCACTACATCCCACATCAGCCTAAGGCCTAATGACCAAGCAAATCTTGCACAGACACTGCAGTTCTGCTTCTAGCCATCCAGAGATTGTACCAAAAAGAAGTCTTCCTGACTGTACTAGCATTGTGGACCTAAAACCAGGCTGAGAAATTGCAAAGACAAGCAAAGGGAGGAAGATATTATCACTGGAATTTAGGTTTCAACATCTTTGCTGGTAACAAAATCTTAAGGAATCAGTGTGTATTATGGATACTTATAGCAAAGAGAATTTTCTCCAAGAACAAAGTGCGGTTTACTCAGTGAAAGTATTACAGAGATCAGTCCAATATTGGATGCAATGGGTAGTTCGCACCTGTTTTTGTCTCAGAGAGGACAGGTACCTGCTATTAAGAAAGTATGCAAGTGCCAACTGCCAGTACTTGCTGCTCCTCCCATGTGCTGCCACATGCCTATAGCCACAAGCTGCATCTAATTGCTTTCCGTAGCCTACTGGGAACTGAAAAGGAGGCTGAAAACCAAGAACCAAAACAAGAATTCAATCCCCTCCTGGATAATTCATTCCATCCAACATATCGTAACTGCCAGCAGGCTGCAAATAATTAAAGCCAAGAAAAGGTGAATTATGATATCACAGTCAGAAACTGCTCCTTCACAGGGCGCACACTTCCATCTTGAGCAGAAACTAGCATGGTTCTCCAGCACTGCAACTGTGGTGCTAATCAGTATACATGCAGATGCTGTTTAATAAGACTGATGTTTCTCTGTGATCCACAGAGCTTCATTTGGGTTGAGATTTGCTCTCTTTTTAACTCCACTGGATTTTCTCTGCAGCAAAACGAAAAAAAGAGTACAAAGGGTATCAGAGAAAAACTCAGACTGGCCAAAATTGAGCTTGGTCTTCATCTCATTGCTGCTTTCGTTTCCCCCCACGGACTCTGCTATCTTTAACCTGTTGGTATGCTTATTTCTTGTTATCATTATCATTCATGAGGTATTTTGTCTACTTCATTGCTAGGAACCAGATAACTGCTTACACAAAAGATATTATGCATAGCTGACATCATCAGGATATTTTAAACTGCCTCCCAAAACTGAATTAAAATCACTGAGCTACTAAAGACAAATAAAAAATGTAATTCATACCCATTAAACTACTCTCAACACTAGCCATTGCAGGATATCCTGACATTAAATCAAATAAAGGCTTATTTTTGAGTGATGCTGGATAGATCTGGGTATGTGTCCTTGCTGGAGATTTATTATTAGGGTTAGCATTACACTGAGTAATTTTAAAAGCTTGAGAGATCAAAAGATCTGCTGAGGTCACTTCTCTGACATCACATGTGTATTCAATACACTAGATCAAAATGCAAGAGACCAGATGTTCGCTGATATGTAAAAAGTCATTCATCTGGAAAGCAGTGGAGATGTGAACTTGCCCCATCAACAACATGTCTTCAACAAAAGCATAACAGGATCTCCTCCACTTCCAATAATTACTACTAAAATCCACTGCACTCCTCCTAACTCCTTCCAGCAGGGTCAGCAAATGCTCCTAAATGCGGTTTTAACTAAGGCAACAAGTGCACTAAAAGCAATGGATTTCTCTTGAGGTAAATTGTGAGCTGAGTACTTGGCTCATGCAAAGCATACACCCCGCTGATCTTGGGGGGCCAAGGAGGAGTTCAAGGCACTGTACTCAGGCTGCCTAGAAGTTACGTTCTAAGTATGAGCTCACCATCTATGCTATTTCTCTTTAGTTTTACAAGAGAAAATACACCTCACCTAAAGACAGACGCATTGCACACTTGAGGTGGAATGCCCAGCAGGACACCTCTCCTTTCTCACTGAAGGGAGTGAGCATCTCTTCTCCTCTTGAATCAGACATCCAAATAACAAAAATCAAGTGAAATTGATCTCAGTCTGGAACTTCAGCACAGGTAAGATTTCAGGCTCTGACACACTTTTTGCTTGCAATTTTTTCCACTTGCCTGAGAGAGGATGCACACAAAATTTTCTCTTGGGGGAGGAGAACAGAAGGAAGATTCTTATAAAGCTGTTTGTTTTAAGCAAAATAATTATCACAAAAGGGCTCCAGTGCAATAACAGACAAAGCAGAAATAAAAAAGGTAAGCGTTGAGAAGATGTACCTACAAAACTTGGGACAAGTCCCCAGAACTGAGCTAAGGTACAGGCCATGAGCAATAGCAGAGTCCTCTGTTTTCTAAATGCATTGCACACTTACAGCTTAGGACTAAAAGCCAAATGTATGTGTTACATCTTAGTAAAAATAACTGATTCTGTTCAGTGTTGTCTTGCAGCCAATACTGAAAGTATTTAAGTTTGTAACAAATAAACCACAAACAAAGAGCAGTTTTCTACTAAGCATCTAGAGCACTGATAAAAGGAAACCCAAGACCCAACAGCATAATATACAGCAGCAGTACTATGATCAAATAAGCAAGTTCCATATTCTTTTAGCCTTCAAATAATAGTTTTCAGGAGATTCACAACCCAGTATTACCCTACAGAATAAGGTCAAATGCAGACTTTGCAGACCTGCAAGGTGCTGAGTCCTCAGCACTGCAATACTGTTCTTCAGGAACTGGGCTCCATCAGAAGAGGGGTGGACAGCAGGGACAGGGAGGTGATTGTCTCCCTCTACTCTGTTCTTGTGAGGCCCCATCTGGAGTACTGCATCCAGGTCTGGAGCCCCTAGTACAAGAAAGACAGAGAGCTGTTGGAGAGGGTCCAGGGGAGGGCCACAAAGATGATCAGGGGACTGGAGCACCTCCTCTACAAAGACAGGATGAGGCAACTGGGCTTGTTCAGCCTGGAGAAAAGAAGGCTGCAGGGTGACCTCATTGCAGCCTTTCAGTACCTAAAGGGAACCTACAAACAGGAGGGGAATCAAGTCTTTGAAAGGGTTGATAACAGCAGGCCAAGGGGAAATGGTTTTAAGTTGAACGAAGGGGAGATTTAGGTTGGATGTCAGGGGGAAGTTCTTTACAGAGAGAGTGGTGAGGTGCTGGAACAGGCTGCCCAGGGAGGTTGTGGATGCCCCATCCATCTCTGGAAGTGTTCAAGGCCAGGTTGGATGGGGCCATGGGCAGCCTGGTTTAATATTAAATGGGGAGGTTGGTGGCCCTGCATGTGGCAGGGGGTTGGAGATTCATGATCCTTGAGGTCCCTTCCAACCCTGGCCATTCTGTGTTTCTGTGAACTGCACAGCTCGCAAGGCCAGACAGCCTGAATGGCTCATATGACTTCTGAGAGTTCGTGTGGCCCCCTGGGCAAAATTTTGCTAGCAGAAAATTGCTCAGCAGTGTTCTTCAAGAACAAAGAGGAATTCAACCATGAAAAATGGAGATAATAGCATTTTCTGTGTAAGCTGCTGCTTAAGATCTGGAAATAGATGCCAAATAATGGAAAAATATGCTTGTCTAATAGCAATACTTTTCCAAACATGAAGAACAGGTATTATGAATTAAAAGAAACGCTTAAGTAACTGATATGCTGAGTCTCTCACTCCAGTATCTCCATATAGACATCAATGAGTAATCTGGAAAAGTATACCTTCTAAAGTCCACTTGAAAGCTATATAATAATAATTATTACATTGAAAATATATGTTTATGTCTGCATAGCTTTTCCTTCACCTCTTAAAAGTAACTGAAAAATAGCCATGGCTTGTACAATGCATGCAATCACACAGGGGGCGATTCACAGCCATGTTTTAATGACTGCATTTGCCAAAGGCAAAAATCTGCTTGCTGTTATTTCTAGAAATAGTATACTTTACTATAAACAGCCAGTTCTGTGTAAAAAGAAAAAAAAAAAAAGAAAGAAAAAGAAAAAAAAAGAACATAAAACATGCACTAATCTTTTATGTTGCAGACAAGTGATTTGTGAAAACTGTTACTGTGTATTGCATTTAGAACATTTTGTGCAGTCACTACTAGCTAAGTAATTTCTAAACGGACAGCAGCATTTCTGAAGTATTTGGAAATTCACAATATGTTTGAAATGCTACACTCTAAATCATGACTCCTAGCATCAAAGAAACCCATACGGCATAAATAAGTAGATAAAGAAGTTGAGGAAACAAACAACGCTTTCCTTTCTTTGTTGAGAATGTCTGAATCTGCTTAAAGCTGACAACAAAATTAATCTATCCAAATCCTACAGCACCATGTCATTAGCAGGGCGGTAACTCTAACCCCTATATGTTCTTAGAAAGAACAGCCAAGGATGCAGTAGCACAGTTACATGCTAGGATACTAAGAATCATGCTTGAGAAAGAAAAGTATTGCTCGCTAAGTTTTCAACAGGTACCAAAGGCAAGTAACTTGATACTGCAGTTAGATCAACCAACGCGTACATTGATGCGCTACTATTTCCGATGGCTTCCACAGTGAAATAATGGGCCACTACTATTTGGAATCACAAGCCACTCCTACAACACTAAGTATTACAGTTTTAAAGTGTCAGTTATGCATACAAGATTAACAGACATTTGGTTCTCCAATCCCCCTTTCAACACTCAGTACTCTGTTTTACATATCTGATGAGTTTCACTACCTACTGAAAAAAATAAAACCATAGACTGCAGTCCCTGTCAAGCATGCAGCCTGAAACAGAAACTCTTAATGTCTTCTAACTCAAGGACATCACTATGTTTGAACTACTTTGTGAGCATTCTTTTCATAGAGCAGTGGACATCTCAGACTCAACAGCACACTCAGCCCTATTAAACAGAAACACAGAACGGCCAGGGTTGGAAGGGACCTCAAGGATCACGAATCTCCAACCCCCCTGTCACATGCAGGGCCACCAACCTCCCCATTTAATATTAAACCAGGCTGCCCAGGGCCCCATCCAACCTGGCCTTGAACACCTCCAGGGACGGGGCATCCACAACCTCTCTGTGCAGCCTGTTCCAGCACCTCACCACTCTCACAGTAAAGAACTTAACTTTCTATTGAAAGTGCAAGTTCCTTTATGACTTTGCCTCTTCTCTTCTAACCTTGCAATGACTGTGTTACTCACCACATGGCTGGTCTTGAAACACACAGTTTACAGACACGAAGGCATGAGGTCACTTTGTCCACACCTGTAATGCTAAGTGACAGTTATAGGCAGAACAGCTGCAAAAACACCAGCTTGATGTTCTTCCAGCACTTCATCAATGAAGCTGCACATACTTCTGTACACCAGCCCAGTTAGGCACAGTCGGCCTGGAGGGCAGCAGCAGTGTGAGAAGCACCACTGTTCACAGTGAAACACTGCTAGATGTATTTACACCCTGCTTCAAAACTGGCCTATCTCCTGACGTCAAGAATGAGCATGGAGGAGGAAAGAGAGGGAAGCTCCTAGGTCCACTAGCACTTACGGAGAACAACAGGTGAATTGAGGCACATAATGAAATATTCCCCTACACTCTCACAGGACCAGTGAAAGGACCAAAGGCTCGTTCAGCAATGGTTGTTCCCGTTTATCTCTGATATGTGTACATTTGTACGAGGGCTGCTCTGAAACTAATACCTCCCATTTTATTTCATTGGCCATGACATTAGAGGTAGATGATGGTGGTGCAGCAGTAGAGGTTGAACCTTCCCACCAATATCCCATTACATCTGGCAGCTGGGGGGCAATCTGACAAAATGGCATCTGGCGTGGAAGAGTATATGAAGCAAAGGGGTGTCACTGAATTCCTCCATGTGGAAAAAATGGCACCCACTCACATTCATCGACACTTGCTGAACATTTGTAGAGACCAAACAGTGGATGTGAACACAGTGAGGCTGGAAGTGGTACATTTCAGCAATGGTGACAGCAACATGAAAGGCAAGCCACGTTCCGGTCACGCCACGAAATGAAGAGTGTCTCAGCTCATCTGCACCTATCAGCTAATGGTGGTGACTGTTGAAAAACAGTCTCTTGTAACTGAGAATTTGCTCAATCAAACAGTGTTATTGTGCTCTTTGTATCTGTCATAGTTTCCATGGAAATAAATAGCAACCTCCAGTATTTTAGCCGAAATAAGTGTCATTACAGAAATGCACACACTATCAAAGCCCAGCAAATTTCAGAACTGTATAGAAACCAGCTTCTCCCACTCCACAGCCATTTATTCACAGTTTAAAGCTTGCAGCCAGTGGAAGAAAATTTCGTCTCTGATTATGTCAGGACTGAAATCGTAAACATTATGTTTTTCCTGGAAATACACCTTCTTCCTTCCTTGATATTTGTTCATATGGTTAAAGCAAGCTAACAAAAAACTGACCACCCCTGGAGCCAAGTACCCCAATGAAGAGAATGAACAGCTAAAGCATCATCTTGAGTTTGCGTAGCATTTTCGCCTCAAAAATCTGGATGCCTGAAACCACCAAAGTAAAGCAACTTACTGTAAATTCCCCAAAAGGTGAACAGGAGTCCAAATTGGAGCTCTGACAGGAGATATTTGACAATTCATTGTTGTCAGTTTCTGAGCTACGATTTTGTTTTTCATCTCACAAAAAGGTGAAGACTAAAAGCAGACCCCGCCACAGAACTTTCAAAAAGCCTCTTAACTAATTCCAGGCATGCAGACTTGTGTAGGCAATACATTTCTTCTGGGTCTGCTGAGCTGTAAGCGGAAGGGCAAGGAGGGGACACCTGCCATCCTCCCCAGCTAGGGCTGGCAAGCATCAACCACAAAATCATCTTTTTTCCCTATAAGGCTTAGTGACTCACAGCCAAAGCAGTGTGACAGTAATGGTATTCCTTTACTGAAGGTGGAAAGGAAAGAAGGAAGGATAAACACATTTCAGAGAAGACTTGTGTTGAGCAAGAACAGAGTTACACATCAAACAAACTGTATTTGAGGCGGGAAGGAAACAAAAAAGTAAAAAACAAGCATGCACAATGTGTTTTCATTATTCCTCAGCCTGCCACTTTATCTTCAAAGAAGTAAATATTTTCCCAAAGAGACTGATGCCTAAAAAATAAATGAAAAAAAAAACTCTTATGCCTTCTTGAACAAGATTTCCAGACTGTTACCATCATCTACATGCAATTCAAAATAGGCAGAATCTCCTCAAAAGTAAAACAAATCATTTGGAGAAGTAATTAAAAAAATGGTAGCCAGTGTGACCAAAATCCCAAACAAACACGTTTTTGATAAAGGCAAAATTATTCTTTCACAAAGAATGTGTGAAATCAATCATGCCTGATCACATACTGCAGTTTCTGCATATAGTGATAATTATCTCAACTCTAACAAAAAAAAAACAAAAACAAAAACAATGAAACAAACCATACCATCCAACCAGAAAAATGTCACCCTTTTATTATTACTCAAGACTTCTGTAAAACTCAGCAAACCAACAGCAGAAAATCTGACACAGTAAAATGCCATGCAATTAACCTAGTTCAAATACTCCAGGATGCTGAGATTGCAATACCGTTCATTTATATAACAAATTATTTGTGGAGAAAATTAGATGGGGACTAAAAGACAATTAAAAGCATTTTTACAAATATATCAGGAAAAAATGAGGATTAAGAAGAATCAGTATCCTCAAGAGGATATGAAGGGAAACACAGTGATGAACAATGAGGAAAAGACTGAAGTAGTTAATGTCTTTTTTGCCTCAGTGTTTATTAGTAAGGCCAATTGTTCTCAGGACTCTGAGCTGTAAGACACGAAGAGAGATGAAGCCCCTACAATCCAACAGGAAACTGCAAGTGATCGCCTCCAACGTTCTTAAGTTTATGGGGCTGTGCAGGATTCATCCAGGAGGTGGCAGAAGTGCTGACCAAGCCACTTTCAATAATTTAACAGCAGCCTTGGCCAACCAGAAAGGTCCCAGATGACAGGAGGTTAACAAATGTAACTCTAATCCTATGCTAGGAAAGAGGATCCAAGGAACTAAAGGCCTGCCAGTCTGACCTTAGTACCAGGGAAGGTCACAGAGCAGACCATTTTGAATGCCACTGCAAGGCACATACGGGACAATCAAATAATCAGATGCAGTCAGCAAGGGTTTATGAATGGCAGGTCCTGCCTGACTAATCTGGTCTCCCACTGTGACAAGATGGCCTGCTTAGTAAATGAGGAAAGGCTCTGGATGTTGTTTACCTGTTCTGTAAATTGCTTGATTCTATTTCCAATACTATTCTCCTGGCAAAACCAGCTACTCATGGCTTCGACAGGTGTACAGCTCACTGGGTGGCCAGGCTCAAAGAGTCACAGTGAATGGAATTAAATCCAGTTGGCAGCATGTAAGCAGGATTGCAGTGTTCCCGTGAGCTGTGTATTGAGGCCAGTTCTGTTTAACATTTTTATGAATGATCTGGATGAGAAGACTGAGTGAACCCCTATTAAGTTTGTTCTGATCAGACATTAAAAAGAATTTCCCTGTGGAAAAGTGGTCAAGCATTGATAGGGGCTGCCCACAGAAGTGGCAGAATCCCCATCCTTGGAGGCATTTAAGAGACGTATGGATGCGGCACTAAAGCATGCAGCTTAGTGATGGGACTTGGTTGAGTAGATGGTTGGACTTAATGATCTTGAAAATCTTTTCCATGATTTTATGATTCCATTATTCTGCTCCTATGTTCTCAAAGTAAGACTGAAATATGAAGTAAAACAATATAATGATTAGCTCTGACAATCCCCACAGAACATGCATTCTGCCTGAACGTTTACATTACTTCCACGTTAGCTTCCCATACATCACCACTTAAGACTAGTTACATACTGGGGTAGACTACACTATCTGGGAGGCAAGCAGCAGATTTTCCTCACTTCATTCTCATACTGCAATTTAACCACTTTACATATTAACTTGATATTTAAGACCAACCGTTAAATAAAAGCAGATGTATATTTTTGACTACATTACTTCTTAGGGGCAGTGTAACTTCATCGAGGTAACATTACACTTACAGTAACTGAATGAGTCAACAATTGAGCATTATATTCAAATGCACAAAATACGTAACATCTGCTCATAGCAAAGATGCTATTACCAGAAATGTGTATTCCTAACAACAATTTTAGAACTGTTGGGTAGATATGTACGTAAACAAATGGCGTATAGGAAATAGAGAGTTAAAAAAAGCCTTGTAGGCAACCATGTACCTAAGAGGCAAAGTGAGAATGGTCAAAACCAAAAGCAGTTACATAGTGAACAGTAAAACAAGTAAGAATTCGTTCAACCCATGGGCTGAAAAGATAAGCCACTATGCCCTGGGAATGGTCTGCAATCTTAAGATAGTTGGAGACTACACTGATATAGCTGAATCCTTCTCAGAGCTTTGCAACTATGAAGATGATGTTGATCACACCTGAACAAAGCTAGGCGGCAGGAAAGACAGCACATGTGAAAATAAAACTCAAGGAATGGTATATATTTGCATCAGCCAAGGCATGGTGTTAATAAAAGAACATACGGGTTTTAACTTGCTAATGAGTATGTTTAGACTAGAAATTTGAAGAAATGTTATAACTGGTCAATTAGTGAGGGTCTGGAAAAGTTTTTCATAGAGAAGATATGGGGCAGTAAATGTAAGTATATTTAAGATGGAGACAGAATAAATTTCAGATGGGATTACATAGCACGGCTGCTTGCAATAAGAGAGGCTATGCTCAGTAACCCAGAAAATCAAGTCTCACCCCATATTCCCAAAGACAATCTGAAAGAACCAAGCAATGCCAACTTATGATTTTGTCACAAGCATGGAATTTTTCTTCTTTAAGCCCCCATTACTGAAGCTGGGGGAAGAATCTGTTTTGAATTTAAAAAGAGAATACATAAAGTGTTAGTCTGGGGATTGAGGAGAAAAACTTTTAAAATATGAACTCAGCAAGCTCAAAAACCAGAAAGCAAATAAAAAGAACAAAACATCTGTTACTTCTTAAAATCTCGTGGTTTCTAAGCCACTGGGGGCAAAGAGAGGCTGATTCATGATTTCTAAATGCTGTCAATTCAAAGAAGCAGAGTAAAGTGCGAAGGAGTCCAAAACTCAACATACAAGAGCGCTAGAATGCCTAAAAATGGAAGAGGATAGATGCCTAATTTAAACATTCAACGTTCAAATGAGACTTCTTGAACTTCTTTGTTGTTGCTGCTGCTGCTTTGGAGCAGTGAGCAGCTATGAGCTTCAACCACAACCCTCTGGTTGCTCATGATGTCTTTGTCATCCTGGCTAAAATGCTTTCTGCTTTTCAGCTGCACTGAGGTCTTCTCCATTAGTTTTGTTTCACTGCCAGCCACAGCTCCTTCTCCTTTAAAAGCTGGCTGTTTCTGAGCAAAATTCAATAGACTTGTTAAGAAAAAACTTGTAAAACTAGACTGATAAACAAAGAAAACTACAGACTAAATCCTGTTAGTAAAGGATTCATAAAACTATAGCCAGTTTAATGCACTTTTCAGATATGGGATTGCTTCTTCTCTCTTTTAAAGAGACAACATAGCTCTTAAATAGCATCCACTTCCATTTATTCTGCATATCTGCACTCAAATGATTCCAATGCGCTGCAGCAATATTAAAAATAATGATTTGTTATAATTCAAAAATTAATTTCTATTTACTGCTCCCAACAGACTCCTGGGAACTACTGTTCAGCATCTGAGGCAGAATCAAACACAGGGATTTAGTAATTAGGATTATTCAGATTTCTCTTATTTTTCAAGGAGCGGGCAGACAAAGGTTTCAAGCATCAGTGTAGGGTCACTGAAGAACTCCCTCTTCCATTTGCTGACCTGCCTGCAGTACTTCTGTAGCTACTTTGGCTCTTTAGTCTCATCCCTTCAAACTTTCTTATTTCCAGTCTTAACTGCTTTCTTATACCTGCCATCTGCTAATTTTGACCTGACACATTACAGAAGTAGGAATCTCTTCGTAGGTTACAAGATCAGGGCACAGTAAAACCTTTAACTGCCTGAACAAATGGCAGCAACAGAAATACATAATTACAAATAATAATAAAAAAAATGTAAAAAACACCAATACGATCTGCTACACTATCAGCAGCAAACCCTTTATTACTTACAGAGTGAAACTGCTTTGACAGGTGATTAGGTTTCTGAAGGGTCAATTGAACCTCCAAACCCCTCATTCTCTTGTGACAAACAATTTCATTTTACTCTGGATTTCATGCAATACAGGTACTACACTGTAGGCTTTGCACACAAATCAGATTTGATGACTGTGAAGGCATTCTGGACTTAAGACATTGTGTAGCTATCCCATTACTATCCAATGAAAATGGCTGTCTAAACAAAAAGAGTACAAAAATGCTGACACCAAGCACAGGAACATACTCTTACATGCTCTAAAGTTTTAGAAAGATATTTCAAGCAGCTCTGACAATCAGATGGCACTGGAAAATTCCCTTACAAATTTGGCTACAAAATAGGTAACACTTCAATGTGCCAATAGTGAAACAGTAACCTATTGCTCTATGCTTCTTTTCTTCTTTGAAGATGCCAAGTCATACTCAAACTTTTCCACTCTCATCCCACCTTATGGGCAATGAGTCAAGAAATAACAAACATCTGCCTCTAAATCCCTTCACAAATACAATTGACTCAGGCTTTGGTCTTCTCTATCCCAGCACCAAGCATGCTTTCTATCAAATTAAAGTTTAATTAGAAAATACATCTGGACTTGGGGAGAAGCACTCATGCTTGCAACTGAAATATTTTCAACAGGAAGGTGGCAAGAACACAGATAAGCATCTAAACCTTTCCTTGCTCCTTCTGCTGGCTGGGTTCAGGATCACCTCTGTGCAAGGAATGACACTTACTTACAGCACTCCACTCTTGTTGGTCAATGCTGTCTAGGTGCCTAGATCAGTAAAGCAAAACAAAAGTTTCTTAGCAAATCTGTAATGAAAAGTCATCGCCGAAAGAATCAGAAAAAAACAGTAACACATCCATGAACAGAAATATGTAGATCACTCCAAAAGTAATGCCTCCTTTTAATTTGCATGGAAGCTGCAACAAATACAAAGAACATAGTAATACTGTTTGATACAGCAAATTCCCATCTACAAAACACTATTTCTCAACAGTCACCACCATTAGCTATGCATTTTTGCCAGCCATGCACAAGAGCCTGCATGCCACGCTCGTAAATATCTGAACCAGCAGAGGTGATCCCATTTCACAGCTGCTATGATGGTATCATTGCTAGGAAAACATTGCCTACACAGTCCATCTTTTCATCATCCCAAACAGATGGAAATCTGAGGACACCAAATCCAGACTACACAGTCCAGCCACAATTGACAGTGTGCTTTTAGTCTTCAAACTGCTATGGCATTATTGTGTTGCAAGAGAAAGGCTATCTTCTTCTCTGGCCTACTACACTGCAAGCTTGGCAAACAAATCACACAACAAATTTGAAGAAATTCTAGACTAATATGACACTGGATAAGTGTCCCATTGCTATCCCATGAGAATGGTTGACTAAATAAAAACTCTGGAAGTTCAAGCCTTCAGCTTAGCTAGTGTCATGATATTGCAGTCAGAGTTGATGGTTTGTCCAGGATCCAGGAAATCCAGAAGGATCACCCCTTTCCTTACCAAAAGATGGCACACATTACTTTACCCACTAAGGGCTGTGATTTAACTTCTTCTTTGATGGGAAATTCACACGTGTGCACTCCATGGACTGCCATTTTAATGTTGGTATGTAGTAGTGACACCATATGTCAACAATGCTAATAATGCAATCCAGGAAAATGTCACCTTCAGCCTCATTTTTGTTCAACAGATCCTGAAAAACTTGCAGACCATTCCTGCATGAGCACTCCTGGCCTTCATCAGGCATAAGCTGCAATACACCAACATTGCCATAATTGTTTCCAATGCACTGAGGCTGCTATTCAACTCTATGCACACAGTTCCCTGGTCATCACTTGCGATTCACATGGATGAGCTGATCGAGACACTCTTCAGCTTGCAGTGTGACAGCTGTGTACGGTCATCCAGAATGTGGCTTATCTTTCATGTTGCAGCTGAAACACATCACTCACTGCCTCACTGTGCTCACATACACTGTTTGGTCTCCTTCAACAATCAATGATCAGCGAGTGTCACTGAATGTCAATAGGTGCCATTTTTTTCCACATGGAGGAATTCAATGACACCTCTTTGCTTCATACACTCTTCCATGCCAGACATCATTTTGTGAGACTGACCCTCTGCTTCCATCAGTCACAAGGCACAAAATGGAATGGAATGTTGATGAGAAGATTCAATCTTTACTGCCACACCACCACCATCTGCCGCTGACATTGTGAGTTAACATAATAAAATAGGAGGCATTACTTTTGGATTAACCTTCAACCCAGAAGGTCAACCGTACCCTGGGTTGCATCAAGACAAGCGTGACCAGCAGACTGAGACAGGTGATTCCACCCCTCTACTCTGCTCTCATGAGACCCCACCTAGAGTACTGTGTCCAGGTCTGGGGGCCCCAGCACAAGAAGGACCTGAATGGTGCAGTCACTATACTGGAAGGAAAGGAAGCCATCCAGAGGGACCTGGACACACTGAAGAAGTAGGCCCATGAGAACCACTGAGGTTCAATAAGGCCAAGTGCAGCTTGCTGCACTTGGGCTGAGGCAATCCCAGGTATTTATTCACACTGGCAGAAGATCTCCTTGAGAGCAGCCCTGCAGAGAAGGACTTGGGGGTCCTGGTGGACAAGAAGCTGGACATGAGCTAGCAGTGCGCGCTTGCAGCCAGGAAGGCCAACTGTGTTCTGGGCTGCATTAAAAAAGGGGTGGCCAGCAGGGAAAGGAAGGTGATTGTCCTCCTCTACTCAGCTCTTGTGAGGCCCCAGTACATGGGCCTCCAGTACAGGAAGGACATGGAGCCCTTGGAGGGGGTCCAAAGGAGGGCACTATGATGATCAGAGGGCTGAAGCATCCCTCCTGTGAGGAAAGCTTGAGGGAACTGGGATTGTTTAGCTTGGAGAAGAGAAGGCTCTGGGAGACCTCACCGTGGCCTTCCAGTACTTGAAGGGAGCATAGAAACAGGAGGGGAACGGCTGCTTACGAGGATGGACAGTGATAGGACAAGGGGGAACGGTTTTTAACTGAGACGGGAGGTTCAGGCTAGATATTAGGAGGAAATTTTTCACCCAGAAGGTGGTGACACACTGGAACAGGTTGCCCTGGAAGGAGGTTGTGGATGCTCTGGGGGGACCTTATAGTGGCCTTCCAGTACCTAAAGGGGACCTACAGGAAAGCTGGGGAGGGACTTTTGTAAGGGCATGTAGTGATAGGATGAGGGGAAATGGTCTTAAATTGGAAGAAGGTAGATTTAGACTTGGAAGAAATTTTTTACTATGAGGGTGACGAGACACTGGAACAGGTTGCCCAGAGAGACTGTGGATGCTCCCACCCAGGAGGCATTCAAGGCCAGGCTGGACGGGACTTTGAGCAACCTGATCTAGTGAGAGGTGTCCCTGCCTATAACAGAGGGGTTGTAACTAGATGATCTTGAAGGTCCCTTTCAATCCAAACCATTCTATGATTTATGTATTTGTTTTGACCTTCCAGTTCCCCTCTGTATTTTAGAGGACGATAACAATGAAAGTAGAAAATGAGGTTATTTTTTAAATTCTTGTTAGCTGCTTACTGCTTGTGAACAAATGAAAGAAGGCTGCTAATACAGCATTCTCAGCCATCAGCTTCCCCAAAGCACTGTTACTGCTGTAGCAGAATTGCTGCTTTGAACCTTGGAAGCAGTTGCTGTCCTTGAATTTGCATAAAAAGGTTAAATATTTTAGTGGTTAAAAAAAAAAAAAAGGAAAAAAAAAAAAAAAAAAAAAAAAAAAAAGGAAAAAAACAATCAAAAACTGTCCTGTGAGTAACAGTTTTATATTATCCCAAGGGTCATGATTTTCTTTATAAATTACTCAGGAATTACTTTTCCATAACATAAACTCTCTGAAATCTCATATCTGCATTAGCTTGTTACGTCCGCAGTCCAGAAAATGAGAATTCAAATCTATTTCCATATTTTTAAAACATTGTTTTTGAATGCACTGTTGGAAGAAAATTGCACAAGCATAATCCTGTCTGTCCTCTTTCCAATCTGAAAAGCAAACTGCAGTATAGCTAGCAGAAGAAAAATCTGCTAACGTCTTTAATCTATAATTAATGTCAACAACCTTTAAAGTCTGTAATTCTTGCATCTCACATTCATATTTTAAAGGTACAACAGTTATGAGTTATGCTGGGTATGTAGACACTTTAAAAATTAATGGACTAACACAACATTTAACAGATAACAAAATAAATAGCAATATTTTTTGTCAGTTTGGAATTTCTTTTTTCTTTAAAATTAGAAAAAGTAATTGAACCACTTGTTAAAGTTACCATCTCTAGCCTCTAGTTTTACTTTGTTTGCTTATCTATGTCCATCAGTCCTAATATCCAGCAACGCATCGATTTGCCATGAATTTTTAATACGTACAACGACTTCCTGAGTCATTCCCACTTACTTTAAAATACACAGTTAAAAAATAGTCAATTAAGTGCATTTCAAGAAATATTCAATTCAACACTGACTGCTCTTTCTGTAACTAGAGCCTACAGATCACAATTCCATCACTTTGATTCTCATTCTTTCTCCATTTCTCATTGTCTTCTTACTTAACTGTGTTTCCTTGAAAATTACGCTGTATGTAAAATCTCTACAAGCAGTCCATCCCAAAAGTTCTCCCATAAAACAATCTTACTGCTTGTGTACTGATATGCATGCTTTTAATGAAGGCACTAATATGTATTGCTCGTGCTTGCAGGACCTAAAGTCCACACAAGACTGTTCTAATGTGGAGCCCAGGACTCTTCTACTACTATTTAAGAAGAAGCCTGCATTTTGCCCCATCCCTGGAGGCATTCAAGGCCAGGCTGGATGTGGCTCTGGGCAGCCTGGTCTGGTGGTTGGCGACCCTGGACATAGCAGGGGGGTTGAAACTGGATGATCATTGTGGTCCTTTTCAACCCAGGCCATTCTGTGATTCTATGATTTCAGCTGTGAAGGAGGGGGATACTCAGAATTCCAGTTAAATACAGCTTCCTCACTGGATTAAGACAAACAAAAGAAAAATACATTATTCCAACAGAAGTAGTATCAACATTGTTTTAGAGTTTGTTTTTGAACCAGCAGCTACTGGAAAAAATTCATAGTATAGAGTTAGCAGTAGGGAATGTTTTTCTCTTCAAGATGCCAACTCTAGGTAGGCACTACTACTGAAGGAGACTGGAGACAGATGGAAAGAGTCAAGTGTTAAGACTTTCAATTTGAATTCAGTTTGGATGCAGTGATTCTTGTAAGCAAAAGCAAAATAGGTAGATGTAATAATACATGCTACAAAGCCTACAAAAGCTCCTACATTTATTTTGATAATTTATCTTAAGTAGTCAATGCTAGAAAAACTTGCTACATGCCATAGGAGAAGTAGACAGTGCAACCTACAGTTGGGCTGGTCATTTATTTTCCATTATTAAACACTGTTTTTAGTTACTTTCACATTTTTGCTACGTCACATTCTACACCAAGTAGATGTTCTTACTAAAGTTTTATCCACATTAGTTTAGGCAAACCTCTGAACAGGAGAAAAGCAAAACATTGGTTCCTCATTTTATGGCTGTGCATGTACTTCTTTGCAAAGGTTCAGCTGATGTCGTGCTACTGAGAAGAGGCTAAAAATCTAGACAAAGTACAGTCTAAAGTCAGAACTGTTCCAGGAAGAATTACTGAGAAAGTTCCAGCTCATGGCATAATAAATCTGTATCAGTGTCCAGAACATGGCTGCAGCCTTAATCCTGCAATGCATTTATGTTTGAATTTAGGAAAGGAAAGATTCTTTTAGACGTCTTAATCCAATTATTTAAGATTATTTCTTAATTAATCACCTTTGTGAAAGCTTGATCCCAGTGAACCAAAGTGCTTCTCAATAAAAGAATTAACAGAGCACGCATGCACTCCCTACCACCAGATAACATCCAAAAAAATGATTGAGAGCTTCAGACATTGAACAGAGAAAAAATGATTATCATATGATCATTTTCCCTTTGAGTCCAATATTGTTTTCTGGAAGGACTTAATGACTTCAGTATCCTATAGTCTGAAACTAATGTATGATTTAGCTTTGTGACTGTGGAATCTGCTGCAGCATCAGATATTTTGGCAGTAGAAAGGAGCACATACTGAAATTATTTTGAAGCTGTCATTTGCATATACCCAGGCAAGCATGCAAAATCAAACTGAGATATTGTTCAAAATCCCTTAGGAGACACCCATATTACAAACTCTCCCTCCTCCCGTGACAACACTGCTGTATCCCATTAAAAGTCACTTCAGCCACAGAGAAGCTTGCATTAGTAAGTCCCCAAAGGGACTGCGGCTTGTTGGTGTACCATCTCTTGAATACCCAGGAGAGCTGTGCTGGAATGCCAGCCACCCGAACGTCCCACACCTGTGGCAAAACAGGCCTTTGAATTTGACAGTTGCCCTGAAACCAACCTAGCAACAGGAAAGGGTCACAGTTGAAATTTCCTTCATCCAACCTCAACCCCAAGAACACTTGGAGGTTGTGACAGTAGTTTCTTCAGCAGAAGGATGACCAGCATTGATTTTACCTGCACTGCAGATTAGAGTTAAGAGATGCTGCTGTACCAGCACCTCCCAAGCCTGAAGTGCTGCCCCTACCAGTAGGTTTGCCCAAAGTCCTGGGGTTTGCCTGCACATTCTGTCAAATGAATCTTCCTGAGTGTTCACCTTCATTCATAACTTTCCAAATCTTTAGCTCCTCAGAAGGACAGCGAGAACATTAACCAGAATGCTCTTTTCCTGATAGATTACATCCTGCCCTCAATGAACTTGCAGAAATGTTAATGCTCTTCTGGGTGGGATTAAACAGTCTGGTCTTTTCTGAGGTAAACAAAACAAGAGAAAGACTGCTCAGTGCTTAACTAAGTAAGAAGAAGCAATCTGTCAGAAGAAAGCCTCCCTCTCCAAGCCATACTTTTTTTACACAATGGCAAAACCATTTTTCTTCTGCATAATATAGCTTCGTTTGGGCAGTGGCAAGACTTTCATTGGAAGAGATACTTCCAAGATGCCCAGGTGGTATTTTCCCCATTTTTCTGTGTACATCCTCTTGTCCCAGCACGCAAACGCCCTCCCCACTTCACTATACAACCCTCTCACCTGACTTCTCTACAAATAGTTTTTGGGTGAGTTTATCAGTCTGAAGAGAGATTTATATGCAGGCCAGGAAAATAAGCACAAGTAGTTCAGCATATATGTTGCGTATAATTTGATACACTCCTTCCAGTGATTTTTATCAGACAAAGCCTACTGCGTGTTCAGTTGCAAAAATGTGTAATGTTACTGGAGCAGATGTATTTTCCTACAAAGACCCTACTCTTAACAGAGTTCACAAGTCTTCTTTCCTCTCTTCTCTACTCTCCTAAAAAAGGGAACAAAAAAGGAGAAGAAATGTGCAAAATCTTTATCAACACAAACTTGGATAATAGGGACTGCAAACTGCTAATTAATTGCAGGGCTACGCCTTATTTTCCTATTGCAGAGCAACCACAAGCAGCCTAGCATTTGTCTGCACATCTATTAATTCATCAAGAAAGCTACAGCACACGAAAAACAAAATTCCTGTGTTATTCTGCAATTACAAGGGGGAGAGAAATGGAGCCACATTTTATAATTCTTTGGGCGCCAAGCCCTTAAATTTGCACTAGCGAGCCTTGTGACATTCAGAACTGCCACCAACCAATGAAGTAACATTCCCAGCTGTGTCTTGCTTCTCTCACCTCACAGGGAGCCCAGCTGATGTGCTGGAGGGAAGCTGTTCACACTTCATTATTATGGGCTTATTTTCCTTTCTCTTTTAAGCATTCATAAGAACCTACAATGCCAAGGACTGAATTAGGCACGATGAGAACCACCACATATTCATCTTAAAAAGCATCAGGTTAATTTCTCTAATGTTAAATTTAACATAATGAATGACATAACCTTATTCCTCATTCAACTGTCAGGAGAAAATATTTATGTTTACCATTAAATATCTCACTAAGATAGAATCATGGAATCATGAAGGTTGGAAAAGACCACTAAGATCATTTAGTCCAACTGTCAAACCATCACCACCATTCCCACTAACCATGTTCCCAGTGCAGCATCTATTGGTTTCTTGACCACCTTCAGTGACAGTGACTCCACCACTCTGTTGAGCAGGCTGCTCCAACTCCTCACCACTCTTTCTGAAAAGAAATTATTCCTAAAATCCAATCCAAACTTCCCCTGGTGCATCTTCAGGTCATTTCCTCTCATCCTATTGCTTGTTACCTGGAAGAAGAGAACAACCCCCACCTTGCTACAATCTCCAGTTAGACAGGGTGCAAAGAGGCTTATATGCCACGTTATGTAGAAATGAGAACACTTCTGAGTCTAGAGTATGCTCAACTTTTTCCTAAACCCACTATTCTGAATGGTCAACTAAAAGGTAGACAAATATTTACACAGATTTTGTGAATGGCATATTGGGAACACTGAAATCTTGCCTTCCTTTTCCTATGGAAAAAGAAAAAGTAGCAATGTGTTCTATAAGGTCACTTGACGTAAATTCCATGTAATCTGAAAAATTAAGAATTCTGATATATCAAATACAAAATTGAGACTTCAGACATACTCAGAATAACCACTTTTTTTCTCCATGCTTCTGTTTCTTTATTTCAGGCACATATTGCCAAGTATCTCTATTGCCAGCACCCTGGTTCTCCCCTTTCCACCTTGCCACCTGGTTTCATCACAGCTTACTGGAGAGTCTTCATCCACATTCTCTGACAGAGACAGGGAAGAGAGACTCAAACACTATGAAATTCTCTTTTATTACAGTTTAAACAGATTGTTTATGGAGATGTTTTGAAACCTACACAATATCAGCCAGATTAAAGAACGAAGGAGTAATTTAAGAAGAGCATTTTTAGCAAATCTAGATTTATACATTCTACAATGTGAAGCAGACAAGGCTCTCTCAAGTAAGCTCCAGGGACAAAAAGCTAAGCACATCTGCAGAAAACACTTTCTCTCTCTGTGCTTTGATCAGCTCTCCCTGCATCCTAGAAGCTACTGCATTCCCCCACAACCAGGTCATTTGGGGACAGTTGCCAAGCCCAGTTACACTTCTCCAATCCAGGACAGCCACTTCCATTCTCCAGATCACATTTCTCTGGGCACACGTGCCCAACTAAATGTGCAAAATGGCAGATACATGCACTGGCACCCACTGTTTTATTTCTGCTGGGTTGCAGACTATTGTTTCCAAACAGTTCAATCAACTTTCTCCCCAGTTCCAAGCCTCTTTTCTCCTGTAACAGCAGAGACAAATAATTAGGTCTGCCCCACCCCAAACCTCTGAACTCCCCTTTAAAAGTGTACTGTAAGATCTTCCCTTTCCACCACTGTCACCTGTCTCACATCCCAGCAGTTAAACACTTGGCACCGCAACCAGTGTGCAAGAGCTCCAGCTCAAGGACAACTTATACTTCCTGCAACAGCAAATTAGCAGAGATTAAAAGAGATGATAAAGAACTTAACTTTGCCACTATGGTACTGGTTCATTAAAGCTCTTAAGAGGTTACTGAATAATTTATTGAACAAAACAAAACAAAACAAAACCTTTACATTTGAAAGTGGTGAACAGTCTCATTTCCAATGCTGCTATTTCAACACCCTTCACTGGAGTGCATTCTTCTTTCTTCCTGGTTTTACTAGGTATAAATTCTCTTCAGTTTCTGTACTGTATTTCTGGATGGCTTTACATTTTCTTCCGCTCCTTTCCTGCCTCCTCTTCTCCCCACTGATGAATACTATCCCACTCTGACATCTCTCACACATCCTGATGATTTTCCTGGAACTATGAAATCTGGAATCCCATGTCCAATACATTGACAGTTCGTTCAAAATAAGAACAAATCCCAGAGTCTAGAGTTTCATACAGAAGATAAAAACTCCTGATTGATATGCAACCCAAAAATGTCAGAAAAGAGACACAATGACTTTTTTCTTTTTAAGTGTCTAAACCTTTCTTTCTGGTGTTTGAGAACAGCAACATCATGTCCTTTGATACCTGCATCATATCATTTGCTGCTCAGAGGCTCCTCCAACGCTCAACCATCCCACAGGCTCTCTGGAGAAAGAAAGGTCACTCCTTCCACACTTGCTTTAACTCACTCTAGATCTGCCTTGTCATAGAATCATGGAATGGCTTGGAAGGGACCTAAGGATCACGAATCTCCAATGTCCCCAACACATGCAGGGCCACCAACCTCCCCATTTAATATTAAACCAAGCTGCCCAGGGCCCCATCCAACCTGGCCTTGAACACCTCCAGGGACGGGGCATCCACGACCTCTCTGGGCAGCCTGTTCCAGCATCTCACCACTCTCTCTGTAAAGAACTTCCCCCTGACATCCAACCTAAATCTTCCCTCCTTCAACTTAAAACCATTTCCCCTTGTCCTGCAGTTATCAACCCTTTCAAAGAGTTGATTGCCCTCCTGTTTGTAGGCTCCCTTTAGGTACTGAAAGGCTGCAATGAGGTCACCCCGCAGCCTTCTTTTCTCCAGGCTGAACAAGCCCAGTTGCCTCATCCTGTCTTCATAGGGGAGGTGCTCCAGCCCCCTAACCATTCCTGTGGCCCTTCTGAAAGGGATAAGAGTAGCAATGCATGATCTGCTGGGCTCTTTTCTACACTTACCCCCCAGCAACTTATTTTATTGATCTTTGTCTGTAATCAGATGTTTCTCTATGCCACTTTGGGTAGGATCTTACAATTCAGAAGAGATAACAAGAAATTATGACACGGTGAAGAAGAAGATAATTGCCATCTCAGCCCTTCTCAAACACTGGTTTAATCTGGATGTTTTCAAACATTCCTAGATTTCTGTTCTCCATACAACATGAGTCAGGTGCAGGTCAGCAGACTGGGAAAGTCCCACAAGAACGAGATTATTGGTTTTCCTAGATTAATTGCACCAGCCCTGAAACTTTACAGCACAATTAAACTGACTTAAATCTGACTTGAGCATCTAGATTAATTTTTTTTTGTTTGCTTCCTCTAGCACTTGAATGAGATTTATGCAAAGGCTGAGCATGATGACACCTCTTCATTAGACTCAGACTTTGACCCTGTAGATAGGAGGTGGGTTCCAGCAGGCCAGGAGTTGCACTGCATGGCTGAGGCACACTGGCAGTACAGTGGACCGCAAGTCCTTTGACTCCAGCATGCATATTATACTGCAGCCATTTTATTAACATTTTGATTTCAAAAAGGAATTTAAAAACACAAGTACTGGATGAGCACAATGGTTTATCATATATCCCATACAATATACTGCATAATGTAACATTACAAATCACCTTCAACTATAATGGTGAAGTTCCTGCACTAAGTCACTGGGTATACCCTGATTTCCATCCAATAAAGAAGTTGTTAAATAGCCAGGCTGAAGAAAAACAGGGAAGCCTAAACAACACATCATAAAATAAACAGTTACCAAGCCAGTCACTGTGAAGAAAAGGCTGGGAGGGGAAGGTAGCAGGGTTTGTCCTTTTTTTAAAAAAAAAGTAACAAAAAAAAACCCAAACAAGTAAAGGGAAGAAAAAAAAAAAAAAAAAAAAAAACTGCTTAGAAAACTGACACCTACATGCAAACGCTGCTTCAAAGCTTCAGCACAATCTCTCAGGGCAGAACAATAGAAGCTCTGTACTCATAAGCAGCGCAATCTGTTCCAGTCAGGAAGAGGGTGCCCTCACCGTTCACAGCAAATGTATTGCTCCCTGGTGCTTGGGTCTGAGGAAATTTGGCTCAAGCTCTTGAAAATTCATCATCTTCAAAGCAGGACGACGTGCAGCAAGTAGGTACTCCAGTGACAGAGGCTGCAGTTAATGCCTGATGCTTCTAGCAGTGTTTGCCTACCCTGCTCTTGCTCAGTTCCCGCAGCTTTCAGGCTGGGAAAGAGGCAGAGCTGCAGTTAGAGATAAGGTTGCACTGCAAAGCACCCCTTGTTCCTCTGAAGTCCTTACAATACTTGTGAGCAAGCAAAGGGTAACTGTGTGCAACAGGAGGTAGTCTTTATCTTGCTAAGAAGGAAGAAAGCATGGATTCAGCATGAGAGCCGTCTGCTCGTTAAAGAAAAAATCATCTGTCTGCTGTCAGGCCTACTGAAAAACCCTTCAATTAGGCTGTTTACAGAGGGTTGGCTTACTCTGCTCAGGGAGCTGGACTATGTTGCAGCAGGACCTAAGATGCTGCTCTCTGTGGGTTACCCTAAGGAGGTCTGACCTAAATAAGAGTTGATCAGGTGGCCCAGGATCGGCACTGATCCACTCAGGGCTTGAAATACCACACCAGCTTTGGGCTCATTTCAGCAACAGAAGGTAGAAATATCCAGTGTTCTGTGAAAGCCAACCTCTCTCTGGTGGGAAAAGCCCTGCTGCAGGAGTACATAGTGCCACAGCTCCATCCCTGCAGAGCTGTGCTGAAGAGAGGGCAGACGTAGGCATCTTCCTAGCAGAAAGGCATTTGGAATGGCTACTTTAGCTGGGCATCCAGTGTGGCATACATACAATTTCACTACGCTATTACTTCCATCAAAAGCACGTCCTATGTTCTCATCCAGATTCATGTCCTATTTACATATACTCTGTCCACACCCAGAATAATTAACAGCTTGCAGGTAACATACGGGCTTTAATTCCAAATCTGGCTTCATCTTTTTTACCATTATGTTTGAGACATGTAGGAGGTCACCAGGTATCCCCACACACTTTAAGCATACATTTGCTTCTGACTTACTTGTGCTGGGATGCTCCCAGCCTCCCTGTCTGAGCAGCAGCAACCAGCAAAGAATGAAGTGACTCAAGTTAACATGTTATTGAAAACAACCACAGGTTGGGTTTCTGCCAAATGCCCTGGGCTTCTCAGGACAATTAAGCAAGGAGCTTTCTTTCTGTTAGGACACCTGACCCACCAGAAAGTTCCACAAAGTAACTGACCTGCCAGAACAAATGCTGTAACAGAAAATGAATGCCTATCACAGAGTTGAAAGGATTTCTGAAAAAGCTTTATGATGGCAGCCAACTCACAGCTAAGAGTGGCAGGCTCTGATCAGCAGCATGCTGTAGCATGTGATCCAGCATCGCACAGCCCTTGTGGAGCTTAATGGCATGGGGAACGTGTCCCAGGGAGAACAACTCGCAGCCCTGTTAGCCTGTGCAGATGCCCACTCAGAGCTCAACTTCAAAGAGCGGCTCGCCTTTCCTTGGATTGGAAAGCTGAGCGACTTCCCTTCAGCCTTATTCATCTGCTGTGACTTTCACCAACAGCAACTGCAAGCAGCCATCCATAAAAGCTGGGGTGGGAAAGAGAACGAGAGATGTGTCCTTATTTCTCACAGGGTAAGGAGAGCACTGGGGATTTTCCAGGCATCCAGGAACAGGAGAAGAGCAATCAAAGACTTCTGGTGGAACATCTTTCCAAGAGGTACCAGGATCCCCACGCACATACAGGGTGTATTACTACCTTAAATGCTAATAGGCAATTACTAATCAAGATGACCTTCAGTTCTGAACACAGCAGTGCTCTCAGCACCAGAGGCACCTCAAATGATGCCACCTGAGCTCAGCTCTTTCTTGGTCTATTCACACAGGCAAGATCAGCTAGCAGATAAAACATCACAGAGATGCTTGTCATGGGGACTCACTACCCCACTACTTCGACTGAAAATCAGTTCCATGGGAATGCAATAGCATAGGAAGCAAGATTTCCTTCTCCCACTGAAATAAGAAGCACCTTATCACTGGTAAACAGCAGCCTGCTGTCAAAAGCTGATTTCTTCTATTTAGCCAGCACAGAAGCCTGTAAGGCAAAATGTAAGCAGGTAGTTGGTAGCTCTAAAATGACAAAAAATAGATTACAATCCAGAGAGTTTTTCAAGATTAAGTGATTATTCAGACATTCCCAGGACATGCATTTTCTACCTTCACAGCAAAAGCCAGAAAATGGAGGTTGTGAAGTTTAAATGAAAGAAATGAAAACACTTCATAACAAGTCATATAAAAACATGAGATACAAATTGAAAAGGTACTGACACTTTTTAAGGAGATAAAGACACTGATGCAAATGCATCATGAAAAGTTTAAGTCACTATATTTCAAAAAGTCCTTTATATGAGCACAGAATATTTTACATAGAATCACAGAATCACCAAGGTTGGAAAAGACCTCCAAGATCATCCAGACCTCCAAGATATCCATCTGCATATCACCAATAAATCTCACTAAACATTCTTAGTACAACATCTAAATGTTCCTTGAACACCTCCAGGGTCGGTGACTCCACCACCACTCGGGGCAGCCCATTCCAGCATCTGACCACTCTTTCAGAGAAAACATTTCCTAACATCCAACCTCAATACCCCCAGGCTCAACTTGAGGCCATTCCCTCTGGTCCTATCACTAGCTACACTAGAGAAGAGGCTGACCCCCAGCTCACTACAACCTCCTTTCAGGTAGTTATAGAGAGTGATAAGGTCTACCCTGAACCTCTTCTTCTCCAGACTGAACATGTCACACAGATTTCTCCAGACTGACTAGAAAAGTAGTTGCTTGTTTGATGATAATCTGTAATAAATTAAAAAAAAAAAAACAACAAATTCAGCTGCATCTCTTTGATCCCCCGCGCATTTAGACAAAAAAAAAAAAAAAAAAAAAAAAAAAAAAAGAAAAAAAAACCACCAACAGAAAGCTAAAAATGCCTTTATTTTGAAAAATCCAAAAAAAGTATTAGAATTTGCAATACAGTTTCAGTGTCCAATAGTGACAACAAATGCAAGCACACTTCATAAAAGCAGAGTAGATGATTTTAACGGTCTACCACATATAAACTTCCATAGCATCACAAGAGAAGGAAGGAGAATATGATGAATCAATAAGATTTTCCTTTATGGTACCAGCCAAGAGCTTCTGATTTCTCTTTTTGTCCCACAAAGAACTTTTCTGAAAGAAAAGGCAGAGGAGTTACCAAAATAGAAAGAATCAGGAGTACTGGCAGAAGTGTAGGCAGATGGAAGAAAATCTCAGGGGCAGGTAAAAAGTAATTGTTATGAATTGGGTGTCTTTCTTACCAGCATCTCACTTGGAAAGGCTGATAGCATACAATTCAGAAATATCTGAAAAACATTTATGGGAGAGGTGGTACGTTTCTCCATATACATTGCTTCCTTGCCATCTTTTTACATCCAATCTGCCTTCTATATAAACTAAGCAACTGTTCTGGCTGCTGACCTAGGAAAACCAATGCAGTTTTTATATTCGAGGTTTTTTTCCTTGACCAGTAAGGCCAGTAATTATGTTTTAATTTTTGTTTTCTTTTTAATGGGATTTATACAGACTCTGCAAAGTCTTTAGCCCTTCAATGAATAACGTTCACACACTAAGCCACAATGGTGGAATAAAATAAGAAGTTGCTTAAGAAGTTGCATTCATGAAGATGAATTTGCAATCCACACAACATGATGAACCAGATGTAGGTCAGCCTTTGCAGTGTTGGACTTGGTTTTAATCATGCAAACCTAAAAAATTTTGAAAAAAGACAAAACTTCAAGTTTTGTCAAATAGCATCTTATCTGTAGCCCCCAACCTTACTTCCTAACAAGGAGCCTAACAAGAAAGGACTGAGTAAAGCATCCTTGAAAAGGAATACTGAAATTTGGGTCTTATCCAAGATCTGCCGTAACTGAGATATCAAAAGAAAATACCTCAGTGTAAAACATGGTTTGCAGACTATCGTGAAGGCATATTTATGTAATTACTTATTCTGTGTAGTTCAAATACACAGAACAAGCACCTCTCGTCAAAAGAAGTGTTTCACAGCAACTGTATACAAATACCTTTGCAAATTCTAAGTTGGAAGTGAGCAAGGTGAGGGAACAAATTCAAACAGAAGTGAAAGAGACACCAAAATCTCTCTGTTCTCCAAAAACAAACAAAATCAGCTGAAGTCTGACAGCAGAGGAGGAGGGAAAATATTAGAACACGGTACGCTGTGCTGGGAAGAGTTTAAAAATCCCTGCCTTTAAGGCCAGGCCCTTTGCAGAAGGCAGTGCAGCTCCTCTCCTCCCTCACAACCATGTGAAGCACTCCTGCTATGAGGAGAATGTTTTCTGCATCCCATTCCTGTTCTTACAGGCTCTGGGCAGTTGAGCAAACACTTACCTACTTCAGGTAAATAAAATTAATCTGACTGGCTTCATGCGTTGTTTTTCTGACCAGCAGCACCGACTGCCACTGAAGCACTAAAATGGCTGGGCCATCCCTGTTTAACTTTCTGTGTTCCTGAGCAGTAGAGGTCAACACAAGGAATCTTTTGATAAGGATGCAAGAACAGGAGCTCTGACTCATGCTGGGTGTAGTTGCAACATGTGCCTCCACTGGTGAAGAAAACCTGTTCTCCCGGGGGAAAATCATAGAATCATAAAGTCATCAACATTGGAAAAGACCACTACGATTATCTAGTGCAGCCATCAACCCAACACCACCGTGCCCAATAACCTTGCAGGAGAACTAGGGAGGCCATGGCCTCACCGAGGTCGCATGCCCCCACAGTCCAATGCCTCGTACCAAAAGCAGAAGCCCTTCCTGCATATTCTTTGTGCAAACAGAACTGACAAAAGCATGTAGTTTTGAGTTTAACATAACCATGCAGGTCAGTATGACAGGGTTACGTGCTGTTGAGAGGCACTGTGCCTGCCTATACAAACCAAACCTTCAGCTTGGGGAAGCTTAGGGCTGCAGCAGCATTAAAAATGTTGGCTCTTCCAGGGCATGGCTGAAAAAGAGCTGGGCTCCCTTGCTCCACTGATCCCAGGGAGTGGGATGCTGCAGGTGCCAGTAACCTTTTCTTTCCACTCACCAGATCAAAGCCAGCACACTGAGCGTAAGCAGACACTGGTACCACTCTCCTTGTCCACAGCAGAGTGAGTATTATTACCTGGTCACACACACCTCCATAGGGCTTGCAGGGGAGGAGGCATGCCCGGTCCACTAGTGAACTCCAACGCCATGATTCTCAAACACACAACTCCTCAAGGCCAAAAAATCTTTCTCGCAAATGTAATCATGTGGCTTCCCAGCAGGGAGGAAAGTGCTTTCAAGCTTAAAAGGCTTATCAGTCAAGCTTACTCCTCTGACCTCTGGGATAAAGTCATACCACGAGGCTATGGTGCTACGTAACAGCAAAGTCATCTGGAAACGCTTTAAGGAAGTACAGAAGAGAGAGAGGTCTTCACAAACCCCCAGTTAAACGTCAGCACGAGAAAGGGAGCATGCAGCATACTGCACTGTCATTAGTCCAGGGAGATCAAATGTGTGAGAGGGAAACATGATACATATTTAGATGGTGCTTAAAATGTACGTAGCAATATCTCGAATCCTTCACCAAGACAGCAAATCAAAAGAGTAATTTGCTCAGTATTTTTAAACTCACCAGGCAACTACAGCACTTGGGGATAGCAGCAATATGAATCATACTCAATCTAATGACCATGTGATGAATGGACTCCCACACTAATATTATTGTGTGCAGCCTTCAATATGTCTTTGGACAATTTTTAGTAGCAGAGAAATCCAGAAACTAACCTATGAGTTTTGATTCACACTACTTACTGCTCTATCACTTCCACAGCATTACTAAGGCGTAACTTTCTTCACCTGCTGTAAATTTACAACCACATATTATTCTTTTATGGAGTAATCTTTAGACTTACTCTAAGCACATTTTGTTTGCGATTGAAAGGTTAGTACGCAGCTGAGCTAGCAGAAGATAAATCAGACCAACTGCATGAACTGATCCAATGGCTGAGCTCAAATGAAAGTTCTGCCTTTCACTTAGAACAATATAAGAGATGGTAAAAAACACTTGTGCAGCAGGGTAGAAATGATCTAAATGCCAACTACACGAGACTACCTGCACTACCACAGCTATTTTCTGCTGAACAGTGTTTGCATGACCAGTTTTTACTGTTGCAGATCACATTGGCACTGCTCTGACAACAATCACTCAAGGGGCATGGAAATTCAGATCACCAGTTCCAACTGGGAGCTCTGCATGCTGCATGAGTTAACCTAACACACTCATTTCTACAAAACCTAGGATTGTTCCTGGCTTCTCATCACTGCAAGAATGGCTTTAAAGGTACTCAACCAAGCACATGCCAATGCAATGGTGTATTTCAGACTATGAGATAATTTCTATGCTGTGATGCTTCTGTAAGTTTTGTTAGAGGGTTACAGTACGGAATTATCAGTACACCAAGTAACACACCTGTTGCTATACATACAGACCGCTTGGTCAAATATGAACCAGTTGGGAGTTATGTCAGTTTAACACTGAAAGCTGCATAACTGCAATAAGAGCAGACACAGTAGGTGGCAAGACATGCAGTGGGGGGAAGGACCTAGTATCAAAGTAAGAAGTAAATGAGAAGTCCTGCAGGACCCTTTCTTGCAAGAACAAGGAAACAGAGACAGAACAGCAGCTAGAGGGGAGTAGTGTTTCAAATTTATAAAAAACCTACAAGAAGAGAAGGAAGATGGCCTTTCACCATCGTCTTCCAAATAAATCAGTCACTAAGATTTTCACTCTATGAAGAAATTACATAAAAAAGAATTGCTGTTTTACAGTCTATCAAGTATGCGTATAGTAGTATTAGAGCTGCTTAGCCAAATAGTTTATAGAAGGGTGGGAAGCTCCTGTGAAACCATTCGATCATTAGGTTAAATGATACATGAGTTGAGTGGCATTAAACAGTATGCTTTTGGGAAGTTCAGCAACATGTTTGAAATGAAGACTTAACTTGCACTTACAGCAATACAGCACTACTTTTAATGAATCAAGTAATTATCGACTCTATAAAAAGAAATGTACCCCCGAGCACTCAACATCAGAAGCACTGCATTCATTTCCAATTAAAGACCAGAAATTGCAAGACCTGTGTTGTCTCTGCTCCCACTTGGAGTCAGTTGAAATTAATGGTGCTCAACATTTTCCAGGGCCAAACCCAAAGGCAGAAGCACTCATCTGACTTATGTGGCCACTTCAATTGGAAAGTACTGAAACTTTGGAAATGAGAGAAGTGAAAATAATTCTGAATTCATGTGTAGAACTCTTTTTTATTATTAATTTTTTTTTGCTGAAAAAGCGTTCTATGAGCATGAAAACTCCTCCATGTTTCCAACTGATGTAAAGTGAAAATTCTAATGGTAATCAATGGAAATCTCGAAAATCCGTAAGAAACCAGAAGGATTCTTTGCAGAAGGCCCACTGTGCCAGCCAAATCACATATCTTATCATTGACACAGGTCCCTTATTAATTCCATCTATAACAGCCCACTTGTTAATTTCTCTCAACTTCTTTACCCTTTTACTTTCCTTCTTCTAGACAGTACCGACCTTGCCAAAGTCTGGAATGTCCATTTCTACCACAATAGCCATAATAAAAGAGTCAGTCATCTATTTTTCATTTCTTATTATGCTAAAAATCTACACCAGCAAGTCAGGACGCTTCCTCTGTTCTCATTCCCTATTTGATATCTTACTGTTTTAACTATAGTTAAAATTAGAATGCAAAGGTTTATTTGTTCACCTTGCACACCTTGGCAGTGGATAAAAGGTGGCAAAAATGAATGAGTGTGTTGTATATCAACTCAGACTGCAGTGCTGTGGAATTATCACTTCTTCAATGACCTTAGCAAAGTAGGTACACCCAGAGAAAAGTCGAGTATCAAAGAAGCAATTCAGCCTCTGTACAAGCTCATGAGACAGCAAAAGGGAAGAGCCAGCATGGTTTAGGTCAGCAGGTTCTCCATTACACCTTCCAAACTGCAGGGAAGAACAAACCAAACAGCAGGAGTTTTATTTTAGAAAATTTTTTTCAACAATCAGGCTATGTTATCTATTCCAAAAGCAAAACGTCTAGTTTTTCAAAGAGTCAATTTGCCAGAAAGGAAACCCAATAACACCTCAGCTGCAAAAAGGGATTTGTCCTGTTTCCACCATTAGTATTCCACTCCTTCTTTGGAAGACCTCAGTGACAGCAGAACAACTTGCTGTTCTTGCCAATGAACTGCTAAGGTTTGGACTCATGCGTTAGAAGCTCAGGACTGGCATAAATAAACCCTCAAATTTATACTGAGCTGCAAAATTAAATTCAGTTGCAAACACAGAATGTGAAATGACCTAACAGAGTATCCAAATTTTCCACTCCTTGCAGTCTTTACACCAGTGGTTACTGTTGCACAGATAAGAGCAGTGATCAAAAAAGGCTTACAGAACAAGGCTGCCACATCAGTTATTTCTGGTATTGATACATTATTTGCCCCTTCTCTTTCATGGCAGTTTAAACGCCAAACCAGTGTGGCACTAATGCTGTGATCTCGTACATCAGCTTGCCTGTCAGAGCTAATAGGAAAAAAACCAGCTTATCTCCCATTGTGCAAACCTCAGCGATTTCTCTGTGCTTCTCACAGAACATCTGGAA
This sequence comes from Centrocercus urophasianus, assembly GCF_019232065.1. Classification (NCBI taxonomy): domain Eukaryota; kingdom Metazoa; phylum Chordata; class Aves; order Galliformes; family Phasianidae; genus Centrocercus; species Centrocercus urophasianus. The sequence goes on from NW_024885532.1 coordinate 138,069, forward strand.
AGTAACACCATCCAAGAGGATTGCTTGAGGGTAGGAGGGCATGAGAAGAGAAGAACCCTTCTGAATATCTGTGCTATATTTAAACGCCAGACCAAAGCTTACACTTGGAGTGAATGTCTCCCTGCTGGAGGAATGCAGTGAACAAGGAGGTGCTCAGCTATCTACAACATGCCCCTAAGCAATGGCACACAACACACACTTGCAAAAATGAAAAGCTCGGTGCCTCTATCTTCCACTGCAAGGACAGAAAATGGAAATCTGATAATGCACTGGGGAAAAAATAATCTCAATTTTCATTCTGGATAGATCACCTATTTTGCAGGAATGTTTTCTGCAAGGAAGACTCAAGTGGAACGATGAAAATGCATCAAGATTGGGCAACTCAGACAAAGTTCCAGAACAAAACATCTCAGTTTGGAATTCAAAATGCATACAGCCATGAGAATCAATTGTCACTGAAAGCAATGACAGTAACGGATACTCAGTAAGTTTGGGAAAAAAAACAATCAGAACATGCTGTTATATTCACACTATTGCTTGGGTGCACAAACCTAGGCAACCCTCTTTTAAGAATAAAATGATTTCATTTTCTTAGTGCCACCTGATCTCAACAGTTTACTGTTCCCCACTATATTGCCACATACAGCATAAAGGTGCTCCTCTTTGTACTGAAATGACTGTTCTTACAGGAAATATTAAAAAATGACAAGGCCTTCCATGCAGCAGAATTCAGGCCACGGAGAATGAGAACAGCAGTTTCTTCAGCTTTCTTTTGTCTCTGTAATTTTCCAGTGTCTCAAACTGTGGCTAGTCATCCGTAGCACTGAGGTCAGAGGGTTTAACATGCACATTCGTTAGTAAAGGCAGCACTTTTAGTATGCGCAACAGATAAAGGAAGAATTCCAGCTTGAAGCTGACCATTTGAAACTCCATTAATGTCTTCCTCTACTAATTTCAACATCAGCAAACAATTAAGACAAAATTCTGGTAACATTCTACAGCCAATGCATGCTAGTTATAGCCCATAATTATTTTTAAAAATCAGTATCTTCTTAATTTACAGGACTTCACTTTTACCCAAACTCCTGCCATCTGATTATCTTTCAAATCAAAAAGCCCGCTTGCCAGAATGTGCCTAGGGGTGTTTACACTTGCTCATCTTCCTTTGTTGGAGCTAAGCTTGTCTGCTTTTACTGAAAATGGAAAGGGAGAAGAGTAAGAAAGAAGTCAGTTTTGCACGCATTCTAGTCCAGGTGGAAAAGATTTACTGGACAGAAAAGTTGGGCCTCACGCTAAATTTTGGGGGCTTAGAGCAGGAATTTGTTTTCAAATGAGCTCCACAAGTTTTCTCAGCTTGAAACATGAACTATCCTTAAAGACACATCCTGCTGGCTTAGTTCACTTCAACAGTTGGTTGAATAAACCCTTTCAGTGGTTCTAAGATTGCATTTTTCCAATATATAAAAAGCATGCTACAAGGTTGCCTTTTCCCAATCTCTAGATGCACTGCACACACAAGTATTCTCAACTTACCTCCAGTTATACTGGCACATAAATGTCCATCAATCTTGATTACACTGTATAGTGGTATATAACTTCTGCTTGTGTAATATAGGTGAACCTCAGCTTTCGCAACATTCCTAAGGCAGCGTTGTTTTCTGGTTTGTTTTCACATCAAGCTTTTTCTGTGCTGGATGCTAAACTATTAGAGACGTAACTTTCCCTGGAATAGCAGGGAGAATTTTAATTAAAACCTGCCTTTCTACTCCTTACTCCACTAAAGTAGATGTCATTGTTCTGTAAAATCCACGACCAATCAGTGCCAAAACCTTCCATTTACTTTCTGTATTTATAAAACAGTTGAAGATAAGCTACAATTGCTATTCATCATTATTACTGCAATAACAGGCCATTAATAAGGTTGGTCACACCTTGTCCGTTCCTAAAAAGCCACACCGTTTGCAAAGAATTACCACATAGAAAACTGAACTGCACAACTACCACACTTAGTAATGAAAGTAGCAGAACATATTGACTCATTCATATCTGGATTTCATGCAACTTAGGAGGCTAAGGAAAGGACTCACCTATACTTAGAAGGTTAATTTGCACTGGTAGGGCATGAGTTCAGAACACACTGGTTATTGAGTAATGAGTAAAAAAATTACGAGAATTCCTAAAATGCTACCACATTAAAAGGTAGGAGCTATGGAAAAAGCAATGCAAGATAGAATCACACAGAATCACAGAATTGTAGGGGTTGGAAGGGACCTCCAGAGATCATCGAGTCCAACCCCCCTGCCAAAGCAGGTTCCCTACAGCAGGTCGCACAGGTAGGCATCCAGGCAGGGATGAGGGATGATAGAGTTATCTGTGATTCCGTTAAAGTTTTTCTCTACGGTTAACTTAGATGCAGAGAGGCTTATGAAGGATGGAAGTGAAAATGCCCTTGAAATCCTCCTTGACAATAACTTTAAAAACAGCATATCAGAGCAGAAGCATCACATTGTGCTTCAGAGGTGCTTTTATCTTAGACCTTTGCACAGATAGCCTACAACATTTACATCTCAGATGCTGGAAGAAAAATAAGTTTAACTTGTTAAATGCTGCTGTCGTACATTCTCAGGGGAGATGTTCAGTAAAACATAGCCTTCTTCCCATCTCCTTTGGCAACATATAGAAAGTAAAACAAAACAAAAATGTATCAGCAATTCAATGTCAAGCAATTTGGGAACCATACGAATCAGAAAGAAATCTGGAATGGCTGCACTAAAGAATCTGTTTCCCCTTGTCCTTGGATTTAAGTGTCCTTATTGCTTTACACAAATGTTTCTTTCACAAGCAAACTGCATGGGTGATAGGAGACTGCCACAGGACTAAGAATTTCATAGCAAGGTGCGATGTGACAATATCCAATAAACTTACTGTAGCATGAGTAGGAGAGAGGAGTTCACCAAATCGTTTTCAGATGAAAAAAACAACAAACTTGGCTGCCAAGAAATGTCTCCAAAGCCTACATCCAGGAGTGGATTTCAGAGGGACAATCACCATCTGCTTCCAGCCAATATGGCCAACAACAATTTATACTGTTAAACAAATCTTGTAAATTCAATTACTTGTATAGAATCACGAGTTCTTTTGTGGGCTTTTTTAGGGGGTGTTCTTCTTTTGAAGTGCCAAATTTTTACTTCATTTGCTCCTCCAGTTTATCTTCTCTTCAGCGCTGAAAATCTTACAAAGAAAGGATGTTAAAAAGGACTCATGCACGTGGAAAAATGAACCTGAGAAGAAATACCACCAAGAAGGCTTCAGCTGCCAATCCCCTTCAGCTGCTAAGCTTTTACCTTAGTACTTTCTTCTGTTTCTTCTCTGCATGGTGAGCAGATGGATTCGCACTTCAGTATCTAGTGGTATCACAAATCAACTGAATTTCAGCATGACTGAAGACTTGGAAGCAAGAAACCAATTAATTATTTTAGGCTTGCAGAAGCTAGACAACCCAGAGGAGTTCTGCCAAGCAAAGATGGAATACAATTTATGAATGTAATTGTGAACTCCTGCTAAAGTGACACTGGTTGAAAAAGACCTGGTTCATTTCAGAGTGATGGGAACAGGTTTCTAACAAGTGTAATGAGAAACTGTGATGGATTGCTGGAATAACATCAGCTTCTTTCTGCAGATGTCTCAAATCCTCATTACTACCTCTGATCTTGATGTTGAGTAATCCCTGTGCAACATTTCACATAGGTCTACCTGCTGCTTACAGTTCAGCTGTATGCCAACACTTTCTCTCCTTCACTGCAGAATAATGCTTCACACTTTGTTTCTTCTTTTACCACAACCCCAAATATCACTTCAAACCTTGTCTGCTAGACAACCCCCTGTTTTCCAGTGAGCTTTTCCTTCTCTGCCCTTTATTCACTGTAGCAATCCTTCAAAATCTTCGCAAGCTAATCAGCTCTCTTCTTTAACACTGAATATCAAAACCATCCACAACACTCCAGCTGTAGTTCTCTAAAACGTAGCACAGATGTAATGCAGCCTGGCAGACCAGCCTGGCATTTTCCCACTGACGGAGTACAGAAGATGTTATGAAGGAAGAACCATACTTGCAGTTTCTGTTCATCTATCAACCATAATTCTGCATTACATCTTGTGGGCTTCTGGTTTTCTGTTGACCGTACTGGTGAGGGTAACTTAGCACAGAAAAAGTACAGCAGTAAAAAGCCTACAGAAAAACTGTGAGCAGTTTTTTCCAACTATTTTCTTGAATTTTATTAATACTAAGATTGACTAAGTAAACAGATTTTCACAGGGGTCAGTAAACTGTCATTTCTCTCTCTCCTCCAAATACACAGATACACATATAAGTTCATCCTTCATCCATTTAAAAGACATTTAGCAGCTCAGGCACAACAGCTTGCATCTGTAGAATGAGACTGGAGGTTGCTGAGAAACGCCAAGCCAACCACCTTGTGTTTTCTGTGTGACAGTTGGGATGACTGACCAGCTGGTAGACAAAGCTGAAGATAAAACCAGTTTGATGAATTACAGGTTCCCAAACTCAAACCTGATAAGAGTACATAATGATTAACAGCCTGCTGTTGAAAACAACTGCAGCGCTCCTCGGGCTGCGAGGACTCACAGCCTGCTTCAGCGGCCGATCAGAGCAGCCCACAACATTCACCATGCTCAGCTTACAGCATCTCATGTCAAGGCAGGAAACACAAGTCCAACCTCAATGGAACTGGTTAATGACACTTCACTTCCACTACTTCTGCTGTTACATTCTCTGGTAATCAATTTGCTAAATTCAAGGGCCTAAAATGTTTTTTTTTTCCGGTCTCTTTCCATTGTCTATTAGCTTACTCTTTACTAAAGCCTGGAAATGCAAATTGCTGTTCCAAAGAAAAAGTGATCACACTGAGCAGTGGTTTTAATATTTAATTATATTATTAGGAAACAAAAAGACCAGTGAACTCTCATTTATACCCTTCAAACTTTGTTTTGTGGGAAAAGATCTTTCTCAGATCATTTCTATGTCTTCCCAACAGGTGCCTGAACCAATACTTATAGCAAATGTGCTGTAGACTAAAATTCACACCCAGCCAGATGGCACCCAACACTACTTAGGCTCACCTGGAGCAGCTTATTGGCATTGCTTCTCGAGGGGAAGGAATCAAAGGAAAGACTTCACGTTTTACATGCACAAATTTCATACCTGCCACTGTAAAAGCCTACTCTTACAAGATAAAGGCTTCCTGAATGTGTATGCAGATTATAGAGACAAGATGCACCAGCAGTTACGGGATGAAAGAAGAGCTTCACAGTTTGCATTACTTTCAGGTCTTAATAGATATAATTGAAACCAGAAGTACAGTTAATATTGGGGAGGTTTATTTTCCCCCTATACATTAACAGCACATACCATGGGTTTGCTGCAACATTACTTTCAAAATTTTAAGGCCCTACTGCCAAACTGTTCCTCTGCCTAGCAGTTCAGTTCATGATGACAGCCTAAAAAATCTCTGCATATTACTTGCAATAAAATTATTTCCCTTGAAGCTATGTAAAATACCAATTTGTCTGTGGAAAAATACCTGTAACTTCTGTCCCACAACTCTGCATGTCTACCACAGTGCTGACTGGCTCTAAAAACTGTCCCCTGAACAATAAGAGCGCAGTGTTTAAATGGCTGTGGCAGCACTCCTGAAGAATGCTAGAACGGATGCCTGCTTTCACGGAGAAGTTGATGGGAATAGGTATTGAAAAATAAACTACTTTGGAACAGTTCCATTCTCCCTGCAGACACACTGATCTGAAATAAAAGTCACTTTATTCTGAAAATAATTATTTCCCTCACAAAGCTCAGCGGTAAATCTGGCCTTGAAAGACCTAGCTCTCTTTTCAGCACATAACACAAAGAACCACAGAATATGAACTTCATGCAAATCACTTGCTCAAGGAAGTCTAAAAGGTTGCTTGCCTTGATAGTCATGCACCAAAAAAAAAAAAAAAAAAAGTCTTTTTTATATCAGAATGTTAACCCAGCCTGTAATATGTCTTTTTACAAGTAATGAACAACACAATCCTTTCAAGACTGATTTTGATGCAGCGGGCTTCTGAGCGAGAGCTCTAAGTAGCCCCTTCTGCTCCTTGTAGGAACACAAGCGCGTGGGGCTGACGAATCCTCATTTGCTTCCCCTAGGATAGGTAGCTGGAGAACAGCTAAGGTTTAGAATTGGGCAAGCTTTCAGGAAAAAAAATGTTAAGCAGAAGTAGTTACTGGCAACAAATTGCTAAAACTCTTGGAAAAAAAAAAGAGTAAATGGTGGCTTCCTAAGCACAGTTCGTTCCTTGGGACTTCTTTGAGGTTGCTGAGCAACATCCCACAATTACTGGGGGTCAAGTCCTTGGGACATAATCTAGCCTATTGACTTTAATTCAGCTACCTCTGGCATGAGGTACTGCCAAAAGCAAGCGAGAAATAAACAGAAGCAACAACGCAAACTGCATAGTTCTCAGAAGATGTTGGGGGGAAAATGAAGTTTCTAAATGTGTTTCATCCAATTTTTTCTGATCTGCTCAATTTGAACCCTGTTTTCTGTGGTCATGATTTGAAAGGAATAGTCCAGAAGCAAATTTTTATCTGTATTTCATAGGAAATCAGGAACCAAAATCCACAAACGCAGTGAAACATTTTCAAGTTAATCCATTTTTCAGTATTTGGACTCTTGCTATAGATACTCTGTAAAAAACAATGGCCAATCTTAGTGAAGAATTCTTCATAAAAATACTTTCCACTCTATCAAGCATAGTTGTTTATAACAAGCTTACAAGCTTGACCAGAAAGTCACCCTTCTGTCTTATGGATAACTTGACCCTTCTGAAACCCATTCAGCTAATGTATTATTGGGGAATTTCACTGGAATTCACAGTCTGAATATATCACACGTGACTCTCCAACCTTTCAGAAGAACAGTGCTGCTTTGTGATGCATATATGTGATTTTCTAGGGAAGGACAACTATTACTGGGAGATGAAATCTCAGGATGACATGAAATTCCACCAAGCATTTGGCACCCAATTCTCCTGCTTGGGGGCTTATACTGAAGCCCCCCAAATACTAGTAATATTATCAAATGGCTTGGAAGAAAAGGAATTTCTTCAGGAACATTTTCTCTCTCAGAGGAATAGTAGCAGAGCTCTTAAGCTCATGCTTATAAAGAACTTCATTCCACCTACTGAACTCTAAGTATTGTTGGGGGCTGGGATAGGGAGTGTTCCCACTCAGGGAAACAACACATAGAGTCAATTTAAAACCAATTACTTTTATTACAAATTAGCTTTCAAATACACGCATTTTGCTAGAATACCTTTCTACAGGATGAAATTTGGGTTTGAAGCTCTTGAATATTAAAACCATTGATGAGAACAATGATAACAGGAAAACCAAACCCCCACATCACTGTGTGAAAGAAGTTCAAGCATAGATGTTACTCTTAGTGTGTAGTTTTGGATATAGAGGCTCTGACAGTGGCACGTTTAAAAGCGATGGTCTGAAAACTTGTATGGTCCTATACCTTGTTATTTTACACTGGCAAATGTGACAAAGACACTAAACAGTCCCCTGGAGCCGGCCGCTGCACCCCAGCCTTCTTATCAGCAGCACGTTACCATATGGCCACAGTCAACCAAAGCTCAGTTAATTACTAAACAATACTCGCTTCCTTAACTGAGATGTTCTAGAAGAAACCAACAGAAACTGTATAGAAAACTTTGGGTACAAACTCTTACCAGGAGGCACAGACACATGACTGGAAGCGCACATACAACTGTAAATGCACACTTATTTCAGCATTAGCCCTCACAGAAGAGCCACAAACACACGAAATGCAAGCTTTGAACCACAAATCAAGTACGAAAAGCAAGAACTTGTTTGTGCCACTACTAATACACATATGTAAATATCTCAACCTAATGAGCGACTAGCTTGTGGTTTTACGTACGTTCCTTTCAAAGTGCATCCCTGGTCTTTCTGTGAAGGCTAATGATAATTTTATCTCTTCTGAGCCTTGCAGTAATAAATGTTGACAGCCCCAGATGCCAGGTCCTTCGTGGGAGCATCTGTTTGTTTATTCAGGATTAAGTTAAACTACTTAGCTGCCATCACAGTAAATCCACCTCTCCTACAGACCTTTTGAAATGTACTGATGAAATAATGAAAAACCACATACAGTTGTGAGATCAATAGCCTTCACAGAGCTGAGAAACCTTTTAGAATCTATTCTTAGAGTTGTAATGATGAGGAATAGATTGCACTTACTGCACTTAACACCGTGCTACTTCAGCCACAATGAATCCCAACGAAAAGACGGACAGGGAAAGGTATTGTGAGATGTTCTTTGTCTTGATTTCATCACGTTGCACCTTGATATTGCAGTAGAGTTTCAAAGGCATAAAACTTGGTTCTGCTGTCTTTGTCCAACAACAAATGGGTATTTAAATAATTATGTTCAGATAGATGAAAAAAGGACTGGATGCCTTTTTTTTTTTTTCTCTTGAGGCAATTCACTGTAGATCTTTACCATCTTTTAATATTAGAAATGTAAAGAGTTGGAGAATTGATTTCCTCTTTGTAAAGGCAGTGAAGGAATGCTAAGCATTTGCTGACAGGAACACAATTTGAGACTCCAAATGAGCAGACCTGTAACACAGCTGCCATTGCTTCACACTGGCAAAATATTCGCACACATCATATAAAGGTCTAAAGCTGTCAGTGCATCAACATGTAGTGAGCCGATGGGATACATATTAAGCAGTCAAACAGCAGAGAATGCATTAGAAAAGGGACTTTTCAAGGCATGCCACACCGTAATTCAGTCACTTAAAAAACAATATTTACAGACAGGAGAGCTAGCTTTCATTTTGCTACTTAAGGCGGCTGTAAGATTGGCTTTAACTACTGAAAGACAGTCCAAAAGCATGACAGGGCTGCCTGTGTCCCCCCAAAACCTGTGGGGCCTGGCCTGCCGGCACTGTGTGTCCCAGCCTGACAGTCCTCAGGGGCAGGATGGGGACATCAGAACATGATGAGGACAGGCCGCCAGGAGACGTGCTGGGGCAGCCTCCATCACCCAAGGCGCCAGCCGGCCCCACTGCCCACAAGGCCACAGAGCAGTAAAATGGCAGCAGAAAAGACACACGACCAGTGGCGACAGAAATTGGCAGAATCTCAACATGGACAAAACTAATTTCCCCACTTTCTATCTTTACATAAGCAGCGTTTGATTTTCAACGTGTAAAAGGCTGACAGCGCACGAAGCATAAAGCAGATAGTAATCTCCGTCAAGCAGGATGGCTGTTATCAGATAGGCGACGTGGGAGCCCATTGTTTGAGCTAAAATTACCTCACCGTATCTCCTACATGCTTCCCCAAAGGACACCATGTCCCTCAGTAGACAAACATGGCCTTAAGAGACGCCCACTAAGGTTCCAGCTTGCTGTGAGAGGCCAAGGGATAAGGATAGGGAAAAGCACAGGTTGCACTGCTCCTGGTATGGTTTCTCCCCCAAAGGCTGTACCCATACTCACAACGTGCCACAAACATTCTTTCATTTCCACGGTACGACTCATTTTTCTGCTTACAAGGTTATGTGAGTGCTGCTTGTGGATGGGCTCTCACACCATGAACACTATAAGCATTAGGAACAGAAGTATTCCAGGTCCAGGTAGAATTTACTGTGTAAATCTCATGTGCAGCAAGAGCAGGTTCCTCATATTGAGATCTTAAGCATGTGTTATGCCCCATAGGGAGGCATAAAGCAGACAGAAATACACTGAGGGTCTCTTCTTCTGCCAGTGTAATTGGATAAGTGAATATTTGTTGCCATAATTAGCATTAGAATTTCCACAGTTTGAACAAAGAGGAAGAAGGAAAGGTTGTCACTCACCACAGTCTCTTGTGCATTACTTGTCTGGGCTTATGTCACAACACAGTATCTAAATACATCACTATGCATGTTTTATTTTTTTGTTACACAGAATCCATGGAGCTTTGGCAGTAGACAACTACATAAGGAGTATGAGTAGTTTTTTTATTTAAGATAGTGTCTTGCCATGTAGGAAGTGATTTCTTTAATAAGTGCAAAGATTTTTCTAAAATAACAGTTGATTAGTAGCAGACAGTAGTGATTATGGGAGTCCCTGATTTCTTTTCAATTGTCCTTGTTTGAAAATCATACAGCATTCATTTTTCCACACATGAAATGCAAGTGTTTTCACTCACCAAGGTTTAATTCTGGTATCAATTATATCTGTATTCATGGCAGACAGCTTTGGTAATTAAGTCTCTTAAACTTCTCTTTGTTCTGCTACAGATGTGAAATAGTTCTCATTGAAGAGGCATGGGGGAGGTGAGTAGTGGAGAAGAAAGACAACTTTTTCCTTAAGGTCACAGGAAGGATTATACAGAAATGGATCAGGAGTAAGTCAGACATTGACTCAGATCAATTGAAAGGTGCCTGAGTGGGCCTCCTAGCACAGAAAACACTGTGCAACAACAGCAAACAGCCTCCAGAACCCCACTTCCTCTCACTACCACTGTGAAATGGAGAACGAAAATGATAATGGCTCCTCCATCAGTACTCCAGAGATCTGGAAGTGAGAAATGGCTGGAAAAAACAGGAGGTGATGCTGTAAAGGACACACCAAGGAGCAGCCGGTCCCACTGTCTCACCACGAGCTGTACACAACAGAGGGGCTGAATACAGGGGCAACAAGCTGGTGTTCTCAGTGCTCACCAGCAATGAGAACACAGACAAGGTTTGCCATGCGTGTCATGGAGGCAGCTGCATCCAACCCACACAAACCCAACTGCCTTACTCCTCAGCTTTCTACCAAAGAAAATGGCAATGCTGTTTTCTTCAGTAAGAATCATTTTTGTTTATTTCAGAGCTAATGAACAATCTGCTCCACAGTCCCAATTCAACAGCTCCTCTCCATTCTGTGCAGTGACTACTGTGGCTGAACTGATGCACGCGCTTTCATACATGCTGCCCACCTGCAGTTCAGAAAACCTATGATATCAGTCCTACGTTACATGATTATTTAAATACATAGTAAAATATGTCTTACATATTCAATGAAACACTGTAGATGAAATATGCTTCCTCCTGTCAGAAGTAACAATCTTAATGACTTGTTTTAAATAATGCATTTTAAAAATGTTGTTTCCTGTGTAAGCAGGGAACCATGAGCAGCTCAATTTTTAACTGTTAGAGATCTCTCAGCTAGCAGCAAGTGGATGGACAAACTTTCCTGACTGTTAATGACGAGAAAAACTAACATACACTGTCCTGCCTCACGACATCCTCTCCTCCAGCTGGCCATAAACCAGCCGGAAATTCCAGATCAGGAGGCAATTATTTATATTTCTGTCTCCTTCCAACCCCCAAAAAACTTTGCTTCTAAGTGGGAATTCATCCTGCCTGGAACCCTTTAAATACTGCTGTATCTTTACAGTAAGACTAATACCGGTTTTTAAATCAGCAAGACCGACATTTTTGTCCATATTACTAGTAAATGTAATTTACCGAGCTTGAGAAGGAATAATTCACCAGCTTTGGAGTATTGTTTTGTTGGTGTTTTTTTTTTAAACCTAAAAACATCATATTTAAAGCAGAGTCACATTCCTGCCTACTACAACCTGCTATTGCAAATTTGATTTAATTCTTCCATGTTTGAAAAGACATTTTGCTACTAAGCATTGAAAAAACAAATTCACAAGTACGAGAAAATAATATTTTTAGTTTAGGCTCTGGCTCAGCTCTACTCCAAGAGAAAAAGATCTCACCAACAAACACTATCAGACTTTTTCCTCAAGTCTTTTCATAGATAAACAATAACAAAAATCACATAATCTATAGACCTGATCTTACGCTTTTGGGCCACCGTGTTTTGTATAATGGATTAAGAGACTGAAAGAAAATTTCTCCTCTTACTCTGCTTTCCCCCTGTTGAAGAAGAACAATTCTTCATTTCATGCAGAAAAGGTTTTTCCCAAGTGTTCCAGCTTCAGATCAGAACAAAATATTATCTTTTCATATAGCGCTTGAGAAAGGCTTCAGTACATGCAGTAACATCTGAAACAAATGACACTTCTCCAGCAGTGGGTAGGGTTCAACATAAGTTTAGAAAGAAACCTAATCGGGCTCTGAATTTGAAAGTAACTCTTCGCTCCTAGTGGTTTCTTGAAAGCAAAATATCTCTCAAGCCAGTAAACGTACGGCATTCAAATGTAATTAAGCGATCTATACATAACACCAGGATGCTGTAAGTCACTGAGGTAATATGTAACTACTGCAGCTGAATGGCTCACGAGCTGTCACACACAATGTGCAGACTACAAAAGAGGCCTCTTCGAAAGAGTGCCATATATCTTACTTGCATTGAGCAGAGCTCCCAGAGGAACCCTCCAGTGGAAACGAAACCACAGCTCAGCCATTAAATGAATCTAAATAATCGAGAGCTACAGTCTGAGCAGGAGATAACAGGTGAGCAGCACCAAACCTCTCTGGAGAAGCATTTTACACAGGATGGGTTACAGAGAATGAAAGTTCCCCCTGTGCTTAGCCCAGCAAAGCTGTGTGAATGTTTACAGTGTAAACAGACATGGATGAATGATTTCCTGAGGCTGGACGATCAAGTTGGACAAGAAATGGTTCATCAACAAGACAATCTGCCCCAACGACAGCAGGGGTCATTCCTGGCAGCAGCTGTAGGCAGCTGGGAGATGACTGACACGATGCAGGAGCTAACAGAAACACAAACTTCAAATACCATCCTGGACCTGAAAAGGAACCTCAAAGCGACATCAAGGCAACAGCTCATAACTACCGAGTGGCACCAGCCACCTCAGGTAACAAATTATTTCTGTGTGGGGAAAAAGAAAGTTCTTCGTTTTTTCTTAAATTATCTGACAAATGCACATTCAGAATCACATATCTGGGACAATTCACTCACTGTGACAACTGTAACGTCCCCATACATGCCTTCCTCACAGTGCAAGAGCTGCGAGCAGATTTCTTCTCTTACAGAAGGAAGCGTTCCGCTAACACAAAGCAGCATCACTGCAAATTTCACCCCTCTCCCCAAAACCATCCATCCTAGGAGCCATGACCCGTGTCTCATTTACTGCGTCTGCAGCTGGTAAATCTGTTCAACCAACTCCACCTGCTAGAAAAATTATCATGGTGACCCGAACAGCTTTGTCTTGGCATACAACTGCTACCTCCTTTTCTTCAGCAGAAAACAACTCAGTCATTGCCTCGACCACACTTGAGTGTTCCTCCATCAGTGTGTGTAAGTTAACAACACACACAAAGGTCTTTCTAGTTTTTCAAGATGAGATCTACTGTCTTAAAATAAATCAAAACTAGACCAAGAAGTAATTTAAGGGAAATGGAACAGTTTGGAAGGTTCAGTTTCAATGAACTAAACTTAGACAGAACAAACTCCCAGCAGACAGACTGCATGATGCACATGAGTTCTGAACAGAATAAATTGATAGAAATACACAAAATGGTGAGAATGTGACTAAAGAAAACCTGCAAGGAAAAAGGGAAAGAAGATGGTAAACAGGTAACAGAACCTGCTTATTGCAGTGTTGGGTGTTTTTTTTTTTTTTTGGTTCAAGATCAGAAAATTCAGTATTCTGTAAGGCATTTAGGCAGAGGGAGTTACTAATATATGCAGACGGGAATTACCAATGTCTTCATCTTTTTCATCTACACCGCTAATGTTTCATTCTCCTAAAAACAAGCACACAGAAAATCTGCCACTTGAACACAAGCACACAAGAAATTTCGTTTTTCCTTCTCAGTAGTAATCTGTGATGTCCTTAAAAATCTGGCTTTTAAATGCTCCCTGACGGAAAGTAATTTGCTTGGCTTTGTCATCTTGGCCTCCAGTAAGATAAGTGACAAGCAGACAAGAAGATAATGCTGAGTAATCAAAGAATTCAGGGCTGTTGCATGCAATCCTTTCCATGATGTCCTCCGCCTCTTGTTTTTATCTTTATGTTCTTCTTGATGTGCTATAGACTACCTCTTTTCGTGACTAGGTGTAACAAGAGCAACTGCTGGAAGCCTGTTATCCAATTACCTTGTTAGATCCCACAAGAACTGTGGTGCTCATCTAAGCAGATCACACACATTTTGCCCTCTCATGAAGCTATTTCTGCCTCTCATTCTCTAAAACACGTTGCGTGTTTAAGCAAACTGTCAGAAAAGCCTTTTCATTATTGCTATAATTCCTAAGAATGTTTTCAGCCAGAAGAATCTCTTGGGGTCTCTATTTAGCAAGAGCTATAAGGTTAGAGCCTCCGGCCAGATAAGGGCCAAGAGGCAGCCCCGTACCCCACGTGTCCAGCCACTGACAGTTGGCCTCCTTCTACTGGTGGTTATCTGCTCCCGCATCATTATCTTTGCTTATTGCTTTGAGCCTCAAAAGGCTGAATGCATCTGGATCACCACCACATTATTTACAATGTCTGTTTTGAAAAGCATGTCTGAATGTGATTTCTGAGCATCTGCTGGAACACTGCAGAATTATAAGATACCACAAAAATGCAGCCAGGATGCGGTATGTATGGGGGGGAAGAAGGGGCTGCATGCATGGGCAGAAAACAGATAAGTGTGACCTGTGGAAAAGCTGTCCTGTCAAAAGAACTTAACTATCCCGGGGAGTTCCACCACTGAAATGCTGATGAGACAGGCAGCAGGAATACAGCAGCCCCATTCAAAATCTCAAAGTCCTTCCCAAACCAATGCGCTCTCCCATTGCTCTGCTAAGTCCGCTTTGTATTGCCATGCTGATATTTCTTTCAATTACTGAACTTGATGAAGTTGACCAACAATTTAAGGTAAGGAAATAAATTCTGTCATCTCTAAACTTCATGAAAGCACTTGGTTCTGGATTTTCTTTTAAAGTAAATCCAAAAATTGCCTGAAAAGTACATTCTATCAGTTTTTAAAGCTACAACCAGCATTTTATATTCTCTCCAGGAAGAACAACTAGGGGATGGGGAGGGGTTTTTTCAGAAAACAATACAATGTGTTATTATTTTCTCCCTCCCATATAACCTCATCTACTCTCCAGCGCAATGGAATAAGCTTCAAATGCTTGAAACATCAATTCAATTCTATTCAACCTTTGGGTTTATGTTGCTGCTATTCTTAATTTTCTGAAATACTTGGAAACCCCCTCACAAAACGCCTCAATATGAAGTCTGAAGCAATCTTTGTTGCAGATGACAATAAAAACCCCACCTTCCAACTGTACTTCTCATGAAAGGGAGGCTGCTCCTAACCACCGTACTATATATAAGCTAACCTATATTTCAACACAGCCTGTGTGTCCAGTCTGCCTGTCTGTAATAGGAGGGCTTGAAAAGAAGCACACAGCTGACAGCGTGATCCAGTATGGCAAATCCTATCAACAGTCAATCCAATTCAGCACCCTGCCTCTGATGTGATCCTGCAAAAGCTCCAGTTGCCTCCCAGCCGCTTGTCATTCACTGAGCTTGGGGTCCAACAGAACACAGATTTCTTCTTGGCCTCCTTAACAAGACTACTTTATGCCTTGGCTCATTTTGATTAAATTTTGATTAAAATTACCTAGCTCTTAAAAAATCAGAAGAGTATTTGATTTCTTATCTTCCTCTAGCAGTGAGTGTTACAATAGGAAAAATACAATTAATTTCACCAGATGAGCTTTCCAAAGGGTTATTTTAAAGCCCAGAAAGGAGGGCAAAGATTTTAATAATGGCATTAAATGTAAGTAGTGGCTATTGAGAGCTTTAAAACTTCTTGCTTATATCGCACTGCTCTGCTAAGTGCCTCTCCAGCTTCAGAGCAGAAAACAGCATGAAAGAAACGTAGAGGCATACAACATATAAGATGTATTTGATATAGAAATGCAATTCACTTTTAGGTGGTTTTTGATTTGTAGGTTTGAGTAGCTGTGGCCTTCAAACACAAATTCTTGGCCAAATTACATTTTCAGTGAATGCATCAACAGAAATTCAGTGCAATGGATTTGATGCCTATCAAATATTGCAAATACAGCTTGTGAAATAAAGTAATGATGGCATGCTTAGAGACTCACTAACAAGGAAACGTTGAGCTAAGACCATAAAGCTTTCCTACCTGTCATCTTTGTTTCTCCTCATTTTTGTGTTAACTGCTAGTATTTACAGTCTGTATACACTGCTAATATGATTTTGTGGCAAACGCACTGCTATCAGTACATATTTAGCACTTGCTTCCCAACATATCTTTAAATATTATTTTCTGCTTGTGCAACTGCAACTCAGTACTCATCTGTAATTATATGGAACTGCCACTGTGTTTGCACATCGTTTTTTTTTTTCCTTTTGTTGCAATATTTACCTGACAAAAAACAAGGAAAATGCTTTTCTAAGTTCTTTATGTAATCAAGCAGCTCTGAAAATAGGTGTGTTTTCTGCATATTCAATTTTCTTTATAAAAATGAAGTTGGTACACTGCGAATTTGATCAATAAACTCTCAAACAGGAATTCAAATAAAAGTTTCAGTTAACTGAGTTTTCACAACACAAGAATGGGAGAAACTGTTAATACACAGCAGAAATTGTTAGTACCTGCTGATAAGCAAAGCATTTTTTGAAAATGGCACAAGGCAAAAGCAAAAATCCCATCCCTAGCCCTCCAGGCTGTGGTGCCTCCTAAATACAGAATGCCACTTCTGTGGAACAGAAGTACACCTGGCGTAGGTGTGCATGAACCAACAGTTCTCACACTTAACACTTCGCCCATCCCCGGCCTTCCTTTTCCTCCACATTACTCCTGTTTGGTGCCCTCATTCCTTTTGCTGTATTTGGTATCTTCGGGACCTGCAATGTGACTGTGCCTGAAAGGAACTGCCAGGAACAACTTTAATGATATGGTATGTTTTTTTTTCTGGGCTTACAGAATCGAATGAGATAAAATCGAAAACACAGCACACTCTAGTTTTAAGGCAGGAAAAAGAAGGAACAGAAGAAATAAATCAATAAATACTTTTCTGTGCTTCTCCTTACTCTGTTCCACAGCTGAGCTCTTCACCCATCCAGGCAGTGAAGATCCTCAGCCTCTTCCCTTGCCAAACAGCTGCCTGTCCTTCACCTCAACTGCATCCTGCCAGCCTGCGGACCACAGCAGAACAGGGCAGCACAGCACACAGATTAGTGTTCCTCTATACCATGACAGTTGCTTGAGCACGTAAAGCCTTGAGCATAGTCCCCACTTCATTCCATACAGTTCAGCATCTCTGCATCCCTTTCTTTCCTCCAAAAAAGCAGCTTGCCACTTCCAAGGCAGGCAGCTGCAGATGGTTTTCTGATTCAGGGTGGTGCTACCTAAAGCCCTGCAGGCTTAATGCCACATTTCACTCCTTTCAGCTCCTGCTGCTTTGCCACAGCTCTACATTCCCAGAAAAATTATCAACTCCAATAGGACAGTTAGATGTTCTCCTCAAAGCTACCTTCTAGCAAGAGCTCACTCAACAAATCAGGCAATGCAACGGCAGAACAAGCTCAGCAATCACACCCACAGCTCCCAGGCTCTTGGAGTTCACTCTCATGAAATTTCACCACTTCAGATCAGGCTCGCAGCTCTGCTAGCACAACAGAACAGCTACCAACTCTCGGATTTGGCACACTGACAACATAGCTCCCAATATATTGTCACTACTGAAAATGAGAAGCTTTTCCAAAGGACAAGCTCACAAATGACTGCAGGCCGATCTGTACAGGAGATCGATTTGTTAATGCTTTACAGAATCTGTGTTTGCACATTAGGTATACATAAAGGTCAATTAGGATAAATATGCCAAATGTGACTGCAGAAATAAACAATAAAATACAAGAAGTAAAAAACTCCAAGCACTTGAAACTATACACGCCATGAGTTCTACTAAAGCAGTTAAGTGATGCCACAGGGGAATGCAGCATCAACCGCAGGTCAAAAAAACAGGGCCCCATTTTCTGCATTCCAGCTGACTACTGCCAGATCTGTAAGTTTCCGTTAGAAATTATCCAGCTCTCCATCAAGTTTAATGGATACACAAGCTGACTTTAGACTTACAAGGAAGAGTTTTGTTTTGGATTCTGAAGAACTAATCAGCTTTAAAGAAGAGAAATTGAAACCTAAGATTGTTTCGGTTTTCTAGTTTGCTGTAAATAGTATCTGTTGATTTTAGTGTTTGTTTTTTTTTCCCCTGAGAAATGACTTCTGTAAAGCAAAAGAAAATTTAGCAAGCCAAGCTGAAACAGAGAGCAGCTACCTGTAGCAGAAATTTCTCTACAGGCTTATCTGTAATTAGACAGATAAATACATACATGCTTTTGTTTGCAGGAATTCATTAAACTAGTAGGCAGTGCAAAACCCAAGAAAGACTTTCTGCGATTTAAAGCTGAACAGATTTTGCTGATAAAACAGCTTATGAAACACACTATCATAGTTGACGGGCATCTCAGTGTAACTCAAATCCTATCTTTCACTACGAGCCCAATTACAGAAGGCCATGTGATGATTCTTAGTGTTAATCCTCCATTTATAAGAGCATGTGGAACTTATTTAATTTGTTTCGCCATGCAGAGGAAATGTTCTTCCTCTAACAAGAAATAATTGAGGATCATCATCTAACTGTGGCATGAACTCCATGATTAGTATTACTAAATCACTGGTCCTGATCAACCAGAGAGGTTCCAGATGACTGGAGACTCTCTAACATGATGCCCATCTTTCAGGAGGATTGTAAAGAGGATCTGGGGAACAACAGGCCTGTAAGCCTGACCTTGGTGCCAGGGAAGGTTATGGAATGGATAATCTTGAGTGCAACCACACATATGTGCAGGACAAGAGGGGGATCAGGCCTAGTCAGCGTGGGCTCACAAAGGGCAGGTCCTGCCTGACCAATCTCATCTCCTTCTATGACCAGGTGACACACTTAGTGGATGAGGGAAAGGTCGTTGATGTAGTCTGCCTAAACTTCAGCAAAGCCTTTGACACTGCCTCCTGCAGTATTCTCCTGGAGCAAGTGTGCAAGCGCATGGCTTGGACAAGTACACTCTGCTGGGTAAAGAACTGGCTGGAGGGCCGGGCCCAGAGAGTGGTGGTAAATGGAGTTAAATCCAACTAGGACCGGTCATGAGTGGTGTTCCCCAGGGGTCACTGGGAACTGAGAACCATTCCTGTTTAATATCTTTATTGATAATCTGGATGAGAGAATTGAGTGCATCCTGAGTTTGCAGATGACACCAAGCTGGCAAGAAGCGTCAATCTGCCTGGGGGTAGGAAGGCCCTACAGAGCAATCTGGACAGGCTGGATAGCTGGGCTGAGGCCAATGGGATGGAGCTCAACAAGACCAAGAGCTGGGTCCTGCACTTTGACCATAACAACCCCAGAGAATGCTACAGTCCTGGGGCAAAGTGGCTGGCAAACTGCTTCGAGGACCAGGGGCGTTGGTGAATGCTCAACTAAACATGAACCAGCAGCGTTTCCAGGCGGCCAAAAAGGCCAATAGCATCCTAGCCTGTATCAGAAACAGTGCTGCCAGCTGGCGCAAGGAGGTGATCATTCCCCTGTACTCAGCTCTGGTAGGCTGCACCTCAAGTATTGTGTTCAGTTTCAGGCCCCTCACTATAAGAAAGACATTAGAGTGTGTCGAGAGAAGGGCAACGAAACTGGTGAGGTGCCCAGAGGACAACTCCTATGGGGAGCGGCTAAGGGAACTGGGATTGTTTAGTCTGGAGGAGGCTCATGGGAGACTTTTCACTCTCTACATTGACTTGAAAGGAGGTGGTGGCAAGGTGGGGGTTGACCTCTTCCCAGCTAACTTCCCAGTAGGATAAGAGGGAACAGCCTCATACTGCACCAGGGAAGGTCTGAGATGGTTCGTTCAATATTAGGAAAAAGTGTTGCAACAGGTTTCCAAGAGGGATAGCGGAGTCACCATCCCTGGAGGTGTTTAAGGAAAGAGCAGATGTTGTACTGAGGGACATGGTTCAGTGGGCAATACTGGTGGTAGGTTGACGGTTGGACTGGATGATCTTAGTGGTCTTTTCCAGCCATAATGATTCTATGATTCCAAATCAGCTCTCAGTATTAAAACACACTCACAACACATAACTCAGCACTTGCACATGACCTCACAGAACCACAGAATGCCCTAAGCAGAGCATGACAATCTGCTGAAGTACCTATGAACTGTGCCTATTTATCTTTCCATGAGCTATCTCTACAAGAACCACCACTTTCTTTTCCTGAACCTGTAGATTTTGACAGCTTCAGGGAGATGAGCATTTCAGGTTCTTCCTATCTGAGACTTGCAGTTCACAAACTCCACTTAGTTCCTGAAACCCAGGGAAAAATCCAAAACCAATCTAAGGTGTTTACAAAGCTCCTTCCACGCTCTGCACCACAGTGCTAAATTTGGGAGTCTAAAGAACAAACAATCTCATCTACTTGAATCACAGACATTGATTTATCTGACACTGAACTTCCCAAGAAGTGTTTAAATACCGAAGAGAATAATGCAAACCAAACTTGTTCTGAAAAATTAAAATCTCTGCTTTACTTCAGTACATAATAGTTTGTAGTCAGTTATTTGTATCAGTGAGTGATCTTCAGACAACAAACTATATTGGCACAACCTCTGCTAGGACACTTCCCTTTTTCTTCTCAATTATCACTAGGCACAATGTCTTTCAGAGATGACTTTAGGAGCTCAGAAGTTATTTTCCACAATCATGCTAACATTTCTAACCCAAATTCTGGATCTTATTTCTTCCCTTGTTCACAATTTCTCCAAGAGAAATAAACCTTAACATCATTTATACAGGGGCTTAGGAGAAACAAAGCCCAGCTTGTTTCTATAAGATTCTGAAACAATTTTGTTTTCTAGGTGCAAATTCCCCACATGAAACCCTCTCTGCTATGTCCAGGAACCCTATCCTGACACTAAAAATTAACTGTATGTTTTGCAGACCTCCAAGAATCTGCCAGTATTCGTATAATAGCTTCCTTTGTTTAAGGCAAGTCGTTTTCTGAGCAGCAAAAATTATTTTCCAGACTTCTCGTTACATCCTCATGCATTTTTCTCACCTCCACACATCCCCAGCTGAGACAAGCCACAGTCCCTTGTCTGGCACCTCCAATACTTTCAGGTTCCCCAGAGCCACAGTACCTTGTCTCTCATGATCTCAATGCCTGGTGAGTGAGAAGCACCACTAAGCTGTGCTTGCCAAACCACACACAACACAATTGCTGAACATATCTTAAACGTTTTATTCTTCAATAGGGCAGTCATCTGCATGTTTCTTCTCTGCCAAACCAAGGCTATAAGTGAAACTTGCCAGAGCTTTGTATCATTGACACCTCCCTCCCAACTAACCAACACTGGCTTCAAAAACCTCTGTGGAAGACAGATGGATAGATACAGCCATCCTATAAACTTCAGTTCCTCAGGAAACCATAATAAAAATAGCTGATCGCAAAACCACAGGGAACAATTTGAACTCAAATTAATATAAATACCAACTGGAATGTTAGAATGTGTTGGCTCTTAAAACATCATCTAAAAAAAAAATGGTGTGTCAAAGGGTCAGAAATAAAACAGTATTTATATACACCAACAGAAGAGTATTAATTAACTTAGAAGGTCCACAGCCTGAACTGGTTACTGTCTAGGGTGACATCAGTGTGGATGAGCAGGTAGGAGATGAGAAATGACATGACTGAGCAGTGAAGCTTAGCATGCCTCCTGTTCATTCTACAAATCATTAGCTTGTCAGGGGGGGTACAAGAAACATCCAGACTTCAGTTTCTTTTAAACAAAAGTAAGTATTTTCTTCACCAACGCTTATTCCTTCGGTTTCCAAAAGACTCTAAGATTCCTTTCAGTCCAAAATGTTAGAACCTATTGGCTTCAACTGTGACATTTTGGCCGAGAGCCTTCAAAGGGTTATGCACAAGGTTGAATTTATATTAAAACAAAACTTTTCACAGGCAAAGATAGAATCTCCAAGTTAATATTTGCAAAACCCAGGGCTTAGATTTCTTATTGACAGTGGCTGACTCCCAGCAACCCCTGAGATTCAGTTTCAGGAATATTAAACATATTTTATACAAACTTATGATTAATCTCACAGTGAGCGAGCACCTACTGCATCCCAAACATCCTTATTCCATCTCTTCCACTAGAATAATTTCAGACAAACTACTTCTAGAATCCACAGGCCAACTCCTCCTTCCCTCCTCTTCTTCTTTATAGTAAACATAACTCTAGATTAAATTAATAATAAATTAATAATAATAATAAATAAAACAAAGCAAGTCTATGCAAACTCCTTACACCCCATTCCTCAGACATCTCAGGAATTTTGATGTTATTTCCTGTCAAAAGCAAAATAATGTATGTATTGGCTTAAGTCCAACCAAATGCTAGTAATTTTAAAACAAGATCAATAGGAAAGCTAGAATCTTAAATACTTTTTTCTATCTTAGTCATTCACATCCAGCCCTAAGATGGACCAGTAGATCAGTAGATCAGCAGACCAGTAGATCTAGACAGGCTACAAATCTAGCAGACCTGGAATTTTCTGGATTAAAACAAACGCAGCTTAGTTTTGACTGAATAAATTTAGTGTTCCCAAACAATATTTTTCCTTTGTAAAACTGCTTAGCTACTTAAATATCTAGAAAACCAAAGGTGAGAATCACACTTAAGCAAAATATACTACTAAGACTTCGCAGATGCAGAAAAAAACGTTATGGAGGACTGAGACTAATGCAATTTAATATTAGAAGTACATCCCTGCCTGCAAGAATAAATATGTATCTTGTATCTGTTTCAGACTCAAGTCAGCTGAATGTCAAGTGATTATCTAGAACTCCTTTTCTCAAGTTGGATAGTAAGAATGGGATAAAAACAGTAACTTCAATGACCGGGGGGAAAAAAAAAGTGTCCAAGATCAGCATGAGAGAAAATTTTGTAGTCTGCTAGACTTCCCCATTAAAGTTAAGTTGCAGCAAAAACTGAGGGGAGCATGGTTTACAACATATTTAGCAGAGAAAGTACAGTAGTGCCTTTGTACCTATTGAGAAGTAACCGTAATAACAATTCAAGCAATTGTGTCCTGGAGAACCATAAAACTGAATTCTTTCAAACAGAACAATGTACAGGCAAGAAGTGAAGAGCACACTGACCATGAGAAAGGAAAAAAAGTGACCTGAACAGCATTTGGCACAGCTTAAACACAGAAAGCAACAAAGAAACTGCATAAGACTGAAGATGACACTGAAGTAAACTGTATATTTTTAGTTTGAATGCTTTCAGCACGTGGGAAAATCCTTATTAAACTATAAGCCACAGAAACATATGTTTTGATTTAGTTTATGTTGCAGCAAACTAACATGAAAGATCATTGCCTGTGTTTTCCCCCAGGACCTTTTGGGGGGAAAGGAGTGCTATTTAAAATATTTCTTCTATAATCAAAGAATTATCAGATGGAAGCTCTGAAGATCTTCTGGTTTGGCCTCCCTCCCATCCTACCAAAGCAAGGCCAACTTCCAAGTTAAATTCAATTTCAAAGTTTGGTCAGGATCCTCAGTGCTCTGCTCCTCCATATGCGAGATACCACAGCCTCTCTGGGCAACCTGTTCTACTGTCTGACTGCACGCGCAGGAAAATGTGATTTTTCTCTGCCATAGTGACGTATTGCTGATCCATGTTCAATTTGCTGGCCATGACCCCTTGGGTCCTCTTTTGCCAGCTGCTTTCCAGCAGACAGCCTCAGCTTGTACTGGTGTACAAAGTAATTCCTTTCCAGGAGTAGGACTTTGCGTCTGCTGAACTTCCTGAGGTTTCTGTTTGCCCACCTCTTCAGTCTGTCAAGGTACATCTGAATGGCAGCTCAAGAAGCCAGTGTATTAACCACTTCTCCCAGCCCTGCATCACCTGCAGACTCGTTGAGGGTAAGTTCCATCCCATCATCCAGATAGTTAAAAAGGATGTTCAGCAGTATTGCTCCCACTATTAAGTAGTAAGTTGCCTGCAGCAGATCAGACATGTTTCAGACCTTTCAGTTCATTGTATCATCCATTTACCTAGCTTGTACTTCACAGAATCACAGAATTATAGGGGTTGGAAGGGACCTCCGGAGATCATCGAGTCCAACCCCCCTGCCAAAGCAGGTTCCCTACACCAGGTTGCACAGGTAGGCGTCCAGGCAGGTCTTGAACATCTCCAGAGGAGACTCCACCACCTCCCTGGGCAGCCTGTTCCAGTGCTCCGTCACCTCACTGTAAAGAAGTTCTTGTGCACATTTGTGCGGAACTTCCTATGCTGCAGTTTCCGGCCGTTTCCCCTTGTCCTGTCTCCACTCACCACTGAAAAGAGTCCGGCCTCGCCATTCTGCCCCCCACACCTTAGATATTTATAGACCTGGATCAGGTCCCTTCTCAGTCTTCTTTTCTCAAGTCTGAACAGACCCAGTTCACTCAGCCTTTCTTCATAGGAGAGATGCTCCAGGCCCGTCACCATCTTTGTGGCCCTCTGCTGGATTCTTTCCAAGAGATCCCTTTTTTGTACTGTCTTTTTTGTACTGGGGAGCCCAGAACTGGATGCAGTACTCCAGATGAGGCCTTACCAGGGCATAGTAGAGGGGGAGGATCACCTCCCTTGACCTGCTGGCCACGCTCTTTGCAATGCATTCCAGAATGCCATTGGCCCTCTTGGCCACAAGGGCACACTGCTGGCTCATGGCCAACCTGTCGTCCACCAGGACACCCAGGTCCCTCTCCTCAGAGCTCCCCTCCAGCAGCTCATCCCCCAATCTGTACCGGTGCATGCAATTATTCCTCCCTAGATGCAAGACTCTACACTTGCTTTTGTTAAACCTCATCCGGTTTTTTCTGCCCAGCTCTCCAGCCTGTCCAGGTCTCTCTGAATGGCAGCACGGCCTTCAGGCATGTCAGCCAATCCTCCCAACTTCGTATCATCAGCAAACTTGCTGAGGGTGGCCACTATCCCCTCATCAAGGTCATTGATGAAGATGTTGAACAAGACCGGACCCAGCACCGACCCCTGAGAACACCGCTGGTTACAGGGCTCCAACTGGACTCTGCACCGCCAACAACGACCCTCTGCGCTCTGCCAGTCAGCCAAATTTACTAAGAAGCTTCTTGTCCATCCATGTATGCTTCTTGCTTAACACTGCTTGACACTGAGATAGATGGTCTTGAGCTTGGAGGAAGAGACCTTGATTTTCTTCAAACAAAAGCAACCAGGAGGTCTTACTCCAAGCACAAGAACAGTCAATCCAAATGTGTGGGAAATGAAACGAAGATCATAATAATTCAAAGACATTGAAATCACAATATTTGATTTCTGATATACAACCGAATGTATAGAAACATTAATTCAGATTTAGGATTTTGTCCAGAGAGTGTTTAAGGAAAACTCTGTTTTGAGAGAAGGAACCAAAATTCCCTTCTCTCAGTTAATTAACTCATTTTGGGGATTGATTTTCTTGTTTTAAATACTGCACAGAGCTTGAATATCGTCCTAGTGCACCCTTTCCTATCCTGTCCTTTGCCTGAGATTGAGAGCAGCTGTCAAGACATAGTTTTCTATTGCATGGAAAAGTCTTTTCAGTTGAGTTAAGATCAAAACTGAGAGAGTATGCTTTTGTGTGGTGCTCTCATATAGTTCTCCAGCCACATGAAAGAAAGAACAACCTCATACCAGTTAGGCAACATGAGGATACATTAGCTAGTGCTTGTCAAGCAGCTGAGACAACCCTTTCCAAATCGGGTGCTTTCCATTCACAAATTCCAAGGCCCTGTGCACTGTGACACTGAGAAAGAAAAATTAACAGGAATAGCAAAGCGTATTTCTAGTGCACAACTCAGAATTCATGTTGCCATGACCACAGAATAAAAGTTATTAGCCAAAAACTCAGACTAGCCTCCCTATCTAAATTACGCTTTGAAAACTAGGAAGATAAACAAGAACATGATTAAGATGATACACAGCACCTCATTACTTAAATGATTTTACGTGACTTCATGAACTATTATCGCTGAAAATATTCAGGGACAATTTCAGGGTCAGGAAAACAGCCTTAATGAAAAGTACTGTGCATATGTGAATAAGTATGGTGCAGTGACAATGGCACGAAAAGGCTACTGTTGCATGAAAATTTCATGAAACTTCAAAAATAGGTGAACTTTTTATGCCACCATAAATCATCACTCTTTGCAAGCACTTTTTGTAACATACAAGTCAATTTTCTTTGCTCTAGTTTACAGCATCAGACATGGAATCGATGAGAAAAAAACAAATAAACCACAATTTACATCGTAAAGTAGAATTGTGTTCAGTGTGCCAGGCAGATACCAGAGTAAAGTGTTCCTGTGCAAACAGGACAGGCTTCCACGCTGACCACTTCCAAAGTAGGCACAGTTCTGAGTCTGGTGGCAGTAAAGTGAACTGTCCTTCACTCACTACATTGGAGGAGAAAAGTCCCAGTAACAACCCATCCTTTCACAGGCAAGAGACAGACGGCTGTTACCACATTAGGACCCATGAAAGTACAGGGAAGGCACCTAAGAAAGAATAATCTGTATGCACTCAAAGTGGAGTGTTTCAATTTACAGCTGTCATATATGCCTGCCAGGAAGGTCAGAGAAAGTTTAAAAGCTCCAAGAAAAAAAGATTTTTAGGAACACAGGAACTACCAACATGATTTTTATGTCTTTCCAACTGGACATTTAAACACTTGGGTCTGGCAAATCTAAGAACACATCTGCAATTGCTTTTTTTTTTTTTAAATACAAAACAAAAAACTTGTCAGTTGAAAACACAGTGAAAACACTTTTTTTTTTTTTTTTTTAAATACTGTGGCTTCTTTTTGCCCTTCTTTGTTTCCTCCTGCATGTGATTGCAATATTTGAGTGGTTTTAATGAATCTTCAGTCCCAGTCCCACAAGCTGCTCTATGAGGGCAGAATCCCGCTGACATGTGCCTGGATGGATCAGCTGCTGAGCTCAAGCTGTGCCTAAATGACACTCAGATGTATTTCCTTGGAGGGAGGTTTCTCAAGTGGTTAACACACACTTAATGGATAGAAATTCTTAAAGTATTTTTCTTTCTCCTTTTGGAGCACTGCAAGCCAGTTGAACCTCTGGAATAATATACTACATAGCACAAATCATGGAAAATTAAGGAATGAAATCCCTTAATGGGGAAGGGGAAGTGACAGGCCGTACCAAGACACCTAGACAACGTAAAGGCGTGTGTGAGCAGTGTCAGAATTCCTGCTGCTTCACGGAGTGTAAGACACCAAGCACTAACTGGTATTTTTTGCTGAGAGCTCCGACTCTCAGGTGAGCTCACTGCCTCCATTGCTGAAGGCCATTCAGAGCCCACTACACATACCAACTGGAGGGTTCAGAAGACAAATCACCCTCAGTGTCCACTGCAACCCATTTCTTTACCAGTGCCAAAAAGATGTAAAGGCAAAGGAGCAGGATATTCCCCTACGAAGCATAACCTCTTCACGCAGCTTTAGGAAGACAGTGAGATCCAGTAACGCTCTATGAGCACGCAGTGTTACAACTCTTTTAGTTACAACTGCTTCCACTGAATAACCTTTTTCACTTTTCTTTCTTTCTTTCTCTTATGAGTTAATTTAAATTTGATGACTTTTTTTTTGCTGAGGGCTGAGAAAGCCTTGCAACACATGAAAATAAGACCTCACTGGGTGCAGCATCTTGGCAGCTCATTGCAGTAACACTTCCCCAGATGCTGGCTGTGTGCAGCCTGAAGATCCTAAGCCTAACATGCGGCAGAAACGAAACCAAAAATAACTAATCAGAATATTCAGACAGGCTGGCTTCAGATAGGGTAAAGTTTACAAATACATTTTGAGATGAAAGATTACACACATACTTAGGAGCCCCTTCTGATGACAGGCTGTGAGCAGTCCATTTTAGTCTGTATTTTTAAAGCAAACCCCATGGGAATGACATTCTGGCCTTCAGGCAGTATAGTGAGTTCAGCTAATTAATAGGCTACATCGATTTTTCTTCATAAAGGACACTTGGTTTGATTGATTGAGAAGAAAAAAAGTGACACTGTTGATAGAATTTGTAGTGTGAGATTTTAACTTCGGGGGAGAGATGCAGCACAGAGGTGCAATGAAAAGAGTAAGGCTTTTCCTACTGCTGTATTGAATGTTTTCTTAGTACATCTGCTAAACATTCGTCAGAAGTTAAAAGCTCTAAATCACAGTGGTAACACAGGAAAGAAGACTGACTCCAACAACAACAACGGCAGCATTCAGAACTGCTCCACTCCTCTGTTGTTTCCAACACAGGTGTGCTGAAGTGAAATGGTTTTATAATAATCCCTAAAAAATTCAGAATACCTTTCTACACTGATGTTTAGTTTGCTGATTAGAAGCAAAATTAGACTTAGCTAATTAGTGTGCAAACAATCAAGGCTTCTTATACAGAGCTGCTGAGGGTCCTTCATCAATTAGTATAAACACACACTTTTTCCCTTCCCAAAGTATATGGATTAGCCAAAAAGCAGTAGGAATAAAAAACCTTTTACAGATACCTTTTACAGTATATTTGTATTTATTTTTCTACACTTACAAAATTCTGTCTTCAATTCCATATACAATTAAGCCTAACCAACCACTGTGGAGGCCTTCCTACAGCCCTCTCCCAGATACATATTTTATAATTTGGGAGAAAACCCAAACTGACTTCTCGGAATAACCTAATTTTGATCTGTGTATGTTCTACATTGTACTGCACTTCCAGGCAAAGGGTTAGTATGTCCTGCTTATACTCTCTCATGCATAAAATGTGAATATAGGAATGCCTAGTGGCATTCCTGCAGAGGCCAGAAAATTCTGAGTGAAGCTCAAGAGTTACTGAGAACTTCTTTATTTATTTAAACACAAATAATCTCTGTGAAGTTGCTGCATTAAATATGACAGCAGAAAGAGAAGATGCTACGGAACTACTTAAGACACTGTATCGCTTTACTGAGCTTGCTGTTCAACCTTGAGCCATGAGTGCTTTTGCAGTTTTACAAGGGGAAAGTTGGACCAGACCCAACCAAGGAGCTCCCAACCAACCTTTGGACTCAGAAGCAGCATGCCAATAGCACAATTTTCCTGGGGGAAGGAGCTGAAGCCTATGGTCAGACAACCACTTCCACCTCCAAAGCAGCTTTCTGATCTTATCTTTCTCCATCCCTTCTGCCCTACATCAGCTCACAGCTTTAGTATCATTGCCTTTGGTCTGTCTCATATACCATAACCAATATAGCTTTCCTGACAGAAGCTCTCCTTGAACTCAAAGGCAACACCAGGAAAATGCAAAGAACAACTTCCCCATGCTCTTTCACATCTTACAGTTTTTCCAGGGCTACTGCTAATGCAGCTGCACTGCACTGCTGGTAGAGTTTTGAGGGATGCCAATGTTTGTGCCTCTCAATTTCATGTTTTCATTCAGAGGGATCCTGAAAGGTAGCTACCTTCTGCATTCCCACCAAGGGAGCTGAACTTCAACAAGAGCAGAAAGAGGCTCTTCATGGAGAAAAGACTGAGGGAGGCCAACGATCAGCCCCAAAACGATTCACGAGTGATTGGTTGCTGCTCAAAATACCTATAAACTAAATGTCAAAACAGTTTCATCTGTCAGTTTTATGTCTCTCCATTGCCACAAGGCATAGAGGGATATTTACTATTGAACTAACAGAATAATAAATTATCCTCAATAAAGTAAGTTTATTCTAAAGTACTTTCTCTGTTCAGTGTTATTTGCTGTGGCATAAAATCAAACAGATGTCAGAAGATTTCTGTGAGATTACAGACAGCCTGACAGATATTCTCAAAATAATTTCAACTGACAGGTATCTTGTATAAACATAGCAGGAAAAAAAGTCACCCTAACACTTCCATAAGAAAACAATCACACAATTTCCCTTCTCTTTACCACTTACAAAATACAACTGCTTGTTTTCTTCTTCTTTGTGCATGGACTCAAGATAGGAGAAAATCTTCTGACTGATCTGAGAAATATTCATACAGAGAGGCTGCCCCTCAGACACAAGGGATTACACAAGTACTCCTCGTGCATATGTTAGTCACCAGATAAAAAGAATTTGTAAAATCAACATGCAGGAAAAGAAACCAACAGAACACTTTCTAAAACAGATATTTTCCAATCCTTTAGCTATGTACACTCTAATTTCTAAAACTGCTGAACTGCATGTATTTAAATTCACTGCCTACATACTTCTTTGCAAACAAACTTTACAATTATTTACTAACACTTCAAAAAGTTTTGATTCTAGGCATTTTGTCATCTTGAGAAAGGCAGGCTGTGTTCTAACACTGCTATAATACATCATAAATAGTGAATTTATAGCCTCCAGTCCTCAAGAAGAAAGCAAGACCAGTTTTGATGGAACCTTTGGAAAAAAGAGCCCAGTAGAACATCTGAAATCCCTTTTTGTCCAAAGAACAGAAACTACTCATTGGTAGGATGCACGTCACTCACATTTCTCCTCTTGTGGCAAATTCTGGGAGTCACTGATGCCCACTCGGTGCAGCCAGTCACTGAAAAAATGGCTGAAGCTAAGACCAATGTAATGGGCACAGACATAACCAGGACTCAATATAATATTGTATAACTTACCAGTGGGGTTTCTACTTGCCTTCACAACATCGTTTCTCTAGCTTTTGCTATGAAAATCTCTGAAATGGCACAAAAATAAGGACTGAGAGAAAAAAACCTACCAATGGTTTCCTTCCATTACCTCCAGTCTCAGTGAAGCAGAGGTGATGATAATCATTACAGACAGAAGTTGCATATTAAGCCAGCTTCCTCCTGAAAGGAACAATCCTAAAGAAAATCAGTCGGGTCGTTTAAGTGCTTAATGTCTAACAGAAGAAAAATCAGATCTTTTTGCTTTCTCTGTTCAGTGTAAAATGCAGTTCAGGACTAAGCCCATTTCTTCTTTGAGCTAACCATTTTGAATATTCATGGGAAAAGAATGACATAAAAAGCACAACCCTGCTGAGTATGAATTTGCAGCTTGGTAACAGGCTTTGCAAGTTACCTTACAAAGTCTTTCCTCTTCTTCAAAAGAGGTTGTCTCAGATGTTGCCTGGGTACTCTGTGATTTTTCACTGTTGGATGACAGGACAAAAAGGCTTCATACTTCATTCTGTTTTCATCTTCAGTGAAATTTTAAAATGAGTCAGGTCTAAAAATTGTATATAGCATGCCTTTCTTAACCAAATCTAGTTATTATATACAGCATACTTATATTCCTTGACCCTGATCATGCCTGAAGTCATAGACAGGAATTAGAGAAATGCAAGCTTGAGTTTTCAGCCATACAATGCTGTGTTTCCCAACTGTGTTTACTGCATTTTCCCATCCTTCAGTTGCATTCTGCTAGCTTTTCACATAGAATGGATAATAAAAGATGTAACCACAACCACCTGGTTACATATTCAAATTAATTCAATCCAGATATAAATAGCCTCAACATAAAAACATGAATTCACAAACTGCTGAGAATTCAGCATCTCAGTTCACTGCTGGGATTAATTTCTTTTCAACAGACTGGTTGTCTAGAGAATACCAGTAATGCAGTAAATGAAAACACGTGTGTTACTGCCAGCAGTGAGAATTCATGAAACTGTAACTGATAGATATTCAAAAAACAGAAACGTGGTGGGAAACCAATGGCTTGGCAGTCACTGGAACAGGGAGCAGGAAAGATAAAGCTAAAGGTTCTTGTTTACAGCCGTATTTTCCTCTCACTTAAAAACGAAATAAACATAGTTTCACAAGGAACATAATCTCTGGGATATTTCTAGATAGAAATACTTCAAAAACAGAAGATCTGGATGGAAGAAAATAAAAGGGACCATGTATGAATTGCAAGAAAAAGACTTGCCTGTCTCCTTAGAATACAGAACAAGTACATACCTCAGTGTTTAGAACAGAAATGTTTATGTGCATTTTTAAAATTTTTAAATTGGAGATAATCTGTCTGGTGCTTGCATTTTTGGTTCTCTTCCTTTGTAGGGCATGTAAGTACAATCCCCAATTCCTAAGTCTGTATGTGCGTATTTTTAACCGTCTCAGTGCACCTGCCATTCCAGAATTGAGGTCTGTAAACGCCACCGTGTACCAACGTGGGACAGAAGAATCTGACTCCAGCCTGGGAACGTGAAACAGCACATTAGCTGCTGATGCCAGCTATATTTCTACTTGCATTCAAAACAGGAACTACTGACTGAGTTAGTAGTTGAAGGTTAATGTGTCAACACCAATGAATGCAGTTAGTAACCCAGCACTTCTGACTTACTAAAAACATTATTCAAAGTGTTTGCAACAAAAATCTTTGAGCTGGGCAGCTTCAGGCTCTTAGAACAGAATTTCTGCAGTCAAGAGGCACTTACATTCCTGCATAGCACTTTCTCCTTGCTGGTTGGGGGAATAAAAAACCACCACAAAAGCACATTAAACAGAGTGGGTCTGAGTAAATGTTATGATTAATCAGAGACAGTTTACTGAATAAAAAACATCCCAAACAAAGGGCACATGAGATAAACCCACAGCGTGGATCTAGGGGACAAAGTACTATCTGAGCCTAAAGAAGTATTTGACAGATGGTTTTGTAGAGTATGAAGCCTCATCCCATGGGATTACAGCAGTGCTTCCAGATAACTTGAACTGTTAGAAATGGATGCGAACGCTTTATCTTTTCCAAGGAACACTGCTGAAATATCCTTAATTCTGCCATTAAAGGATACGGTCATTTAGTGATTACTGCAGTCAGCTGAGCCCCAAGGAACTACTATTTTTCTGTAGCTTTGGTACAAAAAAATCTGTGTCACTTTTCAAACCACATCCCTTAGTCTCTTTTGTTTTGCAAACGGTGAATGAAAGCAAAGAGAGAACAATTCTCTCTTCTCTGTATGGATTGGATTGCAAATCTGAAGATTAAGCAGGAACTTTGTGTCCCTGGCTGTACCTGCTGTGTCTAAAATCACAAATCAGTGCAGTTCAGGTGTTTTATGGCATCCTTTGTTGATAACACCAAAATGCAAATGAGCATTTTCAAGGCTAACACTTCAGTGCTGAAAAGCACTTTGTAAAATTGTGTTATAATGTTTCTGTTTGCTTAATTGATTCCTTGTTTTCTAATGGCACAGTCTCAAAAAAATGAAATAAAATAAAAATCACCACTTAGAAATAAAAAGACACCTATAGATGTGCTAGCCCTAAAGACTTCTGCTGGTAATTCTGTTTTGTTTCAGAACAAGTGCATGGCAACCAGCCCACCTGGTTCTATGCAGGAACTGGCTCAAGTGTCAAAGGTTTCAACGCAGTCGATGACAGCTCCCTTTGAAGCCTTCCTGATAAGAGATCCTGATCTCCCAGTTCACCTCTATCTTTATGTTCCACATGTGGCAGGAGTTCAAATACAGCTCCAGCCCTTAGCTCTTGGCTCATAGGAGTGGATTGTCCACTCCTGAGAATTCACTGGCAGAGCAGTAAAAGTAGTTTCATGCATTCAGAGAGATTTTCATTCCAATACAACAGCCCTCATGCCATGAAGTGAGAGTGTTTATGTGGGGCCCTGCAGAAGAATCATCAGTACAACCACCAGTGATCCAGAAATTGGTAAATTCCTTAGAGCATGCATTTCAATATCTCTGAAAAGAGCTGGTCACCCACACAGGAACCTTAAATCATGCAGGAGTCTGTCTTGCACAGCTTCTCAAGGAATACCATCTCTCCTATTGCCATATATGTAACAACAGGATTTGGCATGACAGAATATTAACCTGGATGGCAGTAAAAATCTTGGAAGATGGTACAGGACAGCAAATACCATCATAGAGCAGTTCAGCTGTGTGCAATCAGCCATAACTACAGTGTATGCATGAAAGCGGTAAATAGAAGCAATTAATTGGAAAACATTCTGTGAAGCAATTTAGGCACCATTTTAAAGCAGAAGCCATTTGTAACATTATTTTACTTGTTATCAACACAGATACAGAGGCATTCTCCCAGTTCCTTGGAACATCATAACTAAACAACCCCTTCAGCAAAAACAATGTGTGTTAGGCTCAGAGGGATCTCATTAACATCTATAAATACCTGAAGGGAGGGCAAAGAGAGTATGGAGACAGGCTCTTCCCAGCAGTGCCCAGTGCCAGACCAAAAGGCCATGGGCACAAACTGTAGCCCAGGAGGCTTCTCCTGAACACCAGGAGCAGTGCTGCGCTGTGCGGGTGCCGGAGCACTGGCAGCACTGGCACAGGCTGCCCAGAGGCTGTGGGGTCTCCTCCCTGCAGCTCTCCAGAACCGCCTGGCCGTGGGCCTGGGCACCCTGCTCTGGGTGGTGCTGCTGGAGCAGGGGCTGGGACACGGGGACACAGAGGGACACAGAGGGACACAGAGGGACACAGAGGGACACAGAGGGACACAGAGGGACACAGAGGGCCCTGCCTGCCTCAGCCAGTCTGCGTCCCAGTGATATTATAAACTAATGCACACATGCTCGCACTCTCTCTTTAAATAGTATATTTTACATAGTACCACTGTTTGATTGCTATAAAATCTGACTACTTCTGCTCAGTGATCTGGAATTTGAAACAGATTACAACACTGCAGGAAAGAAATGAGATATTTTCTTAATCACCAGGTTTATTTTGCCTATTAAAAGTAATTTTTCAACCTAACTTGCAAAGCTAGATTTGGTGCAGAAGTCCACAGCAGAGCTACCTCGCCCTCAGAAGCAAGCAACCATTTTTGTTCCCATTTCCAGTGACCAGTGCTTCTGGAGGTTTGTGAATTTGCCTGCTCCCATGCAAAATGTGATAAAACAGACCAAGACTTTCTCACTGCTCTTGTGCTTTTCCCATGTGGCTACCAAGAGTTTGAGACAAACTGGCAGCGCATTCCCGCTTTAAGTAGCTGCCCTGTTGTGAGAAAGAGCTGCTGCACAAAAGAACAGACGGAACTGGGATTCCAGCTGAATTTCCTTTTTAGCAGGAGACGTTAGAAGTCTGACAACACTCAGCAACAAACAGGAGGGAGAGAGATGTTTAAGCACTCTCAGCACTTGATCAGAAGTTAAAAAAAAAAAAGCTATCATGTTTCTTATTTTCTTCCTCCAAATGACATCACAGGTAATTTTTTTTTTAATGTCAACCTCTCTCCTCATACCTGATTCTTAAAACCAGAACAAATTCTTTAAAATGCTATTCTAATTACATTCTTATTGCGTACAGGTTCTTCGGATACAAAACAGATGGCCAAATTTTGAAATAAATAAATAACAGATAAATAAACCACACAAAGCCCGACAGCCTACCCTTTTTTAGAAGGAAAACGGATAAAATACCCACAGATTTTAAAGGACTGAATATGCAATCAATATCCTGCTTAACAGGATACCAGGGTCTTTGTGATGCGGTACCTGTTTCTGAAAGAACCGAATGCATGTGTTTTGAATATCCTCTCTGCTACCACAGATGTTTTCCTACAGCTGGAGTTCCAACCCTTACACTTACTTTAAGGTAAGATTAGCCCTGCTGTTTATTCCTCCTTCCCCTCTTTCACACATAGAGGCTTTGAAGCCTCAAACAGTTGGAAGTCTGAAAACAAGGGCTGAAATTCCTTCAACTTGCTAAGAGAAAGCTGAGCTGTATTACTTCCCTCTTTTCGAAGCAGCTGAAAACAACTGAAAAAGCACCATAAATTCCCAGCCCTTCTCACAACCTTTGTCCACTGAGCTCTACTAGTAGCTGAAGCAGGTCTGCAAGCTGCAAAACAAATTTGCAAGCAAAGAAAACACGCTATGCTTGACAGTTTCTTTCATTATCTCAGCTAGTAGCTACATCTACATTATACACATAAGGTACTTTTAGCAATTTTTAATTGCTTCCAGTGTGACACTGCTTGCTCCCAATGGAAGTGAAGAAAAAACAGACTTCAGATGGATGTGCAAAAGGCTCACCCTGCTATTCTGAGGCACGTTGGTTATTTGCATCTAACACTGTCCAATAATCTTTAATCTTGTGAAGTAGACGAACAGCAACTAAGGCATGCTAAAAACAGCAGCCGTGATAACAACCTATAATCTTAAACCAGTGCTGTAATCAGTTCACGTAGGAGTCAAAAGCATCATTTTAATTAACACATTTGATTCATGGTGAATGAACACACAAACATCACAGCTTACTTCACATTTGCTAGCTTGGGAAGGGAGAGTAAACTGATACCAGCATTCAGGTTTGTTTTTTTCCTGAACTCTCCATGAGAAGTCAATTAAAAAAAAAAAAAAACAGGGAAAGCAATTCACAGCAGTATTTCCTGCCTACCTTTTAAAAGCTCAATCTAGACCACACAGACACTTAGCCATCTTCATAATCAGAGACAAGGGTCTTGGACGGTCTTAAACGTGGAGGTTTACTCAACTACATATTTGAACAACTATAAATATATGGTGACAGAGCACTAGAAGAGTTTGCACAGAAAAGTTCTGTTGCATTCAGAAGCCACCTGGACATGACCCTGGGCAAGCTGCTCTGGGTGGCCCTGCTTGAGTAGCAGTGTGTGACCAGATGACCTCCAGAAGAAGCTCCTTTCCAAGCTCAACCATTCTGTGATTACATGAAACTCCATAACATGTACGTTTCAGATACCTGTGGAGTACCCAAAACTACACCTCCAAAAACCCTCAGCACTTAATTTTATTATCATCTTTACTTTCAGAACTTATGATACACCTGGGAGAAGGTCTGTTATAAAATATAGCAGAAGTCACTGAACAGCATCTACAGAGAACTCAAATCTGGGTCGTACTTTGAGTCTGTGCAACCCAGCAAGATTCCTTCATTACATTACTGAAAACTTCTCTTGGACTGTCAACTCCTGCATGTAAATGAGGAGTTTCGCTTTATCAGTTAACAGAGCATCCACACACAGTTTCTTGCAAGTTCATTCCAGGAAGCACACAGGGGATAACAGGCTGAAAAACAACGGTCTCAGGACTGGCTTGTTTGAGATACTGGTAGTTCAGCATGTGTATCTGTTCCTGCACTAATTGGTTGTGGAGGGAAAATCTCTTAAAGCTGTTTTCACCTGCTAGCTTCTTTTGAAATGGATCATCAACTGGATAGTATCTCGTGTCGTTTCAAAACGTGGCGTAATGATACGGTGAGCCCTGTTCTAGTGCTCTCCCTCTGGTGTGCTTGCCAATTATAATGTGAATTCCTTTCCTTTCAATTATCTTCCTTGGTAGGCCACACTGTCGCCTGGACTTGAACTGTGCTCACTAGAGGAGGAAAGGATAATGAAAGAATATCCAAACTCTAAATCTTGTTACATCACTATTTTCAACAGCGGGACACCTCCCCTGTGCGTGCCGTTTCAGGCAAGACAAATACCAGTGTAATTATTTTACTTGCTTGCAGCCCTTTCAGCAGGCAGATTCTTAAGCCATCTCAAACCATGGAGCCTTTTAGGTGGTAATTATGCGTACTAAAGTCAGTCCTTTGCCACTTTCCAGTTGGTGGCCTGGACAGACTTGAAAAGCGTGCTTTCTCCTTTATTTTTCTGGTTAAGGGCCCACCTAGTTAAAATACTGAAGGAGTCTGTGCCTTCCCTCTCCCCCTGTGAGCGCAGCAGGCAGGCTGCCAGCTCCTTCTCCTCGGCTGTGAGGCAGAATAAGAACATCCTGCTGCAGCAGCCAGCTGGCTACCTTCTCCTGTCAGGGACTTAATATACTTCCATAAAGTATTCAACTGTTGCTGGATGAGAGACAGAGTGCTCCACAGTGCCTTCTTCAAACAGCCCTCTTTCTTTACTAGCACAGATTAAATGGATGAAAGAACCATATGCAAAAGGAGCAGGAACGAGGATACAACACAGCCTTCACTCTTTGGATGATCAGAAGTCACCTCCTTCATCTTAACCTTCAAGCTAACCATTCCTACCCAAGACAAAGGCTCACATGATAGAAGCTCATGCAAACTGAACAACTTTCAAGCTACTTACAACTTTTCTTGACTTCTCATTATACTTAGCTCAACCTTGGCTCAATAGAAGCTTTCTTGCACCAACGAGAGAAAATTTTCCACTCTCTAATAGTGAACACAAGAAAACCCAAGGTGGTTTTAAACACGAACATCCCCTTTCAACATCTCTATCTCAAACACTGCTTCACTGAGAAAATGAAAATGAAAGCAGAGAAGAAGCAGGGCTGGCCTCACCAATTCTGCTTTTATTGTGGTAGCCCACAAATTAGTCAGGACTGGAATTTCTGCTGCCAATGCAGCAAGAAGCTTATCTTTCTGGTAATTTGGAACTACCTTTTTGGTCAGCTCAGCTGGATGCTGGAAAGCATGCTTCAGCTGCTTTTGCCACCCTCCCTGCCCATCTGGAGAAGACAGCTGGTCAGCACTCACCACACCACAGCATCATATACATGGCAGCTCTGCCCTAGAAGAGCTGAAAGAGGGCAGGAGTCTAGGAAATAAGAAGCTGAACTATGCAGTAGGCCAAAGTAGGCTAAATGGGCTAGGAAAGTCATAGGGCTCCTGTACAAAAATTGGAGCAGCAGAGAAAGGCAGTGCACAGAAGTGAAGCCAAGCAGCAGACAAACTCCCTCTAGTCACATGGGACAGACAGACCCTGGTTAGGGACAAAATCCCATATCCTGACAACTGAAAACATTGCACTGCCTTTCTAACAAACAGATAAAAAAAAAAAAATCAAAATAAATCCAAACTACCGTTCTTTTCTCTAGAAGCCTGGGTTTGTTTTTCTATCTCTGCATCCAGGTCTGGGGCCCGCAATACAAGAAGGACATGGAGTTGCTAGAGAAGGTCCAGAGGAGAGCCATGAAGCTGATCAGAGGTCTGGAGCACCTCCTCTATGAGGACAGGCTGAGAGCTGGGGCTTTTCAGCCTGAAGCAGAGAAGGCTCCATGGGACATTATAGTGGCCTTCCAGCACTTGAAAGGGGCCCACAGGAAAGCTGAGGAGGGATTTTTTATAAAGACAGGTAACGACAGGATGAGAGGAAATGGCTTTAAACTGGAAGAGGGTAGATTTAGACTAGATATTACGGAGAAATTCTTTACTGTGAGGGTAGTGAGACACTGGAAAAGGTTGCCCAGAGAGGCTGTGGATGCCCCCTCCCTGGAAGCATTCAAGGCCAGGCTGGATGGGGCTGTGAGCAACCTGGTCTAGAGAGAGGCATCCCTGCCTGTAGCAGGGGGATTGGAACTATATGATCTTAAAGATGCCTTCCAAACCAAACCATTCTTTGATTCTATGATTCGGTTGTTTGGGGCATTTTTATTGAAGTTTTTTTTTTTTTTTTTTTTTTTTTTTTCCCCCTTTAGTGTAAGTTTAAACATTGTAATTCGTAAAAGATCTTTCTTCTGATATCTATACTGAATCTGCCAGAAACAAAATCAGCCAGTCACTCTCTTTCTGCCATTGCACGTATGGCACAGGAAGTTATGCTATGACTGCACATGCAACGATATAGCTGTATAAACAACTGTGCCTTAACAGTATCTTAGCTACAGTTTTCAGTTCAAATTAATCACATTAACATAACAGACTTGCAATTAGCAGCAATTTTTAAGAGCTAACTCTCATTAAGTCTCTGCTGTGCCTAAGTATTTGATAGGAGGCAACTTAACATGGGAATGAGGAAGGGATCCCTCCTCTAGTTCTGGCACTTCACTGCACTGTGCAGTTACTGCTGCTTTGTAGTGCTTCTCCTTGAAGGGACTGTGTCATGCTGTGCTGTTTAAGGTGTGGATGCATTAGATCACCAGTGCATCAAATACATGGAAAAATAAATAAATCTTGAAAGCTGCATTTTTATAAATGTACCTATTTATTTGGTTTCTGAAGATGCCCTACTCACCCAACTCTTCCCTCGTTCTTGCATCGCACCTTTGCAGCAATCACCAAGCAGACTTACCCTCCTACAAACAGACTCATCTTCTTCACAAATCAATTTGCTACTCAGACAGTGACTGAAGAGATTATTATTCACTAAAACACAATCATTCCCAATAATAACAACTGGCTTCTTTTTTGTGATGTAATTTAAGTGGGACAGCTCAAACCTTACAAAACAGAGATTAAGGAAACAAACAGATCAGTTTAGAGCAGGTGAAAGTGACATGAAAAATGAAAGCCAAAGCCATTGGTGACTTCTGTTCACCTAAGAAATACCAACAAATGGATCTAATATCTGTCAAGGACAAATAAATTTCCTGTAGGTAGTGTTCAGATGTTTGCGGGTGTGGAGCATAAATTAATCTCCTTGAATGACCACAATTCACTGTCAAACTAGGCAGGCAAACCCAACACAAGCATCTCCTCATCAGAAATGGAAAATTTAAATGTTAATACGATAAGACATGAACCGAATCAAAAGTATTAGTTTAGGTTACTTATTTAGTCCTTTCATACTACTTTATGGTCAGACTGACAAGTGCCATTTCATCAAAAATTTCAATCTTCAAGTAATTAAGGGGCCTTTGCCGGTGAATTAATGAACTTCTTAAGAGTGCTGAAGGTGTTAATTTTCAGTTTAACTCTCGGTAAAATTCTAGTGACGTCTCAAGCTCTGTTTGTTGTTTTTTTTCTTTCTTATTGTAAAGTCATACCATCATAGACTCATTAAGGTTGCAAAAGACCTCTAAGACCATTTAGTCCAACCATCCCCCTACCACCAGTATTGCCCACTAGCCACATACTAACATGCTACATCCACCCTTTCCTTCAACGCTTACAGGGACGGTGACTCCAGCACCTCCCTGTGTAGCCTGTTCCAATGCCTCTCCACTCTTTCAGAGAAGAAATTCTTCTTAACATCTAACTTGAACCTCCCCTGTCACTACGTGAGGCCATTCCCTTTTGTCCTATCACTGCTACGTGGGAGAAGAAGCTGACTCCCATCTTGCCACAACCTCCTCTCATGTTACTGTAGAGAGCAATAATGTCTCCCCTGAGCCTCTTCCTGAAGACTAAAAAGGCACGTTCCTGTGTTCCCATGATAAATACCAATGTGAGAAGTTGAAAACAATAATCCAGCCCAAAGGTTCACAGATGGTTTATAAGAAGTCAATGTCACAATGAAGAAACACCTGTGTGTGTACCAGCCCATTTATTAGTGTTAAATGACGCAATGGCAGATGGGCAGCACGTTTCAAGGTTTTGTTTATGCAGAGTGTGAAAGTAAGCATCAGCTCAGCCACACAGACACAAACCTTATTCTACCAATTTTGCAGATGTGCGGCACATAACAAACTGCATAAACCAACAGGGTGACAAAATGAGCATTACAACAACACTCACTAGAACCAAAGTATGAGAACACTGTTTCATCAGTGCTCATCTACACAATACTGTGCTCTGTGGGCACACTGAGGCTGTGGGTTTAGAAAAACATTAACTGTAAAAGAGGACTGTCTTTCATTATCATGAGAAATTCCATCCTACATTAAAAGTGCAGAGCGGGAAAAATAAAAAATAAATCAAAATATATACAACCATTTAGTTCTGAAGAAACTCTTTGCACTACACGTTAATCTGCCATAATTTTGCTGTTCAACTTTAATCTCAGTCTTTTTCAAACATTTTTACAGGTTCAAATACATCATATACTTAGTTGATTGCCTTTTTTTTTTTGTAGGAGATGTGATGAAATCTTCTGAGTCCATATTCCAAGAGATCTCTGACTGTGAAATAAGCCCTTCTCATTTTCCAAATGACATCACATTTATGTTTGAAACACAGCCACATCTATTTAGGAACTAAGGCAGTTCAGTACAGCAAAGGTGTTAACTGACCCATCAAAGGGTCATTCCCTCCACCCAGGAAAATGCTGAACTGTTTCCTCTATAACCTTTTCCACTTCTCCTGGCTAAACTGTGTATATGTGATCTTCCCTGTAAGGAAATGTAAGTAGTACAGATTG
Source organism: Centrocercus urophasianus (assembly GCF_019232065.1). Lineage (NCBI taxonomy): Eukaryota > Metazoa > Chordata > Aves > Galliformes > Phasianidae > Centrocercus > Centrocercus urophasianus. The sequence goes on from NW_024885532.1 coordinate 180,219, forward strand.
GAAATGCTCTGCAAAGAGGTGACCTTTCTTCTGAAAGGTATGTATCTGTTCAAAGTTATTTATTTCATGAAACAGACACAAGAAGGAACAGCAATGCAAGACTCAGTTCATGTTAAGTGAAACAAGACTATCCTCTCTTAGCTCTGTTTGACTATTAACAGCAATCCAGTTTGACTTCGTTCAAAAAGTTTGAAAATCCACTTGTTCCACATCAGGTGTAACTCTAGAAGAATTTCATGGCATTTTCAGCACTGTTGTTTTGTTTTTTTTTTTGCTGTTGTTGACTTTTTTAAGCAGCTACAACTATGAAGTCTCCCCCTGCTCACAAATCCTGCTTTCCTGCAGCCTGATGTTTCTACCTTGCTCTTCTTCAGACTGCCAGGATTACCAAGCTAAACGTGCTATTCCAATCATCTTCAATTTTAGTTTTAGAAGTTTCCATAGACTTTCAAGGGACATGAACACAAAATAATCATTTGACATGAAGTAAAAAATTAAAACCCTGAATGGTTTGACAAACTCTAGAACAGAAGCAAGCTTAAAACATCTCATTTATGAACGACGTTTCATCTAACAAGGGTTAGATGAGATGGCAGTTGGAGGACAGAAGGGAATAAAAACAAGCATCAATGTGTAACGAAACACTAAAATACCAAGAGTCCTTTAAAAGCAAAAGATGTCCCCTTTATTCATGAAGAACAAGCTTCTGAAAACTACACAGCATCCAAACACAAATACTGTCCACCATCTACCAGATGGAGATTATTTCAAATAAGCTCATTGAGAACCACATGAAGGTATTATAGCATGAGAGCAGCACCGGACTTATAAAAGGAAAGCAAATTGAAGATCAAAAGAAGAAAGGACTCCAGGATCAATCAGAAAACTACGTGAGAAGGCAGCAGTGAAAAAGTAAGGAGAAAAACTGCCTACTGCTGTGTATTGCATGAATATCTTGCCCATGAACATTCAAAAAATCAAAGGGCATCCTAGCTTGTATCAGAAATAGTGTTGCCAGCAGCAGGGAGGTGATTGCCTCTCTGTACTCAGCACTGGAGAGGCCACACTTTCAGTTATACGTCCAGTTTTGAGCACCTCACTACAAGAAAGAAATGAGGTCCTCAAGCGTGTCCAGAGAAGGGCAGCAAAGCTGGTGAGAGGCCTGCACAAACCTTATGAGGAGCAGCTGAGGGAACTGAGAATGTTTAGTTTGGAGAAGAGGAGGCTCAGGGGAGACCTGACTGTCCTCTACAATTATCTGAAGGAAGTTGTGGCAAGGTGGGATCGGCCTCTTCTCCCACATAACTAGTGATAGGATGAGAGGGAATGGCCTCACGTTCTGCCAGGGGAGATTCAGGTTGGATATTAGGAAAAATTTCTTCTCCCAAAGAATGGTCAGCCACTGGAACAGGCTGCCCAGGGAGGTGGTGGAATCATCGTCCCCAGCGGTGTTCAAGAAATACTGAGAGATGCTGTACTGAGGGACATGGTTTAGTGGGGAAACGCTGGTGGTAAGTGGACAGCTGGGTCTGGATGATCTCGGAGGTCTTTCCCCATCTTGGTGATTCTGTGATTCCATGAGAATATTTGCATCTGCCAACAGGCCATCAAAAAGCAAACTGGCACTAAGTCATAATTCCCAGTTTCCTATTTATACTCTGGAAGTGTTATGTTTGTGCAATTTCTATCAGCTAAAGCCTCTTTTTAAGGGATGTGAATAAGAAAGGGAGATATTGTAATCTACTTCTGCTGCTGCTGTTTATATTTGTTATCATGCATTTCACGTGTGTCTCATGCATCACTTTTTATTCAAAATTGACGTATTTATCCAGGAATGACTTTAACACACTAGCCTTATTCAGATAGCTACAAAGACCTTGGCAGACATTTCCAGCCATGCATTTTATGTGATTTATGCACTGTCATGTAAAAAGCAATATTTAATTGTGTGTACGTGCTGTAATCACAGCCTTGTCAAGGCATCCCATTGGAGCAATGGAGACAAGCTGACAGCTAAGCAGCCTACTACTAAGCCTTCTAAAGTTTTTTAAACCTGGAAACTAGTTGGAACCCCTTTAGAGAGTATCAGATTTGTCTTGCAGATGAATGTGGATGAGAATTTAATTATCAGAGAAACACAGAGAAATTCTTTAGTTTTGTGCAGATCTGAAGTGATGGATTCTTGCTCCCCCAAACAACCTAACATGTGATTTGTAGTAACAGCATCCTGACACTGCACTACGGAGCACTGGAACAGGCTGCCCAGGGAGGTGGTGGAGTCTCCTTCTCTGGAGATGTTCAAGACCTGCCTGGATGCCTACCTGTGCGACCTGGTGTAGGGAACCTGCTTTGGCAGGGGGGTTGGACTCGATGATCTCTGGAGGTCCCTTCCAACCCCTACAATTCTGTGATTCTGTGAAGGAAGTCACTGTCACAATGAAGGTGGTTGAAGACCCAGAAGGAGATATGCTCAGGACTCAAAAATTTTTCTGCACTGCTATCTCCCACTAGTCTGGTGAATATCACTAACAAGCAATTGAACCACCAGTTGCAAAGAAGCTGCAGAAAGGCAAAGAAGACAAGGAGGATAAGCAATAAAAGGTATGTTTAAGTGCCAAGCAAGGAATCACTAGAATGCAAACCAATGTAAAGTCAGATATTTATGCGTTATAATGGTTGGAGTCCCATAGCACACTTGTTCTCTCTTTCATCTTTGCAGCTTTGTATGACTACAGCAGCTTCACTCAAATCTGAAGCCCTGCCAGGACAATCTTGCACCTTTCCTCCTCTCTGTTGTACCAACACAAGCATCAACCTCATCTTGTAGTAAGCTGCTGGTTCCAGCTAAGCTGATGGAAATGAAGCTTTTTAAGCAGGATTGGCCCTGTGAGCTGCTTTAGCACAGGGCCAGACAAGCATCTCTGCCAGTGCAGCAGGGAGACGGGTCAACGCCATCTCCAGCAGCTGCTGAGGCTGCGGCTCCATCAGCTCAGCAGCCCAGGCATCCTGCAGACACAGGGAGCTAGAGAGAGCTTGTGGCAGAGCTGAGGTCTGAGAAAAGAAAAAGCGCAGGGTGAAGCCTGATGATCACATGGGCATAAAGCCCAAAGACAAATATCCCAAGCTAAATGGCACAGAAAGACTGCATGCAGAGCAAAGAACCAAGAGCAGACAAATAAACCTGGAGAGAGGCGCTTCAACAGCCTGTGTTATCATCAGGCAAAAATTGTTAACACGTGACAATATCCAACAGACAATGCATTAAAAAGGAAAGAATGGACAATTCATAAAATTTTGCTACTATTTTATTCTGCATTGCTCTAGCCTTTGTTTATACAAGCTGCTTTCCACTCTGTTCAAAATAATGGAAGACAGCAACTGAAAAGGGATTCTGCGATAAAAGCGCCTTCATCTCTCAAACAGGCGAGAGAATAAGTTACAGGGAGATCTGCTTTTACCTGAAATACAAGTTATTGAAATTCAGTGCTCTGAATGGCCATTCATCGAGCTGCGTGATATAATCACATACCAGTGATGCTTCACATCTGATCCCAAGTTCCTTGATCTTTTGCTCAAGTTTTAGTGCAAGAGCATAAGCTGGGTGCACTTTGAAATGCCTGAAGTCTAACATGAGATCGTACTCTTGCAGAGCACCATCCTTACACTGCCATTCCTGAGCTGCAGACAACACGGCTATTTAAACAATCATGCTCAGGGGAGAGGTGGGGAGGAGGGAAGGGGGAAGGCAGCTATTTTCACCCAAAGCTTATCTAGCTCATTTATTATGTCCTTGCAGAGCGTATGGCTAGAAGCAAAGACAACTGCTTTTCACACAAAGCTTAAGGAAAATAACCTAAGCTCGACCGCCTTTTCAAGCAAAGAATGGGCTTAAGTAAATTAATGATGGCATGCATTTGCACCACCGCAGCACAGCAGTAATGCATCATTCCTCCAAAGCATGCTTTGCTTTGCAGCTTCCCTGTTACAACCAGGAGAGAGAAAAGCAGCACTATGGCAGGTATTATGTATCCACCAGCACAGCTGGCCACCTACCAGATACAAAGACTCACCACTTCCCATGGATAGGGGCTAAAAGGAAACAAAGGAAGGTGTACAACAACTTAGGTGCCTAGACGATAAATGAACATCAAGCTATTGCCCTATGCTCCCCTTATAGGGATATACAAGAAACTCCAGGGAGCAATTAATCTTGTCCTAAAACACGAATCTGAGTCAGGGATGATGAACAGCCTGTTGAAGGTACTATGTTTTCACCCTTAACTAGGAAGCAGTGAGTGATTAGTTGAGAGTCTGACATCAAGTTTTAAAATCTTTAAAGCCAGAACAGACAACTCTCACTCTCAGAGGGGAAGAAGGAAACAGACAACAGCTCAGCTCCCCTCCTTCTTCTGACCCAGGTTAAAACATCCCTCCCAATACATCTTGAGCAGGAAATCAGAGAATCAGAGAATCACCAATCAACCAAGGTTGAAAAAGACCTCCAAGATCATCCAGTCCAACCGTCCACCTACCACCAGTATTTCCCCACTAAGCCATGTCCCTTAGTACAACATCTAAATGTTTCTTGATCATCTCCAGGGACAGTGACTCCACCACCTCCCTGGGCAGCCCATTCCAGCACCTGACCACTCTTCTGGAGATCAAATTTTTCCTAATACACAACCTGAATCTCCCCTGGTGCAACTTGAGGTCATTCCGTCTAGTTCTATTGCTAGCTATGTGGGAGAAGAGGCCAACCCCTACTTTGCCATAACCTCTTTTCAGGTAATTGTAGAGAGCTATAAGGACTCTGCTGCATCGGTCTCTACACTTCAGTGGCGACCCACTCAGTCTGAAAATGCACTGGATTCGTTAGCAATTGCAATTACATTTCCACTCATTGTGTTCATTCTACAGAATACTGTAACAATCAAACCAGCAAACTATGAAAAACGAACATTTCAAAAAAAAAAAACCAAAAAAAGAAACAGCATTTTAAAACAGTCTGCTTCTTCAGTTTATAGAATTTCGCTTCCAAAGAATTTTCTCTTTTCAAAAGCACATAAATTATTACCACAAGTAACCAAAAATTCATAGAATCATAGAATCACAAGGTTGGAAAGTACCTCCAAGATCATCTAGTCCTGCTGTCCCCCCATTACCATTGCTACCAAAAGCTTCTAAAATATATCTCGTAGCTCCTCATCCAGACAATCCTCACCTCATTCCTGCCTTTCCTGACATTCTAATCATGTTTTGAGAAAAAAAAAAAAATCAGTTTACTGGGTGTTCCCTAATACTCTTCTGTGAAAAACACAACTGATGTGTTTCAGAATTAGAAAAAAAAATGCTTCCCTTACAATTTCAGAACATCCAGTGGGGTTGGTGTGACAATCAGTTAATGTTTAAATGCTTGATTTCCACCGCAAATAGTCTGACAGTGATAGCCAAATAATTTCAGTCATGTGAAGAAAAGAAAGTCTCAGGGTGATGAACAACTGACAACTGACCTGCTGTTCATTTCCTAAGCTGGAAAAAAATGCAGTTCATATAACAGTTGGAGCTGCCTAAGAAAGCATAAAACTGTTTCACGTTTCTGCACTGCCTTATTGTCTGATGTCCTTTGGAAATCGTTGTTTTATTCTGAGATACTTTAATGGATATAATATGTGTACTGAGGAGAGGGGTTAATATCTAGGACAGAACAATTAGCACAGCCCATAAATGTTATGGAAAATAACTTACACATTTACAAAATGTAGCTGAAATTTCTTAATAGAGTAACACGATGTCTGTACAAATTTTAAGACAGCACACATAATGTTCGCTGTTAAGTATTTTAATATGAAGCTTCTCCAGACATACTTACACCAGCCTGAAGTTAGCTGGGAGTACCCTTAATAGAAGGTACTTTCCCCACAAAGGGAATATGAGCCACCTTTATATGGTTGCACAAACAAACAAAACCAACCAACCAAAATCCCCACGCCAGACCACGAGCCTTAAGAAATACAGCCCAAGCAGGATTATGAGGTCTTTTTTTTCTTCAGAAGTTTGAGCATGAGGCAATGAAATTCCCTGCCAACGCACATCTGAACTCCAGTGGCAGATAAATACTTGTACACCAAGACCGTTTGGTCTTTATTCTCAGATCTTCTAAAAGAAGTCTCTCTCTTCTTCTGAGAAAGCAAATAGAAACGAAATGTTAACAGCTGATGTTTACTAAGGATTATACCCTCACCCCACTTTCTATTAAGAGACTCCTTTCGCTTAATAAACCAGGTGTTAATCCCTCAAAGTGAATGACATTTTCCAAGCCAGAGTATTTCACTAAGCTTGAACACATTCTGAGGAAAAGACAGTTTACATGAGACAGAAAACAGATGTTTAATAAACTGCGGTAATCTGACAGGCAAGCATGTTTGGTCTTTCCAAAAGACAGCCACAACAAGGAAGCAACTATTTTCTTTTAGACACAATAAAGAGGAGTGTGGTTTGCTTTTGATTAAAGAGACCAGAGCTTTACTGAGAGAAGAAGCCTCACCTCCTGTGATATACTTTGATCTCACCTTTGATGCTAAAGGGAAAAAAACAGCTCTGACTTTCTGTTTAGCACCAACAGCATCATTCCAGTCAAATCAGCACCGTTCACTCCCAGACTCTGATATGACCAGTGACAGGCATCACATCAGTCATGGTTAGACCTGGTCTGAGTCACTGACTCCTACAGCAGCTTCACATGAGAATCGGTAACGCCTTCAGCATCACCTGGAAAGGAACAGCACTGACTCTTTCTGCTTAGGAGTAGTTTTCAAGCAGATTCTGCTTATTTTTATTAATGCTTCAGTGCAAGAAATAATATAAATTTCATAGTGGCATAAGCATTAAGGTGTTGGTTTTGGTTTTTTTTCCAGAATGACCTTCAGTAAATACAACCATCAGCTATTTTTGCTGTCTTTTAAAACTTAACTTCTTATTATACAAACTGGTTTGAACCTACAGGAGAGACCAGGTTAAAAAAAATATATAGGAAAAGACATTATTCTTGCTGTTTTAATAAAATCAACCCCATTCTCTTCAAATTAACCAGATATGAAACTGAACACAATAAAAGCAGAACTGTACATTCCTACATCTCTTGTATAACACAAAACCTGTGTTTGTTGTGTTTCATAAGCCATACAGTTGAAGTGTTAACCTTTCAAAAAATGCCCTAGATCTACCTAGATATGATTATCATTATGTGTACAAATGTGAACAAATGTTCTTCTTCCTTCACATTAGTCATTTTGGTGAAAGCTGTTGTCCGCTCACATAGTGACAAAAAAGACTGCAATTGCTCATTCCATCAGATGGTCATAACTCAACCAATCATCAGCCGAATTTTGGACCTCTGAGCACCTCCAGTTAACGTGCCTAACTAATTTTTTAATTTTTCAGCAAACATAGCCTAATCAGAAGGCACACTTAAAAGCAAAAAAAAGAAGAATAGAAAAGAAAAAAGGAACAGCAATTGATTACACATTTGCATGCAGTCCATTCATAGAGCCACCACCGTGGCCAACAGCTCCAAGCACTGTGTGGGCATTAGCCTTGAGCAAGAGGCCTGATTTTCAGGCACTGACCACCTATTACTGCAGCTGAAGGCAGCTCTTGTCTGAGAGTTCAGGACAGATTTACAGGCCCATACTGATACGTGCTGGACATGGTATAATGAGATAGCACCACAACACAGAAGCTGGTCAAGACTTCTCCGCAGTGAAGGTGAAACAACAGTAGCTACTTCACTTTTAACCAGCAGCACTGGTGAGAGGCATGGAAGTAGGTCATGCTTTTCTGCTGTTATATACAGAGCAGACAAATCTCAAAGATTTTGCTCTAATAACATAGGTTATTTGCATATGGTGAGAGGAAAGGTATTGCCTAAGTGCAATGGGATTTAATTTCGTCCACTGGAAGATAATTAAAACACATAACCCATAAAACAAGACATGAAAAAGATCACATGGACTAAGACTCTGTTCCAGTTTTAACTAATGGGGAGGCTGATGATACAACAACAGAAATTCTAGGAGTAGCAAGGCAGGAGGACTAGGCAGATGGATAGTCCCAATTATTTTACTTCTGTCTCAGAGGTCAGGAAGGAGAAGCACCAGTGTTGGTTTCTATTTTCACAGAGTTCACAAGCAAACAGTAAAGTGGCATAACAAAATTCATACCTTCCTACAAAGTAGAGAGTAAGCAGACACAAAACCAGTCAAAGTTTGCTCTATTTGCTAACAGAGAAAATAACATCCAGCAAAACTCCTGAAGCTGTGAGAAACACAACAGCTGATTGATTTATTCTCGTACTGTATTTGGAAGGTTTAGCCAGGAGCTGAAGTTTCAGAAAAAGCAGCTCAGACCCCCAGTAGTGCAAAAAGCAAACACACAGATGTGCTCAGATATATACGTTTAACATCTCCTGCCACAGCCATACTTGCTGCTCCTAAAATATTCTGTTGAAATGGCATCACTTTCTTTTTTCTCTGTATACTGCACCAATCTGGTAACAAAAAAAAGTATGCTTTTTCAACGTGAATAAACAATTTGTATGCATTGGAAAAAAAATCCACTTCTTTGAGATGGGACTAAAAAATCAATGCCTTTTAGAGTAGACTGAAAATCATGTTTATAGCTCCATTTGGCTACGCATAACTTGGAGACAAAAAGCTTCAGGAATCTGCTCCAAATATTCTGCATATTTCATTAGTTCTGATTTTAAAACCCATTGGGCTCTCATTGAATGGACATAGTTATGAAGTAAATGCCTGAGGAAATATTCACACTGAAGTGATCTGAATGGTTGTTCCAACCTAGGTCTTCCAGAAGCCACTTATGTTTATAAACAGAAAGAAATCTGGGAGTCTTCTAATACTGAAGGTGGAAAAAAATGTTTTCTCAAACTGCTAGAGAAGCAAAGCTAGAGTTACACAGCTGTACTGCAGCCACCTGTTACTCAAGCCTGCTTCTATACAATTTAATGAATGGGATTTGATTTGAAAATAGCTCCTACTAAATGTTTGTTAAAGAGCATTATAAACTTTAATTAATTGTGTTATTTCCTGAGAGTTTTTGAAAGCTTTTAACAGCTAGGAAATAAAATCATCACCTCTCATCTGCCATTTCTGGGAATTTGTACTACATACAACATGCAGCAAAATTCTCATCAGAATGTGGTATTTTAAACTAGAGCTGTATTTTTGAACAGCAGTTTGTACTCCAAAACTACTGATTTTATTCTGCTCACTGCAGATATGCAGCAGGCATTCTGAAGGGTGCAAAACCATATCAAGCTGCTATGCAGGTGACCCTTTCAATTTGTGACAATGCTGTTTACAAATACGTGTCTGGAGAGTTCTCTTTCTACTGCAAGAAATTCTAAGACTGCCCATGCAGTTCCAGTCAACTCACAAATAGCAGCAGAGAGCAGCCCAAGAGGCACGCGCATGTACACACCCACTAAACACCTTACAAACAAGGAAAACTTAATTTTTATGTGGATTTTCCTAATCATAACTCTTTCAACTTTAATACAGGGATAATATTTCACCAGTGAGCGTCAGCAATTTTATACAGCAGTATGCATGTGAGCTCTACACATCTCGCTGGTTACCCCCCATTTCACAAAAGGGAAAACTGAGCCAAAGAAAGCATGGAGGTTACTATGGCAACATAAAATGCACGTAACAAAGGATGAAATTTGAACTCAGGTTTCCAGTTTCCTATTCACTGAATGTCGAGAACTTTGGAACACATACATTCCAGTACTCTTTCATAACAGCAGCGGTGTTCAACAGCCTTACCATGTTAAACACCTGAGCGCAGCATGTTAAAGTCATTAATGGTTGCTAACAGATAGCATAAAACATCCCTGTTACTGTGTTACTGTATCAAAATTAATTCAAACTAATTCCTCTGATCACGAACACACACAGAAAAGCAGCAGTAACTGCGCACTTGGCAAGTACAAACCTAGATTAACATCAGCGTGCAGTGACCGCAGAGAGAAACTTTAGATGAGGTAGCTTTGATTCTTTCCCAGCCCTCACTGCACGTATGAGCACTTGGTGCCTGTATGACTGATAAATTGGTGATAATTTTGATGATTTCAAGTTACCATTGCAAGTAATTGCCAGAGGGCTGGAAAATAAAAGTCATCTAGTGCTATAGTTTATTAGATCAAGAGCACAAGAACAGCAAGGAAATACATCAAGTATTCAGAAAGTAGGGGAAGCCAGTGATGTAATACGTGAAGAGAGAAAAAAAACACCAAAAGACAGTCACTTCCTTTGAAGCTGTTCAAGCAGAAACCAAATACTAACTGTAATTTACAATTCACTTAACTGTTCAATGTTATTCTGTTGCATCATCATACACGCCATTTTCTCTGCAACACAAATCCACTAACCAAAAAATTGCAGAGCAGAAATAAAAAGAGAACTGGTTTTAAACCATGTATTTTGAGAAATGTTTCTCAAAATCAATCCTCAGCCACCCAAACCTCAGATCCTTACCGGAACTTCAAAAGTTTCTTGCGTGTCATCCAGCATCTGAATTTTGATGGAGATGAGTTTTCCTGGAGGTGTCAGAGGTGGTTTCTGTCCATGCTCCAAGGTACTGATCCCAGCATTCTCCTGAGCTCCTAACCGGGATCCTGCTGTTGGCCTCTGCTCTGTTTCACCCATGTTTAGATAGAAATGTTTCTTATATCTGATAAGGGAAGAAAGGCAAAGAAGACTGTGTCACTTGCAAGAAACAGCTGTTGCGTGTACGCATTATGATATATGCACTTAAAACTGATATGCCACCACGCGACCCTTAGCATGAAGCAATACCGTCCTGAGTATATTTCTATATATCACATAAGGACAGGAAAACCAGGCAAACCTCACACTTTTCAAAATACAGAGGTTCATCACCTACTAGGGTAAGGAAGACGGTCCAGTTGTGGTACCACAAGACAAGAAAAGAGAAACAGTCCTTCTCTCTTGGAAAACGCAACAAGACCACACTGGAAACAGATACTCTGATACATCCTAGATTGCAAAGAGTTATGCTAACTTTATATAATTGCAAATCAGGCTGTTAGCAGCCAAAGCCAGGGCCTCCCAGAACTGTGTGCAGGATGAGGAGTAGATGAGCAACCCACTACCTGCTGAGCAGCCTTTCCTCCCAGCCATATCAGCACTTTCTCTTTTGCTCCTTCCAGTCTCCCCCAGCCCCTGTGCACTTCCACCTTGCTTGGGGGTCAGTGAAGCAGGAAAAAAGAAAGTGTAAAGATGACCCCATTGATATGGCATCAATATTGTGTTTCCTTCAGGGACTAGCTCTGCTCTAGAATATGAAGCCTAACGTGATTCCAATGGCAGGTCAAGGACTGTGAGAACAGCCCATGGAAGGTACAGAAAAAGTCAGAGCAATGTCACTAATAGGGAAAAACACGGTTCCCAGCCTTGCTACTGTTCCTCACAGAGTCCTGTAAGAAGCAAGAGAACCTCAAGGAACGTCCCATGTTAACGGAAGGCTTCACCATTACCAGTTCACCAGCACAGCTCACTGAAAAGGGATGTCTTCTTGGTATCCACAGAAAGAAACCTCAGGAACTGGCTTGCTAATTTTGTTTCCATGCAGCTTTTGCACTACATTATGCAGTGCATCTCTGCCAAATAAATATTCTATCCTAGAAAGGGAGCCAAGCTCCAACAATGATTCAGCATGATTTTTCATTAACTGGCACAGTCTTCAACCTTTTTTTTTTTTTTAATTCAAGGATCATTGGTTTTACTTGTCAATTCTTGCACATCACACCAGAATTTTATTTCAGTTTTTCCCCTGTCATTAGACATTCTGGCCAGGTTTCTGATGCAACCTGCTGCTACTGTCTATTTGTCTTTCTCAGTAATTACATTTCCATTCCCCGTGACTTTTATGTGCTGATCAATGACCATTAAAAAAAAAAGAAACAACAACATACAGAGCACACACAAAGGACAGAAACATAACTTTCTAGTCAAACAGAGGCACAAGGAAAGTACTGCCATTCACAGCCTGATTTTACTCTGAGGTTAAGATTATTGAGAAGCCTATGGCAAAAAAAAGCACAATATTGTCTTACGTACTGAAATGTCTCACCAGTTTTACAGTATACTATAAAGAACAGTGGTATAAAGTGCCACGTAATAAGACACCATAAGGAGGGAATAAAAACAAGCCTGTCTTTAGCAGGATATACTATTTACTGCACATCACTCTTCCACTTCCTGACTAATCTGTTCCCACAGACTTCACCCAGCAAGCAGCTGGGTGTAAAAGTTTTTTAAACAGTGCTTTGATTAACAGAGAAGAAGAAATGCATTAGCTGAGAAGGCAGGGAATGAAAAACTAGGGACCACACACCTCTCTGTCTCAACTCGACAGGCACAAGTAAAGGAGAACCAAAAGCCAGCGGGAAACATAGAAACTTGCTCACAGGACAACACAGTCAGTTCATCTGAGTGCCACAAACTGGTGACTTCTACAACCAGACAGCAATACTACTGCAACCCAAGCGCAAGCCAAATAGCAATGAAGCAAATGCAATTCAATTTTCATCAACTGGCACTGTGATGTAAAACACAAACTGAATCGATTCAATTGATTCTATTCTTTAAAATTAATTAAATTAAAACCTTTTATGAGTCAAGAGGCGTCAACAAGAAAGCTGCAGTTGGAGGCAGAAATTGCAGGAAGACAAAAGACAAAGCTGCAGAGCAATACTCTACGTACACTTATAAGTAAATCTGACTTGCCTGCATCTAAGTACACAGGAAAGTTTAAGCACACACAGTGACTGAAAATGTCACTAGACACAAAGATACTGTTCTACAGCCTTGTTAATTCAAAAGCTGTTTTAGGAGTTCTCCTGAAGTCACCGTATGCCATATACACCACCAGTACTGAAGAAAGGACTTCCACAATGGCTGTGTTATTACATCAGTCTTTGGCTGGTTATATTTCATACAAAGGAAATCTGTTCTATTTATCAAATCCAAAATGGAGGAATCAATCCACTGCAATTCAAGTGATACCATTAAATAATCAACATCAGGAAATACTCTGGAGCTCACACCTTTCTGTAAATGTTCCTCTGTCTGGATGATCCAGTGGCCCACACACGTTCAGAATGGCAAATAGACTTGATGAAATATGGAAAAAGGATCCAAGATTAGGAGCCAAAAGAAACATGAAGGAAAAGTGTAGGCCAAACCACTTCACATACATAGCTTAGATGGCTTTTATTATTACTATTAGCAGTTCACAATATAGTAACTCTTATATAATATAAGAGGGCTGCTCTAAGTCATGCCTCCCCATTTTAATATGTTGGCCCATAACATCAGAGATGGATGGTGGTGGTAATACAGCAGATGCTGACCCTTCCCACCAGTATCCCATTACACAGTGTTGCTGTGTGACAGATGGCAGCAGAGGGGCAGTCCGACAGAACGGCGTCTGACATGGAAGAGTGTATGAAGCAAAAGGATGTCACTGAATTCCACCATGTGGAAAAAACAGCATCTATTGGCACTCATAGACACTTGCTGAACATCATGGAGACCAAGTAGTGGGTGTGAGCACAGTGAAGTGGGTGGCGCATTTCAGCAGTGGCAACAGTGACATGAAAGACAAGCCACGTTCTGAGCAGCCACGCACAGCTGTCATAGCACAGAATGAAGAGTGACTCAAGCAGCTTATCTACATCATTTGGCTAATACTGGTCACTATATTGAAAAAACAGTGTTTTGTAGCTCCAACATGTTACTGTGCACTTTATAACTCTTGCAGTTTCCATGAAAATAAATAGGAGGCATTACTTTTAGAGCAACTTCTGAAAGTTGCAGCCATTCAGTTACATATGCACGCTTCACTCTGGAAGAAAAGATCATTAAGTATGAGCCATCACAATCATAAGCTTCTGCTACTTGCAAACTAGAAGCAGACCTTTTCCCTTTTTCAATCTCTGCCTCACATACACACACATGCAAATATCAGCATGCTACAGTGGACATTATTAAAGTTTTCACAGAATCACAGAATGGCCAGGGTTGGGAGGGACCTCAAGGATCATGAATCTCCCCTGCCACATGCAGGGCCACCAACCTCCCCATTTCATACTAGACCAGGCTGCCCAGGGCCTCATCCAACCTGGCCTTGAACACCTTCAGGGACAGGGCATCCACAACCACTCTGGGCAGCCTGTTCCAGCACCTCACCACTCTCTCTATAAAGAATTTCCCCCTGACATCCAACCTAAATCTTCCCTCCCTCAACTTAAAACCATTTCCCCTTGTCCTGCAGTTATCTACCCTTTCAGAGAGCTAATGTATGATGCTAGTCTCACTCATTACGGCTCTTTCAACTCTGGTTCAATATGTTTATTATGCCTTTATATAAAATGGGCCTTAAAGATGGCAATTACCCACTCTAAAATAATACAGCATATTGCCAGGCTGCATACTTCTCTCTAAATCACTTTGATCTAGATGACCAAGAAGGTTACAGAACGCAACAGAACAGCAGTGAGCAAATATTAAGCAAGTACAAGGGGATTAGGCTACCTAACGTCTGTCACAATGAGAAGGATCAAATCTGGACACTGGATGGGGAATTTTAAAGACACTCTCAACCTCCTCAGACCCTTCACTGAGCCAATGAACCTTAATAATCCAAAAGAAAATAATTTAGTGTTCTGTTCTTTGCTGGGTTTACAAATTAAATTGGCTCCTGGCACACTGGCTAACCTAAAGCCAGGGTGAGCTGAGCACAGCCTGCAGTTCTTGCAGCTGCAGGCAAGCCGCTAGCTCAACTCAATCCACCCCACACAAGGCTCCCCACAGCACCAGGAGGGTAGCCACTACAGAAAACCACATGTGTCACCAGATAAATTAGTAAACGTGTTTTTGTCCTGAGCACATGTTAACAATCCATTTACACAGACACTACATGTTCAGACAAAAACGTCAAGTTCTGCGTGTACACTTCTGCAGTAGCTGGACAAAGGCCAAGACAGGCCTTAGCACAGTACCACTCACGTTGTCAGTGCTCAAACCCAGGCCCCATCAGGTGCATTTTATAGCACTTGGAAACTTCGTTTGACCTGAACCTTTCATGTATTTTACTTTGTCAGAGGGAAACACAATTAAAGTGACCTGGCAGTAGCCTAAAAGGACCTAGGAGTAGGAGCAACACCTTTTTTGCTTTGGTGGGGAGAACTAAAGGTTAAAAAAAAAAAAAAAATAAAAAAAAAAAGGAAATACTGAGGAAAAAAGACGAAATAAGACAGTATTTGAAACACCAGCCTGTTGGAATACATGCTCATCATTAATGCCCATTAATCACTCAGCTTTCCTAGGAGACAAGGTTTAGATGCTTGAGGCAAGCAGTTCACGAAGCTGAAGGCTCCTCCTGCTGAGGCAGCACGACACTGAGAACAAAGGCCTTTCCCACTTCTGTTTAAGCATACTTTCGAAGCACAGATGGAAACACATGGTACACTGTTCATCTCTTAAAGGTGGGGGGGAACGGCTGCAGTGGAGTGGCAAGGCCATCCTTACAGCTCGTGGAGCAAAGCAGCCCCAAGGCTGGGGCTGCAGTCCAGGCCTTTCAGCTGCTGGCCTACCCCTGTATCCCATATCACACAGCAACCAGACAGCTGAAAGAGATCTGAAAGAGATCTGAAAGAGATCTGAAAGAGATCTGAAAGAGAATGTAGTCGATATGACACCAGATGGAACGACTCAAACCATCTCAATGACTTACAAACCAACAGAAGAACTATGGCAGCACTGGAAGACTAACAAATAACAAACCTTCCAAGGGATAATGAATGTGGAGCAGCAATCCAGGAAGACTATCAGCAAGTGCTTGTCACGCTCAGCCTCTTGTAAAACCTCTGGAAAGGCTCAGCTGCAGAGAGAATTACAAGGAATACCAGCTTGAAAACACTCCTGAAAAGAGTACTCTTCTTCAGTTCTAAGCACCTCTGTATTTGCAGAAAAACACAGAACTCGACAAACTGGAGTAGGTTTAAAAAAAAATCATAATAAATAAGCTATGAGGAAAGAAAGGATGCCTGGCACAAATTGAGCACAAAGAGCTCAGAGAGAAAAGCTGTGGCAAAAGATGCCACTGTCTCCAAGGTCCATACAGAGCTGCACCAGACATTGATGCTCGTGCAGCAGAGGCAGCAGGATGTGTCGGTGCCTGTGCCACTCCACTGCACAGAGGTCAAGACATCAGCCATGAGACCCCTTCATATGATGCGCTGATTCTTTGCATTTCCTTTTTCTGCTTTCCCCTTGGACATCGCTAAAGTAGGCATAAATGTATGGCCCCGCCAAAAGCAAGTCACAGATCTGTGCTGTCCACAGTAAGGGAAAATTCTGTACAGTCATGACAAACTGTTAATAAAGCCACATTTTCATTAATATACCAGAATGACCATAATCATGACATGGGAAAGCAAGTTGCTTGAAGTCATATGGAAAAAAATAATAATGAAATAAAATATCATGCAAAGAAGACAAAAACCAAATTTAGTCTGAAGCAATGAGGAACAGACACAGGGCCAACACGGCTCAGCTATTAACCTTCTGTGAAATGTGAAGATGACCCAAGGGCTGGAGCACAAAGACAGGCTGAAGGAACTCTGGCAAGGGGACTGGAACTTGGTCATCCTTGGGGTCCCTTCCAAGTCAAGCCACTCTATGATGAAATGTTATCCCAATTTCTCTCCACAATGCCATAGCAGATTCATATCAAGCAAATATAATGACAAAAACACTAAGCTATTAAACTAAGCAACATTATTATTATTTCATCTGCAAAATCTATAGTTCTGAAATAATGATGAACCAATGCAAAACAAATAAACCACCTTCAACTCTTGCTCCAAAATAAGAACAGCTGAGAGTTTGCGCATACCATGAGTACTAATCACAGAATCACTCAGGTTGGAATAGACCTTAAAGATCATCGAGTCCAATCATGACCTAACCACAGTACCCCAACTCTAACAACCCTCTGCTACATCATGTCCCTGAGCACCACATCCAAATGGTTTTTAAACACAAGGATGGTGACTCAACCACCTCCCTAATGAGGAAAGGCAGCCAATAAGTTAAAACTGCAGACTGAAAACTAGCTACAGGGCAGTGGTCAGTGGCACGAAGCCTGGCTGGAGCCCAGTAATGAGCAAAGTACTCCAGGGGTCAGTCCTGGGCCTGTCCTGCTTAACATTAAAAGTCATTAAAGGTCATGACAATGGGGTAGAGCGCACCCTCAGTAAACTCATGGATGACAATTGGTGGGAGTGGCTGACTCACCAGAGGGCCACACCACCACTCAGGGGGTCAATGACAAGCTGGGGAGGTGGGCTAACAAGGAACCTCATGGAGTTCAACAAGGAGAAGTGCAGTCTTGCACTGGGGGAAAAACAGCCAACTGCAGGTACCACGATGTGCTCAGTTCCACCCAACTGCAAAGCAGCTCTGCAGAAAATGATCTAAAGTCTCCTGGTGGACACCAAGTCGGATGCGAGTCAGTAATGTGCATTTGCTGCTAGGAGGGCTAACAATATTCTTGGCTGCATTAGGCAAAGTATCATCAGAAGGTCAAGAGAGGTGATCCTTCCGCTGAAGTCAGCGTTGGGGAAGCTGCGCTTAGAATACTGTGTCCAGTTCTGGGGAACTCAGTACAAAAGAAATACGGGCATAGTGGAGAGAGTCCAATGTCAGGCCACAGGGATGATTAAGAAACTGGAGCATCCTCCCTGTGAGGAAAGGCTGAGAGGGCTAGGAACTGTTTAGCCTAAAGAAGCGGCTCATAAGTATCTTACCAATGCCTATAAACACCTGAAAGGAGGATGCAAAGCAAACAGAGCCTGGTTCTCTGCAGTGGTGCCCAGTGCCAGACCATGTGTGCCACGGGCACAGACTGTATCCCCGGAGGCTCCCCCTGAACACCAGGAGCAGTGCTGCGCTGTGCGGGTGCTGGAGCACTGGCAGCACTGGCACAGGCTGCCCAGAGGCTGTGGGGTCTCCTCCCTGCAGCTCTCCAGAACCGCCTGGCCGTGGGCCTGGGCACCCTGCTCTGGGGGGTGCTGCTGGAGCAGGGGCTGGGACACGGGGACACAGGGGGACACAGGGGGACACAGGGGGACACAGAGGGACACAGAGGGACACAGAGGGACACAGAGGGACACAGAGGGACACAGAGGGACACAGAGGGCCCTGCCCGCCTCAGCCAGACTCGGGTTCTGTAGCAGTCACAACGCTCATGGCTGGCCATCGCAGCATAAAGCAGTGAATTTTACACGTGCCAGAAAGCAGCAACTGTATCAGCCATGTTCCAAGCAAAAAACAACCACTGAAATTTGGTTATTGAGCAAGAGTTTCCAGTCTTCACACAAGACATCTGTGTTGGAATACCTGGACATGATAGATTTATCCTCTTTAGAAATACAGAACAAATTCAGTAGGAAGGAGAAGTATATAGAACTGAAGAGAGGATTTTTTTAGAAGCTTTGAAGTCATCGTATCATGAATCTTTAGCAGTTTCTCATGGGAATACATCAAAGATTTCTTGGAAAACCTTATCTTTAAAGTCCAGTTTTCTTAAGAAAATATTGAAAACTACAAACAACTGCCTCATTAACAAAATGTTCATGCTGCACATTATTCTGCACAGATCATACTTACCTGAAATTCTGAAAAGATTCTTACCAAGAAAAACATACATTAAAAATCTGACACAAACCCAGAACGTTTTCATCAGTGTTTTTGTGGAAGCAAAGAAATGAGACATCAAAAGCTCATAACAGAAAAATAGTTCAAGCCTGAAGGTCAGCAGTATAGATACAGGCATGGAGTAAGTTTGGTTGCTCAGCTTATAAAGGAAGCACTGCAAACAGAAGGCTTCTGGATTGCTCTTCAGACTGCAGTCTGCTTCTGCTCATATCCATAGTGCTCTGATAGAGAAGGAAGTATTATGTGAAGCTGCTTCTTCTGTACCACTGGGCTATCTTTTGGGATTAAAAAAATAATATATTTATATATATTTTAATGAATTCAGAAGCAGGGAGCTCTAGGTGTGGTATGGTCAAGACCAGCACTTGATGCTCATGAACAATCCCCCTGTATAGTCAGTGGAGAACAGGATGAAGAGGGAGTTCCTCAACTGGGTTTATTTTCTAAAAACAGATTTAATATTCTTTGGCTGCCTACTTTTTGCTCGTCTCAGAACTGGATACCCTACCATTCTGCATACTTTGTAAAAACTGCAGCAAAGAGAAATGGCCTTAAGTAAAGCAGAGTAACCATAAGAGCATACAATTCATCATCTGTCACGAAAATAAAGATAGCCCACAAAGCTGCCTATCTTGGTTGGACACTGAAATCTCTAAATCCCACTGCTTTGCTTGATAACACCAAATTAGCTAAATTGTGAAACTAACGTAAAATTCTCAGACAGTCACACACTGGCACATAGCTGCTGGCAGGCCATTAGCGACTGTGTTACTTGTCCCTGAATTTGACACTGGTTTCTTATTCCAGCTAATTTGGTGTTACCAAGTAAGCGGACTGCACTGCACTACAAATCTGAGCGCTCAGTCTGTCCATCAGACTGTACCACAGAAATCGGGTCAAGTGCCACAGCAGCTTTACAGAAATTCAAACTAATCAGCGTACCAGTAAGGTAGGCTGAAATCTGGAATAATGAACGTATACGTATGTAAAGGACAAGACATGACACTAAAAACACGTCTTGCAAGCCTGCCTGTACAGCATTCAGAGTAACTGCACTCATTACTACTTCTACCTTTAGGGCCATTCAGCTTCCAGCTTGAGCTCATTTATCTTCATTACGCTCAGGTCCTCAAGCTGTTTGTGATTCTGTGGTGCTAGCAGCTGTCCCAGATTCCAGATCTTCTGCCAGATGTCAGCAAAGAGCAGTCCCACCCTGCACACATCTGATGCATACTATCTTTCTCCCCAACTACACACCTGTCAGTAGATCTACCAACGAGTGCAATAACGTATTTCTGTACACTTCTGCAATTGCCTCTGTGAAAAATCTCATCTCTGAAGCATAAGCACAGATTGCTCTGTGAATCAAGCCAGTCTAGTCTGCAAACAGTATTTAAAAAAAAAAAAAAAAAAAAAAACCACAAAGCTGAAATTACTTTTGATGACTGTCAACAGTATCAACAAGGCAGTAAACAGTCTAATTCCTTGCATTAGAGATTTCCAGACAACCTTGCATTAGAGATTTCTGGCAGGCAAGGATCCCTTTTTGTTTCTTCCTTCTCTGAATCCCGTTCAAAGTCATCACAAATACATACACACACTCAAATATAAACCTATACACACACGCACACACATATACACCCACACACAAACGCAGTAATTGTACATATAGTCATTACATTAAGTGAAGCCTCTGTATGCTGACCTTCTGAAAGGAATTTCCAAGGAGGCTCTTCATGCAGGGTTTCCTTGGACTAGCTGTGATCACTCCCCAAGCCCTAGGGATTTGTTTCCACTCATCATTCTTCACTATGTTCCCTTGTGCCAATGATTGATGCTATTTACTCGTCAGGAATGCCAATACTATAGCCAAACCTACAGAGCCAATTTTTAAGTTTTTTAAAGCTTTTACATCAGCCAGCCCCAACAGCACTGTACAAACAAGTAGTTTGGGCTATTCCTGAAAGGGAAATCAGTATTTCATCTGCCAAGCAATGGGAATGGTCAGTTCCAACTGCTCGGATTGTGACTGTCTCCTAACAGCTGTGTTTTCCTTTCAAAATTAAGGACAAAGTCTGAGCTAAATGTCTTTCTGAGGGAAGAGGATTTCAGTATTTTACTTGATCCCAAGAGAAGAGGCTCAGAGCAGACATTATCACCCTTTACAACAACCTGAAAGGAGGTTGTGGTGAGATGGGGTTGGTCTCTTCTCTCACATAACTAGCAATAGAACTAGAGGGAATGGCTTCAAGTTGGTCCAGGGGACGTTCAGGCTGAATATCAGGAAAAATTTCTCCTCCAAAACAGTGGTGAGGTGCTGCAATGGGCTACCCAAGGAAGTACTGCAGTCACTGTCCCTGAAGGTGTTCAAAAAACATGGAGATGCTGTACTGAGAGACATGGTTTAGCGGGCAATATTGGTGGTAGGTAGACAGTTGGAATGGATGATCTTGGAGGTCTTTTCCAACCTCAGTGAGTTTATAATTCCATGAAATGGAGAGCTCCAGTCAAGCCCCTGAATAGCCACAAATCCCTTAACAGCTCAGAAGCAGATACTGCTACACAACTGCTTGGTTTTCTATTAGACATACTAAAATTTGTACGGACAGAAAGGCTGTGGAGACTTTACTGCTATGCAGTACATGCTAGGAACATACAAAGAGAGATTAAGAAAGCCTCTCATTCATGTGTTTCCACACAGGAAAGTTTCTCAATCAATTGGATCCCCCCAGAGTCCACAGTTTGTCATTGAAAACACAAGTGAAGTGGGTAAGAACTTAAGCAGGTTGGTGGTTCAGCAGTAATACGAATCCCTCCTGAATCTATTAAAAGCATTTTCAAAAACCCTTTCATGCCTTCGCTCTGCATAAATAAAGCTGTTGCACCAGCTGGAGTGCTCTGGGCTCACTCATCCATACAACACCTCATGTGAAAGCTAAGCTGAATGTGCTCATAGTAGAAGAAAGTAATCTGATTTGTTTCCAGATTTAACAGAATTCTGAAAGGGATCCAGCAACTCATACCCGGCCTCAACATATACGTTTTCCATTAAATAAAAACATGTCAAAAGAATTAATAACGCACGATCATAATACTGCTGTTCAGCATTTGGGGGGAAAATCTGAGACAGACCTGCTTTTGAGAAATAAACAGCTTGCGGGATGTATTATTATTTCTCTGAGCCAAATGCAAATACATCGTTGAGGTATTCATGCAGACTCCTCCAGAGAGCTGTCAGAAACAGGATTTCAACTCTGGTGTTTCAGCAGCCCCCCAAGGAAACTCTCCCATCCCCGAGCATGCAAACACCCAGAACAAGATGCTGCAGTTAGCGTGCACAGATCCCACTCTCTATCCTGTTAAGACAGAGACCAGGTACATACGATTTGTTGTGCTGATGGTACACGGCACAGGAACGGAGCAGCAGCTCGTGAGCTGACCAGCACACGCTGCTCAAAAGGAGCTGTGCATGAGCTCACATCACCCTCATGGCCCTGAAGCTTGTAACCACAGAGGACAACAACATCTACACTCAGCATTACGCACCCAGGGAAAATGCCTATCCAAACATGTTAAATTGAAGTCATAATGGTCTTGACTAGCTTCCTTCTTGCCCAGAGCTTGTGATCAGAATCCCACAAAATTATTACATATACACAGTATATGGTCTCACACCAGGAAAAACACATTTATGGTCATGATTGTATACTCAGTACATAACCCACTATGAAAACAGAAAAAAAATCTTGCAGGCTTTAAATATTTAAACATTTGCAACTGAAAGCGACTTTTTATAAGTTTGTAAAACTGCTCAATATGATTGAATACAGATTATTTTTTTTTTTTAAATATTAATTCTTTTACCAGAAGCCTTCATTATCCTTGGCCAAAGAACCACCACACTGGTAATGACACAGCTCCCAGCAAGAAATGCTTGGGCCATCAGGAAAACTAAATCGCTTTTTGTACTGCTGTTTAGAAAACAACTTAATAGACTCATTGGCATCCTGGTGGACATGCAATGATCGGGTTGGGAGGCCAGACTGCACAGAATCTAGAGAAATATCCTATAGAGTTTAAAAACTGTTTTGTTTTTTTTTTTTGTCCCTTGCAAAATAGTTGTAAAACTTACAGCAAAACCTTCAAACTTGCTTAGGTTTCTGTCTTATTTCTCTTTGTGCGAACAGCAGAAGTAATAAAGGAGCTATGGAGAAACTCTACCTGCGCTGAGCTGTGCAGTCTAGACACTGTCTGTCCCTTTTTGTCTGACGACAGCTCTCCCAATCTTCTAAGATACAATACCTCTCTGTCTTGAGATAACCGATAACACCACGTTTCTTTTGAGAACAGCTATCAGAGGCGTTCTGTTGCCACAGCTAAGTCTACATTTTATTTCCAGCTAAACCGTAAGTATATGATATGCTGCATGAAGACAGACTTGGGTTGTTTTTCACAGAAGGCAAAGATAGACCAAAAAACCTGTTAGTTGCCATCTGCAAAATAAACTGCTTCCCCCACAATAACTTACTTCACAATGAAAGCTGGCATAGGCTACTCCAAACCACAGCACTGCTGTTGCAAGCTTTACGGGCTAGATCTGGAGATGGGCTTGCCTGATCAGCCACACCACTGTACCTTCATCAGCAAACCTGTTTCAGTACAGTTTATATCTCCCTGGATTGTGATGCATTTCAAAGCTAATTGCTCACTATCTAACAAGTGTGAAAAAGCATTATCTGTAGAACCTCTACTTTTTACCACTGAAGGGGCCAGTGGATAGCATCAGTTTTCTTCTGTACTCCTTCTTGCAGTATTTGAAAGCAGACAAAGAAATATTATCAAATCTGCCCACTCTCCTGCACCGTTCTCCTTAAAATATCCTCGGAAATAGCACCCAAAGTCTTTACAATCTAAATGGAACCAATAAGTGATTCATATTTATTTGTCTGTTTTTTAATTAACAACGTAGAAGTTGCCAGAGAGAGATCACAAAGAAAGAGGGCCAGATAATGCAGGACTTCAAAGAAAACACTGCCTGAAAGATTTTGATCGATGCTCTCCCTAAATAAAAGACTTCCACTGCTACCATGGTGCAGCCACCATAAGGCATCACAGCAGGTCACACTGGTGAGCCAGGTCAACAGGAAGCTTGGGTATTAGATTGCTCCCCCTGAGAGAACATTATAGACTCATCTTCTTTTCTTGGATCCTGACTCTCAAGTAACTTTAGATTATGCTGAACACGGAAAGAAGCTTTTATGAATGCATTCGATAGTAGCATAGAGCAGGCAGAGACTTCTGAAGTGTGAATAACTAATATCTCCCAAGAGCCTTCTCTTGCTGAGCATGCTTACGCTTCGCATGCTTCCCCAATGTCAAGCAGACCATGCCTCTCTGTCAGAGGAGAGAGGAGTCCAACAGGCCTTGCGTCTTCATGGCGGCCCATGATGGAGCAGGCCCAGGCTCTGCAGACTGAGCAGAGTGCCTGACCTCCCCAAGGGTCTCACAAGGTAGGAAAGAAGGGGAAATCGCACCTGGAGCCATGCTGGATGAATGCCAGACCCAAGGTGGGTATAGGGATGGGCCAGGACGAGAACATGAAATGAACTAAAGCAAGCAAGATGGGAAGAGGAGGAAAATGGAGATAGGGACCCACACACAGACTGAGAAAGGCAAAGGGGAAAAGACTACAGTGTGGGAGGGAGCAAAGATAGCTGGGCAGTGGGACTAGGGTTCTGATCAGAAGCTTGCATGGAAGGAGAAACTGCAGGTGAAAGAAGCGCAAGAACTGGAGACAGGCCCTGAAAGTTCAAAAGGAAGACCAAGACAAGAGGGGAACAAAAACAAACAACAAAAACAATCCCAAAAAAAAACAAGAACAAAAATCCCCTTGAAAAAAAGGACCGAATTTGCTGGCTTCTAGATCCAGGAATGGAGGTGAACACTACCATCCCACACATGCCCAATGATACCCATGCCTAGACTCTTTGTTTCTAAACAGCATGGATTTTCTTTTTTTTTTTTTTTCTTAATTTAAATAAGAGAAAATTCCTTAAAGGAAGAGGTGAGAACTAGGAGCTGCTTGAGTTAAAGCATGCCAGCAGACTCTAAGGTACCCCTTCCTGTTCTTGCACACAGTAACCTTATTTCCCCACCCTGATGCTGTCAAAAAGCATTCTGCCTCAGTCACGGCACAGAGTAGCATTGCCTGTTAAAGAAAAGACATTCAGTATTTATTTTTCCCTCCATGCAGTATCATTAAGGCTTATTAATTACACTCTGTTGTTAAGACAGAATTAACAATATCTTTCTGCAGGCAAATTTATTCTTCGAAAAATTACTTAACTTTAAGATCACCATACCCTTATGAAGGGAAGAGGAACGACATTTATCCATATTTCATATATATGGAATTATAGACAGAAAACCCACGTCCTCAAGGTACCCAAACACCTACCCAGAGGAGTCTGTAGTCAAAATCCATTTGCTGATCTAGGTCAAACAAACTGAAATCCAAAGTAAATCCGCCAATTCTATACTCCCAAACTGATACTCTGAGAGCCAAAGCATTTTTCAAGTATTTCATATCTAAAGAAAGCTGCAAAATGTGGCTACAGATCCTTTTACCACACGCATTCAAGAACATAAGGCTTTCTAAGAATTAGCTGACAAATCTCAAGTTTTATCAAGAAATTAACTATTTTCTGAGTGTTTGTCATTTCCTGACAACAGAGGGACCTCTGTCAAGGACAGAATCCATAGAAGCATGAGGCCACCACCTGCAAAAAGTAAAGAATAAGAGCTTTCTTAGATGTTGTAATACGCAACAATGCATCACTACAGGAGAACCGTCATACTCAACAAACAAGATGGAGATTAAAAGAGGGGGAGAAAAAGCAACTAAATCATTAATAAATCTCCCTCTGCAGAGATATTCAAGAGCCATCTGGATGCGTACCTGTGCAATCTATTGTAGGAACCTGTTTTAGTACAGGGGTTGGATTTGATGATCACTTGAGATCCTGGAAGAGAGCTGGAAGACTCCTGCAATTTTGGGATTCAAGATTGTGTCTTAAATCACAAAAGGGGCAAATTACAGCTTCTAACAGTGGACTTTTACTTTCAAACATTAATCGTGATCTTTAAAGAGTCTCTAATCTGTAGCTGTATTTGAAATACTAAGATGCTCTGAACTCCTAAGCAAACATTAAAGAAAGCAAATAATGTAACTGGCACTACCTTGAGAGTCTAGAAAAGAGCATCCTCAATTTTCATACTTCTTGAAGATGCATACTTTGATTTCCACATGGGCTACAAGTAAAGCACCCGTCTTTAAACAGCACCTTATTATCCAAACAAAAAAGCATACCATTTGATGCATTTGGCACTGCCCTTACCTTGCCCTACCCCTCTACCCCTATAGATGCCCACAGTAAATTTCTTTTAGTTCCTCCCTTGTTTCTCCCCATCCCTGCTTCCAGCCATCTACCTTGTACATACACAGACCCACACTAGTTGTTGCATCTTTCAGAGGAGGTAAGCATCCATACAGAGCTCTGGGGATATCTCAGGAGCACACCCACATTCCCTTGTGAAACACACTGGTGCACTGTGAGCAGTGTCTGGAGCAAGGAAGTGGTTGGAAGGGCTGGAAGGAACACAAGTGAATGTAAAACAACAGTGTGTTAAACACAAGAGTTGAACAGATGGGAGGGGAAAGAGGTGATCACCTTCTGTGCATTGATGTAATATTATGCAGGTTGCTTTATTTAAGGCAAATTCATGCATATGCTATTTCCAGGTGTTAAAGTCATTATAGCAGAAGAAGGGAGATCCTCTTAAAAGATATGAAAATTTGCAGCAGGTGTGGAAACTTTTCTCCTCTAACATCAGCCACAACCACACTTTCAAAGGGTAACTAGCAGAGCCTGGCTCTGCAATTTGGAGTGGTCTGTGTGAAGCAGATTGAACATGGCTGAAAGACCTATACTTCATGGAAATCACAGCATGCATCCTTTGAAATAATGGCAAACTCTCCTCCACTCCAAAAGGAGAAGGACAGTTCTCCAGAACATCACCACCACAACAGCCACCTTGTGTCTAGTCACAAACCTCCTGCCCTCGTGCTGGTGAGGGAATGGCCAGCACAGGTCACTCTCCTGGCAGTGTTTCTCTCACCTGCTCTTGGGGGCTGCTTTTTTCCAGCTATCAAAGTCAGGCATAAATACTGCAGAATAACCACACAGAGGTGTAGGAAAGCACAAGCACACATTGCCACTACTGTGCACAACAGACCTGGCAAGAAGCAGAAAGATCCTGTAGCAAAACATCAAGAATTCAGCTTCCAGGCTATTCGTGACCCTTCTATCCCTATGTGCGTGCACATTTCTGGATGAGATTTAACATCTTCTCAACAGCAGTCTTCCTGTAAGTTGCCCCAGCCACCTTGATACTGCCCAGTACTGCAGAAGAAGCATTATCCACAATCCTATCTTACCTCTATCATCTTCTTCCTAAATATACAGATTTCTTTCCCAATATGCTCTACAGGAAAAGAAGTCAACTCTGATCAATTAAAAAACATGGGAAAACTCAAAAGTTTGTATGCAAAAAGTGAAGGAAATAGCAATACTCTGCAGCCAGTCAATACCATACTTTTGCTCTGACATCACATAGGCCCTTCTCTATCTAGACTCCACAGGGAAGGGTTAGGCCACCCTGATCATACAAGCAACAGCAGGAAGAAAATGCCCGGTATCAGTAGGAACAGAAACAAATCATCAAACTTACTGCAGTTTCTCTTGGATGAAATCAAAGCCTTGTTCAGGGAAAGGCGATCAGCAGAACTGACACCTTATTTGCCATACGATCTCCTAAAAGACCACACAGGATTTCCCACTTTGCAACTCAAACACTTTCCCCTTTGCCCCAAAACCTGTCACTGGAAGACACAAGTCACTAAGTTTGCCACAGGGCTATTTACTTGCTTTCCAATGTACAAAGGCACGCAGCGAACCTCAGGAATTGCACACTCAACACAGGCCCTGTGACACAGTATCTCCCACCATAACTTTTGGCCAGTGAATTCAACAGGAAGCAATGCAGGAAATCCAAGGCATCGATGCAATTCCAGACCATGCCCTTCCTGTCTGGGGAAAGAGATCTAAAAGCATCTGGGACTCCTGCTAACAGAAACAGTCAACACCTCCTCTGAAGAGGAAAAAAAAAACCAAAACAACAAAACCCAACCATCAGCTACCCAACCCAAAGTTAAAAATAGTTTAGTTGGCACACATCAGAAGGGACCACGGTGAGTGCCAGTCAGCACTCTACCCCCATTTTCCTGACGTGCATAGACAAAGAGCAGCCAGCCCAAGTGCTGCCTGCAGCGACAGCTCAAAGCTTGCTCTGCTGCAGCCACAGTCATGATTCCAAGCCCCCTGGCCAGACCACGGGACCATGCAGAGCTGCTAGTGCACCTGCGATCTGCTCAACATTAACAGAGCAGGCAGCAGCACAGGCTGTGGGCAGCACCCTTACATGCTCTGCGCACTGCCCTGCTGAGCACAGTTAGCCACTGACACCATTTCCAAAGGTGTCCCCAGCACGGTCCACTCTCACCAGCTGAACTGTCTGAGGCAGAGCAAGCAGCAGCCATGGCACACAGCCATGCGGCCACTCCCCAGTGCCTCAGGTACTGTGGGGAGCTCTCCTCATTCACACAGGACACTGGACAAATTTGCTTGACCTCTGAGTCACTAAATCCACAACTAAAATATACAAACAGAAAAGGAAATTCCAATTAGTGAGAGAGCTTGGGGGAAGGGAGACAAGGGAAGAGAATATTCTTTCCTGTATCTATTTTTAGGCTACAGAAGGCTGTCTGAAACCATGGCAATGAACCTGCTATAAATCCCCTCAGCAGCTCCATGTTTCATTCCTGAAAGACAAGGATAAATGAGCACGTACTATGGATTAAACGGCCTAAATCAGAAGTGAATAAACTCGCAGGCCGCTGGAACGCACTTGTGAGTTCAGAAGACTGCCAGCTATGTGAGGTAGAAGGCCAACCGCTCAACTGAGCATCTAGGAAAGAAGTACCACGCCACCACCTCAGGGCGGGCCGTGAGAGCAGCCACTGTGCCCTCAGCACCCAGCTTCCTCCTTCAGGCTTGGCCTGGCTGACTCAGGTGTGCCCTCAGCCCATCGCTGCCCATCCTCCAGTCTGACAGCTGAGCTGTTCATCAGGCCGCATTCTGAGATGCTTTGGGTAGTTAAATAAATATAGTTATTTCAAATCTAGTAATTCCCATTCACGCCCTTCACATTTGCTGCTGAAATAACCTGTTCTGTATTCTTACATGGCTGAGGATATCACATTCATTCTATTTTTCAGTCCTTTGCCATCAACACCAAACCGGATGTGAGTATCTGCTGCTTTGGAGGACTGCAACGTCCCACAAAGCTCAACTTTCAAGACAGCTTTGCTTGGTGTGCAGAGGACGAAGACAGAAAACACACCTCTCTCGAGATACTTAATTAGACCCCCGCTCTTTAAGGAGCAACATCCCAAGTGTATTTCGATGCTATGTGCTGTGAAGTTTTTTACATTTGTGTAAGATCAGGAAGAAGGGGGGGGAGGACAGTGTCTCTAAAACTGCTACTCAGCAATGCTAAAGGAAAAAACAAACAAAACAAGAAACAACCAATTTATGGTGTTAACAACACTAAAACCAGTGGAAACCACCAGGATTTTTTCGATTTTTTCCCTGCATGGGCTGCAGAGGACAAGTAGGCTCTTTTGCTCAGCCCAGGTGCAGCGTTCACATCACCCAAGCGGTGCGGTATCAGCTTCCCCACATTGCTAAGCAACACTGCTCCACATTACCTCAATTGATTCAAGGGTGGGAAGTTGATTCAGAAGCCATTGAAAAAGGGAGAAGCTAGATAAAAACGGCTGCGCAAAGCTCACACACACAAGCCAGGATCCTGCATGGTCAGAGCAAAAAGCAATTAAAGGCAAACAGGGACTAGGGAAGGCACAAACTGATGCAGAATAGAAAACATCCATGCACAAACAAGGGGGAAAACGAAGCAGGTAGGAAAGGGAGAAACAGCACTACTGGATCACCGCAGATACCCATGGAACAGTGAATTACGTCTTCCAGAGTGAAAACCAGAAAATTTTTATATTAAAGAGAAAGCAGATAGGAAGTCATGTCCCAGAATGTGTGAATTAGGCAGCATAACATGAAGTTTATCAAGCAGCTTGTTTAAAAACAAGAGGAAAAGGAGGTACTTTTTCCACACTACAATTAATTACAGAACTCATTCTCAGTGAATGCCATGAAAGCAAAAATTTAAAACAGATTAGTGCATGATTTGATGTATTTATATAAGAAAGTCTGCCTGGGGCTGTTAAACAAAGGTGCAGACGTGACTGTTGCTCAAAGCCCTAGAACTGAAGTCTGCCAAAAAGCTGGGAGAGATCATTATTTCTTCCCTCAGAACATTACTACCGGCCATTAGTTGAGGTAGGATGCTGGGGCTAAACCACATCTCTGGCTGGAACCATCGGGACAAAATCCTGTGTTCCAGGTCCAGGAATCTTCAGCAATCTGTGCAGCACTGCAAAATCCAATTTTTTGATGTCCATCTCCCCAGCTGCTTACAACTGTTGAAGCCACAAAACACACAGAAGTTTGCTTCCCGCTGTGGTTGCACTTGATTAAGCATGTTCCTTGGTTACATGAATGCAGCTAGGCTACATGTTTCCAGACTGCATTAGGTGCCACTAATCTATAACTCCACCTATACTGAACAACTGGATTTACTTCTGTGCACTTTTGTGCTAAACAGATACTAAAAGCTTCCTTACAGCTGAGTTACAAAAGATCTCCTGTCCCCCCACTTTAGTTGGCTGACATCAATTATAGCGCTGTGCTAGCAAATTTGAAAAGCTAGCAAATTTGAGAAGCTGCACAGCTTCTGGAAAGCAGCAGAAAGCAATGAGGAAGAGGAAGTAGGAAGAACAAAGAGAGTCCTCTTCTCCTGGAGGACTGTGAAGCTAACTGGCAAGAGAAGACAACATACAGTGTAAAACCTTGTTCTTCTTTCACATCCCCTTACACTCCTCACAAAAATCTCCTAAAATACATGGCAGGCAGACTACAGACCTGGAATACGTCAAGAAAAAGGCCTCTCTGAGATTTATGCGGTACTAAGATTTAGGCTGCCATTTGCTAGGTGAGACATACACCAACTTGCACAGCCTTAGCACTACACTATAAATGCAATTATATTATGTGCCTAGCTGTTAGCCTGAAGGATTTCTTATCTGCTGTTAAAAACATGCTTAAAGTGCCCTAAAGAAAGTATAGGTAGTTTGGTTTCCATTCAGAAACACTAGCTGTGCTTCCAGAGAGAAATGAATTTGCATTTTGCAGTATCATCCATTTATAGCTAAAGTATCTAGAAAATATTAAGAGCTGAGGTATGTTATTTCTCTTGAGAGAAACTGAGTGAGCTGAAACATGCAGAAAGCCCTTCCCT
This sequence comes from Centrocercus urophasianus, assembly GCF_019232065.1. Classification (NCBI taxonomy): domain Eukaryota; kingdom Metazoa; phylum Chordata; class Aves; order Galliformes; family Phasianidae; genus Centrocercus; species Centrocercus urophasianus. The sequence continues at coordinate 211,598 of NW_024885532.1, forward strand.
GAAACACGATGGGAATCAATCATGAGGAAACTTCTAACTTGAAATCTCTTTCCAGCTAACAGCTTGGCCAGCCAGACCTCTCTTGCCCCTTGCCCTCTCTCTCTGGCATAAAATACCACCTTTCACACTTTCCTATTGTGCTCTGCATGCAGAGTTTTGCCACAGAAGCAACAAACCAATCTGTTCTGATACTGCCTTGGGCTCAGCTGCTATTTCAGTCACCCTCTAACTCCTGCAGTGGGTGGTGGTTTTCCTGTTCTGCACAAACCACTCAACGCCAGGGAGCCTGGAGGAGATTGCCTTCACCCACTGTCCAAGCTTTCAGCTGAACAATGCTGACCACACAAACCTCTGCATAAAACCACCGTTGGTTCCTACTGGTTACTACCACAGTACCACAGGCTGGTAACAGAACAGCTGCCCACGTTTTCCTTCCTGGACAGCAGATAACAGTTACAATAACTCTTAACATAATTTGAAATACAAATAAGCAGCCTGCTGAACACCAAACTTCAGTCTCTTATGCGCCTTCTGCTGTTGGATGAAAAGGTCACCTCTTCCTTGAGATGCTGGCAGCATTTGTCAGATGGCAGTCCATCTGTTGGCTCCTCTCAGATCATCTTCTTGGACCTAGTTGTCTTGGCTCAATGATTAACCCACAAACAGCAATACAGACAACGAGATGACCTTTTCAGTGATTCTCTGTGATTTCCAAAGAGCAGCTATGTACTTTACCAAAGTGCAGCTCCATCCAGAGCACAAACACCAGGTAACTGCTGTTACCACCTATTGTGGTAACATTGCATTGCCACAACTCACTGTCTCAAAGCAAAACTGTAGATGCATCTATGATTACATCTCTAGTCTAGTTCCTGGTACATCTCTCTCTGTCTCTGTCTCTCTCTCTCTCTGTCTCTCTGTGTCCCCCTAAGAAGGGATGAAAAAAAGCACCACTGCTTTGATTCCAAATACACAAAATGAAGCATGTCTCCATGAAAGCTTCCCAGAACTATTCAGTAACTTAACAGTGTTAGAAGAGATCAGAACACATCATAGAATCATAGAATGGCCTGGGTTGAAAAGGACCACAATGATCATCCAGTTTCAACCCCCCTGCTATGTGCAGGGTCACCAACCACCAGAGCAGGCTGCCCGGAGTCTAGAATCCAGCCTGGCCTTGAATGCCTCCAGGGATGGAGCATCCACAGCCTCCTTGGGCAGCCTGTTCCAGTGTGTCACCACCCTCTGTGTGAAAAACTTCCTCCTAATATCTAACCTAAACCTCCCCTGTCTCAGTTTAAGACCATTCCCCCTTGTCCTGTCACTATCCACCCTCACAAACAGCCTCCAGACCATTCAAAGTCAGATAATTTATTATTCCAAGGCCACTTGTAGCTAACTAGTTCAACTAGACAGAGAAAAGTCATTAAAAGTCATGATTTGCAGTTTCCTATAAACACTCAGAGTCATGCTATTTCAGTCATGGGATCCACCACCAGCTATGTGCATGGTAGGTACAACAAATTTTGGAAAAACAGATTTTTTTAGTATGGTCATTCATTTTGTTCAAACAAAAAATACTTGAAAACTCTCTTACAAAAGGAAGAATAGGGCAGTTTTCCCCTCAGGCCAATAAGCAGATCAGTACTTACCCTATTCAGTGCTTCTGTGCTTTCAACACCAGCTCTTCCCAGTTTAGTACAAACCTATAGTCAAACTCAGCCTTAACAACTTCCTCTGTATTACAGACTCTTTGAAGTTAATGTCAAGATATATTTGTCTGCCCCGGGTTTTTTTTTTCAGCCCCTGAAATTCCTTTCATGTTTCCCATTTCAGCAGCTTATGATCCTGGCATTTTTCAAACAAACCCTATGAAGGAATGGAATGCTGCACCAAGTTTCACAGCCCTCAGCAAGACCTACTCACCAGCAGGAAACTTTGCCATGGTAGTTCACATTTTGCCTAACAGCAGACACAGTCCTGAAATGGAGTTTTTTCGTACCACTGCCTGAAAGGTTACTTCAGTACCTCTCTTGCCCTATTTGCTTCTGCATACAGCCTCTGGATTTTCTCCTCTTATGCTGCTATGTGCTCAACACAGAGCATCTACCAGGTGTTGCTGCAATCAAGTTTTTTGTTTTGGTTTCTTTTTCTTTTCTGTATTCAGGTTTCATCGGCAAGTCAAAGTGGTATAACAAAGATGTTTTTCAGGAGAATTTGCTAAGCCCTTCTGGTAACAGTATCGGAACAATTACTGTCATAAAATGACACGATTTTTAAACATGCTTCTTTGTGTGCTTCAGGATTCATTCAGCCAAGGAGTGAGACAATGAAGCCAACCACCAGCAACGCTCTAACTGCTCAGCACAAGCCCGCAGTCTCCTAAGAGCTTTGTTAAGAAAAACATCTTCCAGAGACTATTGTCTCACCTAAACAAAAGGCTATTTAACTGCACTCTCATTTAACCCAAATGGGAAGCTGCTGTCACACCAGGCGTGTATGAGAGGGCCTGTGACCAGCCGTAAATCATGGATGAATATTCTGGGAACCGCTGCCACAACTGTGACAATCCCTGCTGGATCCAACCACAAAAAGAGAAAGTGCTGAAATCTGTGAACTGTTAAAGGAGGTCAGCAGGCACATCTTTGCTAAGCTGCCCAACTTCTGGTATCAAATAGTATGCAAGCAAAAATTTAGAAGCCTCATTATCGCAAAATTAAAGCTTGGATGGAACCACAAGGGAGAAAAGCTGGAGAAAGGGAGGCAAAGGAGGGCATGAGAAAAACTGTGTAAAACTGTATGACTACCATCAGATCACCAAGAGTATTCCTCCATTGTCCAGCTTCACTAAGACCAGAGGACAAAACAGCCCTGGACTACAAGGATAAACAGATCACAGAATCACAGAATCACCCAGGTTGGAAGGGACCTCAAGGATCATGTAGTTCCAACCCCCCTGCCTAGCAGGGCCACCAAACATACACATTTAGATCAGGTTGCCCAGGACCCCGTCCAACCTGGCCTTGAACACATCCAAGGACGGGGCATCCACAACCTCCCTGGGCAGCCCGTTCCAGGGCCTAACCACTCTCCTTGTAAAGAACTTCCCCCTAACATCCAACCTAAATCTTCCCTCCCTCAACTTGGATCCATTTCCCCTAGTCCTGCTGTTGTCAGCCCTTTGACAGAGACTGAAACCAAACAGAGACTGAACGAAGCTTCTGAAAACCGTAAGAGAAAATTCAAGCACCGCACTTTTCAATTTAAGCATAGGTGAGATTCTTTGAGCTTGTTTTCAGTCTTGCCTTGTTGAAGAAACCTCTAAAGATCGCAAAGTAGAATCAATCTAGACTCCATAGGTTGGACATTAGGAGAAACTTTTTCTCTCAGAGAGTGGTCAGGCACTGCAATGGCTGCCCAGGGAGGTGGTGGAGTCGCCGTCCCTGGCAGTGTTCAAGAGGTGTCTGGATGAGGAGCTGCGAGATGTGGTTTAGTGCTTGTGGTACTAATAGGAATGGGAGGGTGGTTGGACTAGATGATCTTGCAGGTCATTTCCAACCTTGTGATTCTGTGATCGCATAGTTTGGTCAGACTCACAAAAAGCCTGCCTAGTCTCTACAAAGGAAACTTGAGCTCAGGAGCATGAAGGGATCTGCTGTTGCTTATGTAAATGGCATTTTGCTCTACCAGGATTTAAAATAAACTGTCTGTTCCCTTCCTCAAAAAGTTGAGGTTATCACAGCAAGGAGACAAGCAAAAAATAAACATGCCCACAACAGCCTACAGTTTCCAGGAATTGTGCTTGGAAGGATCTGCATGTAGGTTACTTTACTCACCCCCCAAGAAGTGAAGTGGTAGGAAATTTAAGTTCACATGTATAGGGGAAAGAAATTTCATCTGAATACACAATCAGCCACGCATCAAGTAGACTGCAGGGGAAAACGAGGTGAAAGTCAAAAAAAGGCACAAATGAGCAAAGGCTCGTGCCTCTCAGAGCTTCCCAGACTAGCACTAGTAGGAGAATTATCACAGGCCTTGCTTGGAAAGAATTGGAGTTCGAGTAATAACAACAAAAAAAGTCCTTCTATCCAGCTGCCCTTCAGCATTAAAGAAATATAACATGATGTCACAGTTTGCACCTTGACAGTGTTCGACTCACCTCACTAATACTCCATATATGCTCTACCGCTACATTAAATTTGGGAAAGTGGGAATAAAAGACTATTTTTCAAGAATTTTTAATAAATTTTATGGTCCAAATGGGAGAAAAATAACACAAATTAGCAAGCACAAAAACTCACATTAAGATTGCTTTTGCCATTTTTCTCTAGAGGTTTCTATCTATCAACTGATATATCCTGTAAATATTTATCTGCAATTAGGTAGTTCTATATTTACTTTAATGCCTCTTCTCTCCATAACCAACCAGTTACACAGTTTTTACACACATATCTAAGTTTGATGTAGTTGCATTTACATGTGGTGCTTTTACAGCTATTGTATTAGAAATCAGTAGATGATCCTCTCTTCGTGCTGCAATGCTGATTTTTTACTGTGGCTTTCAGCACACTTCAGTTGGAAGGAATTAAATTTAAAACACTACGATGTCCAAAACATCATCTTAAAAATGCATCAGAAAAAAATAAAATAAAAAAATACCCCAAATATGATTACTATTTAAAACAAAATGATTTATTACACAATGGAAAGATTAAGGTTTGGTGATCATACATAATTTTTTCAATCCATTAGCTGTCAAATTTATTGAAATATTGAGAAAATCTATGAGGTGTCATAAAAAAAAGAAAATCAAAAAACAAAGCCCTGTGACATACCTGATTTACACAATGCCTTCAGACAGCTGTAGTTTTTGCTTTTATGTATTTCAGGTGTTAATGTACATAATCCCAATTTTCTCCCATCTGATTATGTTGTTCATAGATTAAAAAAGGATGAAGGAAGAAGTAAATGCTCGCCTGCTTTCCGAATTCCCAAATGAGTTTTCAATCCGGAGTTTATTCCAAAAGAGAACATTCTCCCCACATCTGGTAGCCAAACCGAAATCAAATTTCTAACTCACAACCTCTTCTGCGTCTCAAAACATGAATATGCTTGCACTTCCAAAAATGTAAAAAGCAGAACTTTATCCGATGTAAAGATAACAAAATAGAGATCTAACAAACGTAAGGGCAGCTCTCCTTCACGCCTTATATATTTTAAATGATTTTATAATAAAAAAGGTGCATCTTTTGACCTACTTAGTTCAGCTGTCACTCACCCAAAGCTTTTTATTTAAGAGAAACTAACAGGTACAGGTAAGGCCTGCAGCAGTAATTACTGTGGTTCAAATTTAATTTGCCAGCTTTATTTCTAACAGGAAGTTTTTAAGAAAAGATGTTTAAATTATTTTTTATCTGCCCTGGAGTCAGTCTGCTTACTTTCCACAGCTGTTCCTCTTCCCAAGCCCTGCATTAAACTTCACAGCCATCTCACATTGCTCATTTTAAGTTAACGTTTCCAAGCTGCTGCCTCCATACTGAAATAATTTTACTGGAAATCCTAGTGAAATACTAGAAAAGTGCTGCCAGCAACTGCAATCTGACCTCCCATTACAATTTAAACATCCAAAAAGTTCAAACGTTTCTCTTCCAGTTTTCTGATGCTTTGAAAAAATCCTCATTCCAGCTGTCTCCACAGCTGGGATAGCACAGAATAAGACAACAAATGAACATTTTGCATTACAACCAGGAGATTCCCAATCAATCTATGCACAAATAGTCCGTAAGAATGCTGGAACCTTTCAGAAAGGGGGGTGTTTCCCCACTGCTTTGGAAAGGAATAGTTTTCATGTTTCTGCATCTGGCTCTGTGAAAATGTGCTTCAGTTTCTCCTTCTTCAGCCAGCAGGCCCTGAAGGTGAAGTAGCATGCTGCAGCATGAGCACCAGCCTTTCTGGATGATGGTGCAGACTAGGAATATCTCAGAGGAGATATGATCATCCAGAATAAAGCACAGAAAAAAAATATGTGTTGGAATACAGCCTGCTTACCTAGAGAGGGCCATGGAATTCTTCCCTTCTTGTTGCCTCTTCAAAAAAGACCACACAAAATATTTCTGCCTATAGAAAGAGACATTTTCTGCATACACCAAGAGAAGGACCTACAGTGCTATGTTACCTTTTCAAGTACTTGCACTGTGAAAGAGAAGATGATGGCTGCAGTACCACCTGCAAGGTAACACTTCAGGGAAGTATGAGCAATCCCTGGATAGCAAGCAAGCAGCCTGTTTACACACAGCAACTCATACACAGAATGAAAGTATGTTAAGTCCCAGCTATGCTAAAGCAAACTCTAAATATGAGCCAGTTTATTTTTTAGCCTTGCAATAATTTTGATAAACTTTACTTGATATTAGAGGTTACAGAAAGAGAACTCATTTTAACCAGTCACCACACTACAATCAATGCTGAACAGCTATCAACACACTTAAATCCTTGCAATACAGCACAGTAGGGAGAAAAAAACAACAAAAGACCATATACAGTTTGCATGCTGCTGTCTAGCTAACTCTAACTCCCCCTTCTCCCAGCATGATGCCCCCACTTCACCTTCAGCATGCCAGAACAGACAGCACCATCCTCAGCCCACACAGCGTAGCCATAGGATGCTCCTGCTGACAAAACACTCCCACCCTTCAGTGATAAGGCAAAAGCCAAATGCCAGTAGTTTGCCATCCACACCTCTCCTGCACTTGCTCTGATGAACCTTTTGTTTCATTCCCATTTACCAGACCTACACGGTGTTTTCTGTATCACTGCCTTAGAAAGTTCAGCTTCCAAGTGAATTTCACTTCTCCTTCAGTGAGTCAAGTTTAAATAAAACTGCTAGAAAAAACACTGAGGTTATTACTAAACAAAGCAGACACAGTCATCGCCCTGGCATTTGCAACCTTCTTGCAACCAAGCACCAGTCTTGCAACTACTGCTATGAGCAGTTAAGTCACAGTTAGGGAACACTAACTATGCATGCAACTTGGGACAGCCATGGCTTGGTTCACATCTGTCTGAAGTGCTTAAGATGGGGAAACCGACAAACAGCAGCTACCTATCCATGAAGCTGTTAAATATTTTAAGTTAAAGAATCAGGATTATTTTTGTTAATGAAAGAGAATTTTTAAAAAATGAAAGTATGAATATCCATTCCATGTAAAGTCTCTTCCCCTCAATTAGTAAATTCCAAGCAAGAAGGACCTGCAGAACAGCCAGACACAATATCGCTTTAAGGAGAAATAAATAACGTGTTGTTGCAGCCCTCAGCTTGCAAAGTTACTCCAACTTTTTGTGTGCTCTGCAAAAACAGGCTGTACTTTGGGCAGCTCTCTTAATGGATCTGTTCAGTAAGGAACATTCTAGGTTGCATCTATCCAATAAAGAGAAATTAGTGGCCATGTCAGTCAGTGAGAAGCACGTACTGCCAGGCAGTAGAGAACCTCCCATAACGGCTGCAGGGAACAGTGGCACCTTCCTCAATTCCTCTAGCAAGGTCAAGCTTGCTTGAAGGCTCTTAAACTGCACAGAGGTATGTAAATGAACTCCGTGTTAGAGGCAGTTATGAAAGAATAAGTTTGATGCTTTAAATTTTTCATGATCTTAACACATCTCTGATGTCATGCAGAACAGTAGCTGTGCTCCACTTCGGTACGTTGTTCCCCTTTCTGTCTTCAGCATAATCAAGAAATAACAAGATGCACTTCTGCCATCAACCTTCAGCCCAGAAAACAGAGACATGCTAACCAAAATAGGTCACCATGGATCTATGCCTCACTAACACAGATAAAATGACTACATCTGTGCTAACAAAAGGGAACCTTGAGGTTATTAATCACAGACCGCTTTAGCTCAGCATAAAAATAACACGTAACTCCATTTTCAAGAGAAAAAGCAGCACAGGCTGTTTTCTATAAAAAGAAAAATAGTTGCTCGAGCAGAAATATTAACATCCAGAAGCCAGGAGAGAGACTGACAGACCTAATGATCCAGTAACTAGGTTACACGTGATCTTTCCAAAAGCCAATTAGCAGAAAGCCCCAGCAGTGCCCAGGCAGCTCTCCTTCTGCAGGTAGCAACCCCTGTGCCAGGGCTGGGCAGCCCCAAGCCAAACAAAAGGGAACAGGAGCAGCAAGGAACCAACCATTCACAGGGGCACGTGAAGGATGTGGTCTGCAAGATGAGTAGGAAGTTAAAAGATACAGGAAGAATCCAAGCAGTTTCATAAAGGCCAATTTACCAGAAGGAAAAATCCCCAACAGTAAGATTGTAAACTACATGAAGTATTTGGGTTTGTTGGTTTTTTGTTGTTGTTTTTTTTTTTTTTTTTTTTAATTTATTTTAATGGAAACAGTGGTATTTATAACATTTGAAAGAAGCCTGTATAAAAATATCAGCCCTTATAGGGAGCAACCTTGAATCAGATTTTGGATACACGAAAGACAATTCAGGACAACTGCCAAAATTCCTACAAAGTCTGGCTCAAGTTTGCAGTTCCCCAAAACTTCAGTTCAGCACTGAAATACAGCTCTGCAGACGATGGGAAGGAGAAGCAGGAACCTCACTCTACAAATTGCTGAACAAAAATTTAAATAGATAATATCAGTGGTAATTAGCAGTCAGATAACATCCAGCCTACCACCAAGTAAAAGATATGCGTTTACTCTTCAAGGTTGAGCAACAGGAAGAAATACTGACTTGTGATTCCTTGGAAAAATGAGATGGATTTCTCCCTGTGGAAAAGCAAATGATAAAAAAAATCATCCATGAGAGAGACATCAATAACCAGCTTCTCTTGAGAGCTGGTAACCGTTCCACTATCAGTGCATGTTTTCTTAAAGTTTTTCTTCCTTAATCACACAGTACAGAACAAGGTGTGTTTAGAACTGCAGCACTGGGCCATCGAAACTCCAGATAAGCCTCCAAAGATTTGCGTTCCTTGCTTAGTGTTAAGAAAGCAGGAAGAATAATAGAAAGGGAGAAGTGCTCAAAAGTCACAGAGCTAAACTTGTTGAAGATGTGGAAGAACAGCCAATAAGTTCCAGGGCTCTACACCAACTGCTTTGGCTATCAGCTTACTGAAACTTTACAAAAAAATTAACAGTGTGTCTTCCCACCTCATTTGTTCTATCAATGGAAAAGGTTGACACAGATATCATGGACAAACACTATGAAATGCTGTTGCAGACGTGCATTAAAAAAAAAAAAAAAAACAAACCAGGAAACAAAAACATGTATAGAATCCAAGAAAGAAAAGCAGGTAAAATTATATGCATAATCAGTACCACCAGGTTTGGAGAACACCAAACAGTTCTTACTGTCTGAAAATCTCAGCTATGCATTGATCTAAATTGTCGAGAGTCAGAATTCTTTGCCCTGTATTACAAGAAGAAAAGCCATGTACTTGTTAATTTCTAGCAGTCAAAAACATTTCCCTAATCTCAGCCTTGCAATGACAATAGTATCATTGGGTGTATTTTTGCTCATGAATTGTCATTAAAAGTAAGACAAGGTAATGGCTCTTCCCAGGCCTCCTGGCAGCAGCACACATGATGGGCAGAAGGACAGAACCTCAATTTACCTTATGCTCTTCTTTCACCCTCTAAGAAATTCAACTTCATTACCAAATCTGACAAAAGAAATGTGCTACTAAGCCAGAGAATACAGACATGAGAATTCCGAGGAGGGGAAAGAAAGGAGAAATCAAGAGGAGACAGAAAAAAACAAGTGCAAAGTAATGGGCCCAAACACCCCGTGGCATATATAGCCATGCAACTTCAATACATAAGTGGAGCTCCCTTCCAATGATGCCCTAAGCACAACGCTGCAGCCAGGTGAGGCTGCAGGAAAAGCAGGCAGCCAGTAGGCAGCCTTCGGCCCCAGCCTGGCAGAGAACTGCTCCAGCACAAGCACCCAGGTTGTGTCACGGCTCCCTCCCCACGACCACACGACACACATACAAGGCAAGGTCCCTCAGGCGAGCGCCCTCAGTGCTGCGATTCCTTGCCTTGTCCCTGCAGCACGAGGAGTTTGATTAAACATCCCCAACAGGAGAGCACTAAACACACACTGTAAATTAAACAAAACTATGCTGATGATCTCGGTGCAATTACTTCCGACTGGTTTGAGTCTTTATTGTCCCCTCGAGCTCTGAGCTTCAGATAAAAAGGATCCGGCCTTACTGGAGGAATACCAAAGAACGAGTTACGAAACCTTCCTTAAACACTTCCAGAGTGACCCAACTAGCTTTTCTTCCTGATGAGGTTCCAATTAAATTTAGCCTGGAAGTCTAATGAAAAAACAGCCTTTTCCAAGACTTATCATAAACAAGCTAGCTAATGCTTAGAATAAACGCAGCCATTGGTTAACACGCACACATGAATTACAAATTGCTGCAGCGTATTTTATTTCACAAGAGTCAGGCAGTGCCAAAAGTCTTTAGGAAACTTTTCCCCGGCTGATATCATATAATCCAACACTCCAGCATTTCAGCTTTTCCAAAGTTGAGCCAAGCTGTTGCTTGATTGCAAAAGGAAACACACACACGAGCACAGTAGGGTTGCTTGCTGTGATTTGGATATTCTATGGGAAACGAAAAGCAGATAGTCTTAATCTGCTCCTGGGAATGTCTTTGCAAAAAAAAAACCAAACAAACAAACAAAAAAAAAAACTGGAGTTACTCACAAATATCCTCTAAGTCCTATTAAGTGTTATCAGGTTGGTTTTATAATTAATTTCCAGATATTAATTTCATTAGGCTCAACCTACTTGCAAGGGCCAGACCTATTATTCTGATTTTCTCTTCCATGTCTCCAAATCACATCTTCCTTGCCAAGCTGGAACTCTTCTCCGATCCCATTCTCTAAAAGACACCCTGCTCCAAGGTTAACCCGGAGCAGCCAATAATGCAAGGCTCTACAATTTCTAAAAGCAGTTTGCATCTTCCTGCAGATAACTGTGTGGATATAGAGCTACCACTTTCCTTTCCCTGCAGTCTTCTCAAAGGACAGGCATCGTCTCATCCTGCAGCCAGTAACACAGATTTCTGCAGAGATCCCAAACCAAAGATGAAAAGGTATACCTAGCCCTCCCTCTCATTTCTTTATATAACAGTGAGAAGGAAAATGTAGCTCTGCTATTTACATCCACTCATCCACACTGAGACTCACCATCCCTCCAGTTAGCTACTTCAACTTTCATCAGGTTATGCTTTGTCCATACATTAGCTGGTTTGTTCTCATCACTTTGCCTATTGTCTGGCCTATGTAGCTTAACTAATAAGAAAATACAATTTTCAAATATTACTCCTGCTTTTAAATAAAGGAAACCTGAAGGTAAATTTTGCAGTTCAATCCATTGTCCAGTGAAATTTTACCAATAACCCTAAGAGTCAAAGCAACCTCAGCAAATACATTTGATTAAGAAGAATACTACATTTGGTTTTCATTCCTTTCCATATATGCCTGAATTTTCTTGAATATACAGACTGAGTGGGGAGTTTCCTGTTGGCTTTTTTGCTCTTATAATCGGAGGAAGATGAAAAGTCTACTGCTTGGCTGCAGAAAAAGAAAGAGCTTCTGAATTCACCCTTCTCACTGTATGCACAAACAGATAGATTTATCCCACTCCATCAGGGCAATGATCTAATTTTTCAGTCATACGCTTGTCGTGTGCTGCTATTAGTCCCTGGCTCTCCTCCATCACGTACTGTCTCTTCATTCAGGAAGACAGAACTGGCTTCCCTGGGTCTGGTTCTCTCAAGCAGAGAGCTGCCATCAAGTGTCATTTGCTCATCCATTGCTTCACCCGATCCTTGAAGCGTTATTACAACCAGAGACTGCTCCAGTGATTTCTCTGGTGCCTTAGCACGCAGTCACTGCACACACCATCACAGGAGGAATGCTCGTGTTCAAGGTATTGCTTTGACATTTTCTTAGTTTGGGCTCTGAAACATTCCTCAATGTGCACTTCAGATAGTGGACAATCGGGCATGAATTCCACATGGACTCTCTGCCCCTACCCCCCAGCTCTGCTGCTTAATGGGATAAAAGCGCCATTACACAACATGCTCACAGTCACCAAACACTAGAGCTAGCTAAGGTTAGTTTCTAACAGCCCAATGCTTTTCCCACAGCTGCTGCCGCATCATCAGCCCTTCCTCACCCCTTTCCTGACACCATCCCCTCTTCTTACTGCACATTTAGAGGATGAGAAATCGCCACCTACGTGCCTCCTGGGAAATTCTTCTCTTCCAAGTTCACTTCTGACACACTCATTGAGGCAAACTGACCCCATGTCATTGGAACTGTTCCATTTGCAACCTATTTCTCAATTCAAATATTATTAGCAAACGCAGAGCTGTGAGCAGGACTTCATTATAGTGCCTTCTAAAACCCTTTTGATATTCACGTGGCAGAGCCGCTTGCCCTTCCCTCCACCAGAATACCATCACGCCATCTGCTATCTCTTATTTATTTATTTACTACTGAGAAACTGCCAGGATATTTTCTGCTACCTTCAGGTTCAATATTTATAGAATCATGTAATCATTAGTGATCACAAATTTTAGGAACCCTCTCCTTTCTGCTCATTTTCTATTTCTCTTCGTGGGTTCTAGTAGTTTCTTTTTCCTGGTACTGACAATTACACTCAACATTTCAAAGGACACCAGGGGAAAAAATGGCTCTGCATCAGAACATGAAATAACTTTATTTTACACATTGCATCAATTAATTCAGCTAAACTGCAAAAAAAAATAAGAAAAAAAATAAGAAAAAAAGCTAATAAACACTGGTTACAACAGCACAGTCATAGAGCTGGCCTTCTGACATGCGTATAGCGATGCCTCAGTTCGAAATTGCAACAACAACATTAACTTTTAGCATCTTCAAGGTAAATATGTCTAACAAACACAGTAGTAAACAGATTTTCAGGATGAATTTCCATGAAGACTAGAGCTGAAGTCTCCGAACAAAGGTTGCAGATTGCCTCTATGGAGGCTATTCTTGCAGGTCCACATGAACTACAATGCACTCCAGCTACTTGGTACATGAAGTTACACACACCTCCTAAACCTCTGAAAGGTCCAAGAACTGAAACTCCCTCCCACGCTTTCCCATTAAGATTTGCCACATTGTTAAGGGTCTAAACGCGAACTGGAAAATGAGAAAACTCTTCTGGACGGGGAAAAAGAAAACACAGTAATTTCTGCAGACTCTTACTTTTACAAGATCTTTACCTTTCCTTCTAGCCTTGATTCAGAAAATAACCGCAGGCAGGACAAACGAAACAAATCATGTTTTCCTTAATCTGAAAAGGACATCGCTATTATACGCCACAGCAAGAGCTGGCCAGACCCTTCCCAGTTGTAACCACTGTTATTGCAATCATAAGACTGCAGAGAATTAACAAAATAAAGCCAAGCCAAAATCATTTCACCCTGATGGCATGCTGCAAGTGGCAGCAAACTCCTAGATAATTCATGGCAGGGTGAAAGAGAAATTAGAGGAAGGAAAGAACAGAAGGCTATCAATCTCCTCCACCCAAACACACCTGTGTTGCCTTCCCACCATCACATGAAGAGCACAGCGGCAGCAGAGGCTACAGATACCTGCTGTGTTCCTAGCAGTGGGAAGACTGGCTCCAACAGGGCAGGGAGCAGTACCCCCACAGCCTCTCTTATCCTCTTTAAAAGAGGTTTATTTTTACAACTCATTTTCACTTACATATTAATGTCATGGAAAATAACTCCCGTATTACTCAGCCTTAAAGCCTGCTCAGAATTCCTACCCCTCTTTGTGTAAGACTGCTAGAAACTCACCTCGGAAAGGAAAATGGCCACTACGAAAAACATACTCGCCATTTCATATTATTTAATAGCAGCCTTCCCCTCCCCTGAACTTTCAGGCCAGAATCACCACCACATAAATCTGCCAAACAGGACACCTCATTATTTCAACGTGTGCAAGCAAAGCGATAGGGAGTTTCACAGTAAAACTGATAAGGAGAGACATAAAAGACTAATGAGCAGGCTGCCTGCTCCACTGCTGGGCTAGCCAAGGTCCCCCAGAGCACCTTTGGTGTTGTTCCACTGGGAGACAGACACTGGGACATGACCAAAAATAACATTTGGAGATGTATGGGAGAAATGAACACAAGGTCTGCAGCTCAGCCGTTTAATCCAGGCATGGAAAGAAATTATATGAGAGAGGATAATCAGCAGAAAAAAAACACGTGATGTAGAGCAGAAAGAGCCAATTAAATGTACACAGGTTACTGAGCAGTACGACCCTCCTTGTGCTGTTTGATCACCAGCCCAGTGCCACATCTCCTGCTGAAATAAACTGACAAATCTCTTCGTGACCTGTGCCTGTGGTACAGGTGACTGGAAATAAGAGTCCCTGGCTAAGGAGAGACAGTGCTGAAGAGTCTCGAAAGGAGGACACATATGAAGAGCTGCTCAGGTCCCTGGGTGTGCTCAGGGCAGAGCAGAGGAACTGAAGGGAGGCCTAATGGTGGCTGCAGCTTCCCACAGGGAGCAGAGCAGCAGCGCTGAGCTCTGCTGTGTGACAGCGACAGGGCCTGAGGGAACGGCATGGAGCTGTCAGGGGAGGGGAGCTGGGGGTCAGGGAAAGGGGCTGCACCACAGGGCGGTGGGCATGGAATGGGATGCACAGGGCTGTGGGCACGGCCCTGAATGCCGGAGTTCACAGAGCGTTTGGACACTGCTTCCGGACATTTGGGTGGTGCTGGACGGAGCCAGGAGCTGGACTCCATGATTCTTATGGGTCCCTTCTGTCTAGAGATACTTTGGGATTCTATGAATGACCACGGTCAGTGAGCATCAGTCAGCCAGTAGGGCCCACTGTACATTGGGAGCAGAGGTGCAGAAAGCCCAGCAGTGGCCTGAAAGAGCGGCAGACTCTGGGAGGGAGAAGGGCGCACCTGAAACTTGGTGATGTTTGCACTCCTGATAGGTTCTTCAGCTGATCCAGAAAAAAAACTGCACCTGACAAGCCAGCTTCCCCAGCAGCCTGCCCTAGAGAATGATCCTATTTGCTGTGGTCTGCACTAGAAGGAAGCTGTTGCTTCAAGTAGGAATGGCTTGCTCTAACATCTCAGTTAAAAAAGCCACAGCTTTCCCTCAGACTGAGCCACCTGTGCAGCATATCTCTACAGGATTTGAGTAAGAAAATGCGCAGGACGGAATGACAACTTTGGGTTGTCCAGTCACCCTGCAAGCTCCACACCCTTACTTTGGCCCCAAAACAAAGCCGGCATATTTGGAAGGTACCTAGGACTTAAATTATTCTTAACATCACTACTTCTTTTAGAAATCTTGTACCACAGGATAGCAGCATCTGGCTTTGATGCTAAGGTAGCAGGAAAAAAAATATATATATATATGTATATACTTATACTTAATGGCAAGCATGAGAACAGTGCATAGGCAAGGCACCACAGGTAAGGAAAACAGCAACAGGTTTTGGGCTTCAGCACAACACCCACTTTGTAACCTGGGATAGAAAACCCAAGCAGCAAACACATTGCCTTACACTAACATACCAGCCAGCCCTGCACCAGTTCCTCACACCCAGCAACAAACATGCACTGTGCAGCCACCTTCTGCCATGAATCTCAGTATCCGAACTCCATGACTTGAGATTGATGCTCTTTGTTCCACTCTACGTAGCAGCGCCAGAACAGATGCTTAACTTCCAAGGGCTTGTTACAAGAATCATGATTCCCTCTGAGATCAACAGAAAACAGCCTGCTGGCACCTTCACGAACTTCACCAACAAGGCTTCATTTTATTTGAATAGCAACAGAGCCACCATTCTTCTTCACTAAGCCCTTTTTTGAACACCCAAACATTAAAAGTAATTTCCACAACTTACACATCCAGATTTAAAAAGTCACTTCATACTCCATCTCTCAAATCCCCCCAAAAGGTACCTCATATTTTCCTCTCTCCTAATATTTAATCAACTTCACTTCATTACAGACAAGCCTAAAGAGCTCATAATGCTGCAATTGATTACAAACAAGATAGCACCCACATCTGACAAGGCTGACCTAATTGTCTGTCTCGTCTACATTTCTGCAGGGCAAATTTACTGACATTTCGTGCAAATTCAAAGCTGGCTGAGCCCAATGACCTTTAATACCTCTGTAATTAGTCTTCTCCGCCTTCACAACCAGAAAAGCAGTCGCCCCTTTTCTCCCCCTAAGTCAGCAGTCCAGCTGTAAACTACAAACTTCACAGCCTACTCAGCACCTACAGTCAGTCAAGCATTCGCAAAAACAACAAAACCCACTGTAGAAAGTACACAAACTGTGACCTTTCAAGGTCATGGAATCAGGTCTGGAAAGGCCCTTTTCAGACAAGCACACCAGTTTCCAAAAGAAGAAACAGAACTGGTGAGGCAAGTTGGTGGACAAAGTCAATAAATAGGATTTTTATACTGCTTTCCTAAAAATAAAAATAATTTAAAAATAATTTAAAAAAAAAAACAAAAACAAAAACAATGTACTGAGAGGAAGTTCCAAAAGTAATGCCTTCTATTTATCTCCAAGGAAACTACAGCAGATATACAATAACACTCTTTGATAGAGCAAATTATCCACTGCAAAACACCACTTTTCAACCTTTAGCTAAGTATACCATGCTCATAAACATCTGCACCAGCGCTGGTGACCCACTATAGCTGTCCCCACTGCTGACACGCACACCCAGCGCCTCACTGTGCTCATATCCACTGGTTGGGCTCCAGAAATACTCAGCAAGTGTCAGTGAATGTCATCAGGTGCCACTTTTTCCCTTATGGGGGAAATATGGAGACCCCCCCCTTTGCTTCATATGCGCTTGGAGGCACTCAAGGCCAGGTTGGACGAGCCTTGGGCAGCCTGATCTGGAGGGTGGCAGCCCTGACCACAGCAGGGTGTTGGAACTGGGTGGGCTTTGAGGTCCCTTACAACCTAAGCCATTCCGTGCTTCCATGAACAATGAGGGAACACGCACAGGCAGCTGGCAACTTGCAGGAAATTCTTCAGCCCATTGCCAGTCCTCAAGTTTCTCTGCCCACTGGCCAAATTTTCACTGCAAGCACTGAGAACAAGACGGTCCAGTGGCACACCTTCCCCATTTTCCTGCTCCAGCAGATTCCAGCCTGGGAGTCAGTGCATTTTACAGAACTGCAGTGGTTGGAAGGGAAGACCTCTAACGCACTAAGTCCAATCCCCTGCTAAAGCAGGTCCCTACCAGCAGGTCACACAGGAGAGTGCCCAGGTGGCTCTTGAGTATCATCAGAGAAGATGACTCCACAAGTCACCTGGGAGGCTTGTTCCAGAGGGTAAACTCCTAGAAATGTCAGCCCAAGAGGAAGCCAATGACTTAATGCAAAGATATTTCAAGTCAAAGAGTGCAGCTCCATTACAGAACATATATAACCTAAAAAGCTGCCAGCACTGGCAGCCTCATGTTCAGCAGCATCAAGAATTTTTGTGGTTTCTTTTTTTAATTAAATGCTAGTTCTCATCATATATGAATTTCTTCAGCAAAGGCTTGCATTTTTTCTTATGTTAATCTCAATTCAGCAGGGAAAATTTACTGAACGGTTCTATACATTTACAATCCTCTGTCTGAATTTTAATGCAGAAATACATCTCCTAGAGCAAGTCTTTTCTTACTTAAACCATCACACTTAAATGGCAGATTCCCTTCGGTCGTTCATCATCTATGATTTTCTTCTACAAAATTTGGTTACAAATAGCCAGTTTTAAGACACTGATTACACAACAACTGATGAACTGTGTCAGCTTCAGAAATAAAGGGATTTCTAATCTGACATGCAGCCACTGAGCAGCAGTCAGGCTCTGGTGCTACACTTTCAGTCTCCCACCAATTCCTGACATCTTGAAGTTGTGTGTTGCTGTGTGTGTCAAACATCCTGCCCTCATTAATAAACTCTTCTAACTTATTTGGCTTACTCAAGAAAACAGTGTAGAAGAAGAACACCATTTCAGTGGCGTTCATAAGGCTGTGCAAAAAACAAGCAGAAAAATGCAGTTTCCTGACCCCTTCCCATGAAGATGCCAGCTGCCCCGGTGCCAACAACTCGTTCCATAGCTAAATCTGAGCTTCAGTCTGCAGGGAAAAGAAGAACTCAGTGTTTGGGTGAATACAGCATCATTTAAACTTTCAGAAATAGCAGTCAGAACTCGACAGTCACATATAAATCCTAACCCTTGCTGTTTCCAAAGGAAAGGAAGGGGCTGCACCATCCCTGTGGGAGCACTCAGCAGGAAGGCCATGGGGATCCCGGCCCATACCCATATCCTTGCAGGTGGGACTCAGTGACTGGAACATGCACTCACACACAAATACAGAGTGGATTCAATGCTTTCCTTCCGGCTTCTGCATGGCTCTGCCCTGCTCGTGAGCCGGACACCACATTCATCAGTACAGAGAAGAGGAAAGAACGAAATAATTATTAAGAAACAAGAAGAAAAAAAAAAAAAAAAGAGAAAGATCTTAACTCAGAAGAATGTTTGGGACTTTGGTTAACCGGGCTGCTGGAAAGCGTTATTGTGGTTGGCCCAGCTCCAGGATCAACTGCTCTCCGTGTGCACAGACTGGAAGCAGCACCCGGAGCGAGAGTCAAAGTATCCTGGGGACAGCAACAGCCAGGGCCGAGCCACTCTGCTCCTCTGCAGTGATCGCTTCCCACTCTGCAGGGACAGAACGCTGCTCTGCAGGAATGCCCACGAGGAGGGCTGGAACTGAGGAGAGTTAGGCAGCGCGTTTCATTTATTTCATGCCAGCAACCGAGCAAATCTGGCAACTTAGGGAAAAAAAAAAAAAAAAAAAAAAAAAATCAACAAAGTTTTTGTATGTCTTAAAAAAAAAAAAAAAAAGTAGAGGCAAAAAAGATAAGGCCTACTACAGGCAAGCTGCCGCTCTAGAAATAAACTTCTGTCTGCTCACAACTCTCCTGCCGGCTCCTCAGCCCGCACACGAGGCCACGGCGGAGGCGTCGCGGAACCCCGGCCGCGGGCTGTGACCCGCAGAGGGCAGCGGCCCCCAGGCGGCCGCTAACCGGCCCCGCCGCTCGGGGAAGCGGGGCAGCGGCTCCTGCCCAGAAAGCGCTCGCGCTGCCCCCCGCCCCGAGGGGGGCTCCGCCGGCGGTGCCGCCTCTCCGCCTCTCTCGGCCGGGAAGCCAGCCGCTGGGAGCGGAGGAGCGGCCAGAGGGAAGCGCAGGCTGCCCCTGGGGCTCCGGCTCCCCGCTCAGGAGCCGACAAAAGGCACCGCGCCGCCCGCCCCCGCTGCCCCGAGGCCGGCCGCAGTCCGGACAGCGGGCGGCTGCCTCTCTGCGCGGTGCCGCCCCGCGGCTTACGGCGCTAATGGGATTACGCCGGGCCGAGCGGAGCCCGCCCGCTGTCACCGCCCGGGGAGGGTCGCTCCCCCCCGCCCGCCCCGCAGCCCCCACCGCGCTGCCCGCCCGGCCCCATTGTTCGCCGTGCCGTCCTTACCGTGCGCGGGGTTGGGGCTGCCGGCTCTCCTCGCTGCGGCTGTTGCAGGGGCAGTGGCGCTCGGCCGCCGGAGGTCCGAGCCATTAAAAGCTCCGCGGGGAGGAGGAGGAGGAGAAGGCGGCGGCGGCGGGTGAAGGAGGGCGGCGGGGGGCTGGAGGGAGCAGGGTCGCCATGTCCACCCGGCCGGGCGCGGAGAAGCGAGGCGGCTGCCGCCCGCGGACCGGGGAAGCGGGAACTGGACGCCGGGCAGCGCGACCGCGCCTCCCCTAACCCTGCCCCCTCCCGGAGGGGGAGCCGCGGGCGGGAGGAGGCGGCCAACAGCCCCCTCCAGCGTTCACAGGCGGCGGATCGCAGTGGCCGCCCGTATCGGCGATACCCGCGGCGGAGGGAGCCGAGCGCCGCCGCCCGGATACCTGGCGGCCGTTGGGGGCCGGAACAGCGCCCACCGCCGCGCGGGGCACCTCCCGCCTAGGGGCGGCTGTGAGAGGCGGGCAGTCAGGGCAGGGTCCGCCCTCCCGCCCCGTGGAAGCAGGGCATGTCGCTGCCCCTTTCTGTGGCTAGGGGGACCGTGCCGATACGGGGACACGGTGCCCAGTAGGGAGGTTGCTCCTATTGCTCTGAGAGCCGGCTCTCACTTCGTTCATCGCTAGGTGACGGCAATTCCCCGGACAGAATTCAACAAGTGGCAGCAGCAGGCTGGGTGTCAAGGGCTGCCTCTCAAAAACGTCTCCTGTCCGTGGGCTGGGAGAACACCACACAAGGGCAAGCTGGGGACCATGCCTCTGTCAGAGCATGAGCACCTCTATGCTATGCATTCATCTCCTCAGAGAAGTGCTAGAGCTATGGCTAAAAGGCTCCCGAATACACTGAGGAGAATCCCTTAAAACACCACTATCCATTTGTTTAACTTAAACCTTAGGAAGTGCTTTTTTTTTGGGGGGGGGGGGGGCAGAGGAGAGGTGATTTTTCCTGTCTTTTACCCAGCATTATTTTCTCAAAGAAGTCTGGAGAGATAGAGCACAGCAATGAGCGGCACAGGGGCCTTACAGGTTCTCTCAGTGATTTGGGAGGGAGCAGTGAACTGAGTGTGTATTCATAAAGTAACCCTTCCTCAGCATTCAGCATCTAAGCATAGAATCGTATAATCACAGAATGGCCAGGGTTGGAAGGGACCTCAAGTTTCATCAAGCTCCAACCCCCCTGCCACACACAGGGCCACCAACCTCCCCATTTCATACTAGACCAGGCTGCCCAGGGCCCCATCCAATCTGGCCTTGAACACCTCCAGGGACGGGGCATCCACAACCTCTCTGGGCAGCCTGTTCCAGCACCTCACCACTCCCTCTGTAAAGAACTCAAAAAGAAAATGCATCATTTGAGGAACCCAATACAAGAACACCACGAACAGTTTCTCCTTTAAGTTGTGCCTTTGCTTTACGCTCCAAAGACAAATTCTTCTACTGTCAACAGCAGTGCTTCTGTGCACAAACACCCCACTACAGACACGTTGGTGTATCTGCAGGGATGTACCAAAAAACCTTCTGGGAGCCATTTCTTTGGTCAGCTCCCAGACCTTAACTGAAGCACATAGGGAACTGACTAAAAAGCTGGAAATTGTCCTTAGCTGTCAACACTTGATAAGAGAGTAACTGCTGTTATTCTCCCCGGACCTTTTCCACACAAAATAGTGATCTGTCTGTACAAAACCAAGAGGAAAAGCCACATGGTCATCCAAACAACATGAACGGGGATTAAGAACGCAGATGCAAGCTTTGCTTTTTCCAAACACTTATTTTGTCAGGAGCTTTCACTACTAATGAAGGTGCAGTTAGGGTAAGAATGTTACTGCAAGGGCCAACAACAGCATTTAGAATTTGCTGGTGCTTTTTATGTAGGCTTCCCAATCACCAATGTCTCATTCACACCTAACGCAGAGTTGTTGTAATCAAATTAATGAGGTTATCTTCAATGCCTACCAAGTCTCAGTGACCTCGAAACTTTTCTCAGTATTAAACAGAAGTAATACGCTGCCTTGCAGCTACTGGTCATTCATTACTGAGCTCCAAGAAAAGCAACAGCAACAGCTTTTACTGAACGGTAATCTTACTGAGGCATCAAAAATGGTCACAGGTTGGCCACTTCTCCAGGAGACACATCTGGTTTATTTAGTTAACTCTCAATTCTTGAGTCTTCTGAAGGAACGGAGCACAATTAATGGCCCACATCTAAACATCTAACGATATCAAGAATCTACTCTCTCTCACTGTTCACACAGTCAGTCATAAAGGCATCTTCACCCATCTGTTCCCATTGATGCTCTCTACAATTCTAAGCAGCACTTTTTCTCTAAAAAGGATTTCTTTTTTGTAAATGACACATGGCCAGCAGCTTGTATACTTCCGAAAAGCATTAATTGCTGCTGTTAGATTCCTGTACTACATAGGGTCACATTGTTTCCACGTTGAATGAGGCATGGAATTTGTTGAGACATCAAATAAATAGGATCATTTGAGAGAGACAGCATGTGTTCTTTTTGAAAAGTGGCTGAATTTAGAAAAATTATTCTAATTAGGTCAATTTTTTGAAAGAAAAAATAAGCTCTGTCTGCATTCACTGACACTAAAGAACTGGAACTGGATTTCAGATTAACCAAAACCAAATGGGCACCCTTGTTCAAGTCTGCTTTACCCATGGAGCGGAAAGGAAGACATTGCTTGAAAGGGTTCTGTCATCTTGAGAACCTCTGTGCCTCCTGCCTGTTTCCCTGTTAAGGAAGAAATAGCAACAGCTGTGCTGGAATGCAGGTAACTGCTCTTGGGAAAGCTTTCACATCTTACAGTTATCTTTCATTGAAATTTTATCCTATTTGCTGCAAGGTTCTAGAAGGCATCTGTGTACAAAGTCAATCATGGCAGAATACTTTCCATAATCTCACTTTTTTTCCTGACATGTGATAACTTGTTTGCCTTTCTGTGTACTTTGTCAGACCAAATTACTGGACTTAACGCCTGAGTATGTGGATTAAGTTCTTTGGTATGGTTTATACTAATGTCAGAGAATGGTCTTTCTGGCCTTAATATCTGTTTTGTAAACTACTTCAAAAATATGTTGAGTTCAAATATTTATCTCTGTTTTATTAGGCAGAGAAGCTGAGATGTTGCCCTAATAGAAATGTATTTCGTCTACTTCTTTTGTCCATGTAGTTCTTTTTTTCATAAACATTCCACAGATGTTTTCCCTGGAGCTTGAAATCTTGTTTCAAAGACCCTTTCAACAAATACTTTTGCTCTAGATTTATCAGTATGTTCTGGTCTAAGTGTGGTTTGTGGCTCAATCTTGTAAACCTAAGGCACTGATCGGTATGTTTTAGGCCTTCTTTCATATGCCTTAATGTTAGTTCTCATAACATTGGCATGTATCTGTGTCAGTGAGTTGTGATAGCTCACATGTCTTTGATAATTTAGTTGAAGAGCACAGCAGAATTCTCCATGCAAATCCTTCAGTATTATTTCACCATTATCTTTATTAAGTTTTCCCCCACCTCATTATTTTTTGTTTAGGATATATTTGTGTTACAGTCTTCAGTTAAGATGATCAAACCACTCGATTTTCTGGTAGGGCTACTAATGTTGGACTGACACATCTTCTTGCTTCTGCATCAGAATTTAACACCTAACTACAGCTAGAAGCAGTGATAATTAACAACTATATAGTCCTAGCAGTAGAACGTATCTTAACTTTAGGGGAAAAACAAAGGGAATTGAAAACTAACCCACACTAAAAGACCTGTTGCCAAATAGTAAAGGAGTCCATTACCATCCTCAAACGTTAGGAATTTCGTTAGGTGAAATACTCAACCATTAAATAGAAGTGACTGAAGTACTAACAGCCCACTACCACCACATTTTGTTTACTTCCTGCTCCTATAGGACTGTGAATTAAAAGAGAGCTTTTCAAGGCTAAATGCAAGTTTCCCAAGACCTCAAGAACTTATACAAGAGAGCCTTTGCATATCGAGCTAGCAGAACAAGCCCCACTTCCTAACTTCATTATTGCTGTACAACATCACCTTTGTTACACATCATCATGTTTACCTTGTGTTGTCCAATGCATTTGTGTTTCAGGATGAACACGTTTGTTACATTAGCTGCTTCTATGCACTAAGGTGATCATCAGTGAGTCAATAGATGAATCATCCCTGAAGCTTCAGAGCTAACAAGTTCACTGGAAATTAATGAACAACTTCTGCTTACTTTGTGCTTGCTTTTTCATTTCTGTGCATACAAGAGGAAAAGAAAGGCTTATTTTTTCAGTAACACTGGAAATTCTGAAACATTTGTTAACAGACAAAGATGTCAAAGTACTACGATGGAAATAAAAACATTATTAAGAAAATAATTTATTATATTTGTCTATAAAATGATATTTTTCAAGACACACGTATCAGACCATTTAAGAAAATATAAGCCAAGAAAATGCAAATTGAAAAAAACTAATTGAAGATACTTTTGCTATTTGTATTCAGGTTTCCTCTCCTAAAATCCATTTTCACCCTTTCTCCCAAAAGAAGGAAAAGAGAACACTTCCAGGACAAAATATGTATCCCTCCCCTGCAATGATTCCCATCAGAAGCAACACATACCTCTTCTGTCATGGTAAGGAGAGAGAGAACGGAAAGAGAAAACATTTGCAGATGGGAAATGATTTCGTGTGTTAAATAAAAATACTGCTAAAAAGGAGCTGGCCCCTTCACCCAGTGCTTTGAGCCCACACTGCAAGGTGCTGTGCAGAAGCGATCCTGCTTCTGGACATGGCTTTTAGAAACCAAACAACCTCATCCATCTTTCAGTTCTTTTTTTGAGAAGAAAACCGAATCTATCTGAAAACAGAATGTCTGCTAATAATTCAGAGTTTGAGGTAGAACTCCCTGAATCATGGCTCATTTCCTTCCAGCGCTTTTGTCATTTTGGACAGAGCAAGCTTGGTAAAAGGTTTGTATGTGGGAAGGTGGTGGTTTCCAGAAAGACTTGTACAACTAAATTCATTAAATGATTCTGAGACCTTTTAGCGCTGTGACGAAGAAGAACCATCTCGGTATCTGGGCTGATATAAGCAAACAAAGCTCTAACATAGAGAAAACAATGCTGTTTCTACAGCCCCTCAGAATTTATGCCATGAGCAATCACAGCTGAAGAGTACTCATATATATAAAAACTGGAAGAACACAGAACAATAAACATGGCTCATAGCATTATTAAAGGTTCCCATGACAGTAATAACCCTCTTGCTCTCCACTTCCCCCTCCATCTCTCTGCCAGTATTTTTACTGTGACTTTCTGCAGGTGAATACATCTGGAACACTGCGGTATGTCTGAATAAATCCTCCTGGGATAGTGTGGGAACCTTATCTCATGCACCATCACATCCTGGATTTCTCATGGCCCTTTTCTAACTTCGTATTGGACAACAGGCATTTCGTTTTCACATCAGCTACTTACAACAGGTAACTTAATTACCATCTTATCCATCATCCTATTCTTCTGCTTTCACTTTTAGAACACTGAAATTTGGCTGGAGGGAGTAACTGCAAAACCTGTCAGGGCAAACATCCGCTCACTGTCTGATTTTGCTATCTCAGAATGCAGGCTCTGGAATTAGCCAATTCCTCCAAATGTCAGAGCAGACGCAGTGTCTGCTGAGGGCGGTAATTTATTTGCTTCTCATCTGAGATGTGCACCAGAGCGAAGGGAAACAAGACCGTTAGCTTCTATTTGGGTTTAATTTCGTTAACGAAATTCCTTCTTCAAAAGGAATCCTTGAAACTTTCTGTGCAGAAAATGAAAGGTACTCAATAATTTATAGAAACAGTATTTTACTGCAGACAGCCTAGCAAGATCTGCATAATTTATGTTTAATAAAATCAAGTAATCAAATGATTACAGACTTGGAAAGCATTTATTTTCCTGCTTTTTTCCTCTTATCCGCTGCAGTTATTTTTTTTGTAAGTAGAATTCCAACAGACCACAGAATCATGGGCTCGAAGGGACCTCTGGAGATCATGGAGTCCAACCCTCCCTGCTAAAGCACGCTAGGGTAGGGTGTAAACAATGTAACTGTTCTAAATAAAAGCAGAATTAAGACTAAAAGATACGAAGCATCAGTTCCACCAACAAGGAAAGCTTCAATGGTTGTCTACTTTCTGCAGTAGCGTACTTTTGATTCGGGAAGGAAAAGTTTCCTGAATGTTCAAGTGCATTAAGTCTCTCCTTTTTCTCGCATGAAGCTCCCATCAATTTGCAGACAATGATATACACAGAATTGTTTTCCGTGTTCCTCCCTGTACAAATGTCCCCACTGGTCAACCACTGCAAAGACTGCACTTCACCTGTTCAGCACACATGGCAGCATGGGCTCTTCCCATGATCTGGAAACAGATGTGATGATTGCTGGCTTATTCCCAAGGTTGCGACGCTGGCAGGTGAACAGGGATGCTTTCCGTACGATCTCTTAGTTTTCTGAGATGCAGGATACAGGCGAGGGTGTTTTCCCCATGCCCAACTGTTCCACCCCATTTAAATATTTGTAATTCATGACCATCGCTTCCAATTATTGATGATTTTCCTGCTGTATTTCAGAGAAAAAGATCCCTTGTGTCTATTGTTACAGTTTTCTCAGTGAGTGGTCTGTATACCCCATGTCTTCATTCCTGCCACTATTACAGCGCTCCATATCTTTTCAGTTTATTGTAATGTTTTCCACTTTGTAATTATCTTAAATATGAGATTCACTATTTGCTGGGACAACGAAGTACAGAAGCTTATCATTTTTGCTTTACGGCGATCTTTAAGACAAATTTGATCTCAAAAAAAAAAAAAGAAAATCTTAATTTCCTGTGGTGATTGTTTGCTATATTCAGTTGAATTAAGAAGATAATTTAAAAAAAAAAGAAGAAAGAAAGAAAGAAAGAAAGAAAAAATCCTATTCTTTTAGATACCAGATTTCAAAATGAGTTTAATACATAACCAGATTGAATTTACTGCTGAAATAGGGCAGGCTTCACCAGAATAGTTCCCAGGAAATGTCTTAATGTGCCAGGAGTTTTAATAATAGCCTGCACTAAATTTAACTGGTTCTTTATACTAAAGATGCCTATCATCTCATGCCTTTACATTCCAAAGCACATTCTTTCCTTTGATATTTCTAATTGCTTCACCACTGTCTGGTTAGCTCATTCCCTCCGCAGACTCCCTGTGGTTGCTGACAGCTCTGGCACTGCACATCTGCACTGTGCCCTATCTCCCTCTGGCACTGGAGAGGAAACCCTAATCCCTGCTTCCTGCTGTAATGTCTCCTCCTGAAGAGGCAGGCCGGTAACAGAGGAGCTGCGGTTTTCATAGAACTGCACTGACATTAAAACTATTTAATCTTCTACCAGGGGAAGGCAGAGAGCCTCGCTGCATGCCTTGCTTTCTGCTGCACTTTGATCCCTGCGCAGGTTACTTACTAAAATTCAGTATTTCACGTTTGCACTCTTAAATGCCTGAAAAAACCCCACATATGAGCTTCTTGAAAACAGTGCAGGGGAAGAAGGTCAGAACATTTCATTACGCTTTTATTTGATTAAGTATTTCTCCTTTGTCTTTTGTTTAGAAGCCGTGTAATGCTCCGCACTGCCAAGATGAGAAAGCATTTTTTTCCTTTCCTGGCCCCACAGCAAGTGTCTACATGAGCATCAGCACTGAAATATGCTTCGTATAAAGTGATTCCTACCTTACCTGATCCCATATGACCTGTTTGAAGATATGTTTCTCTATCAAAAAGTTCTGAAAACACAGAGAAGAGCTTTGGAGGCATACAGAGATTCTGTGCAACCAAAACTACAGGGGGGAAAAGTGAGGACAGGAATGCAGTAATGAAGGATGATTGCAAATGGCTGTGGGAGCCTGAGGGAGAAAACAAGGGGCATGGGATAAGTGTAGAGCAAGCCTCCCCCTGGCGTGCTTACCCTGCTCCTGACAGCCCATGATTTATGGACTTGCTGAGGAAAGAGTTTCCTTGGGATGCCTTACTTGATGAGCTGACAACCCTGACAGAGCTGCCCCAGTTCTCCAGCTAAATTTCTAGACACACCCATCAGAAATCACTTTCACGCATTATTTGCAACAGTTGAAAACATCCTCATACATCATTTGGGCACCCAGTTGTGGAGAAATGTTGAATTCCCTATTCACCCACTTCCATATGTTCATAAGAGTGTAGATGCACACACCACATCCCTTGCAGTTGTCACCTTTTCAACGTGAACATCCCTTATTTCCTCAGGGTCACTCCAGATGGGTGGCACTGCGAATGGATGAAACTTCTCCCCTCTTTCTTAACCTTTGTCTTGTTTTCCATGCGCTGGCATCAGCATTGAATCCAAACACGATGCCAAGTTGCACAGTCAGTCGTACAGCTCAGTCTGCAACGGGAAAGAAAGAGGAGTTCTTATGAGGAAAATCAACCTAAAGTGCAATGGTGCACTTTTCCCAACCAGAGCAATCATTCTTTTCCACCATAATTACAGTATTACCAGAGAAATTTAGGATTCAGGGGAAAACTAATCTTGATTCTTTTTTAGATGATCCAATAAACACTTGGTTGTGTTTTGAAGTTAGAGAAGATATTTAGGTGCCTAAACCTCTCAGTTTGCCCGCAAAGTTGAGGTGATTTGTTGTTAGGAAGTTGATTTTTAAGGAAGATATTTGAATTCTTAGTATCTGTTTCATAAGGGAAAACATCAGCAACTGTGCTGGGGAAGAAGACCAGACCTACAAAACACAGCTTGAAACAGAGCATCTTTTCTTGGGATAGCAAGGGCTTGGGCCTAGCAGGCCAAACACTGCAGACGAGATGGTTTTTGTCTTGCCTCACTTTTCAGCCATCTGCTGCTTCTACATCAGGACATATAAAAAGTTATTAAATGTTTATCTCAGAAAAAAGAAGTTACAGTGGGCAACCACTCTGTTTTACATTCATCACGAGTGATGAATGGAGTGCAGGTCCTGCAGGTTTAGGCTAGGCCATTTCAGTGCTGATTCAGGTGTGTCTGTGTTTGTTTGTTGTTGGTTTTTTTCAGAGCCATAAATATTAGTTATCCCTTTCTACCTTTCCTCTTGAAACGTACCTTCTCATTACACTCTGCTATCCCCAGCAGTGTTTGCAAGCTTTTGCTCACTGTAAGGACAGAAACCCACACTTCAGGTGTCAATATGCAGCCCCAGGCGCCCATCCGTGAGCTGCAGTTCCTTTCTTTCTCTCATTTTCTTTCTCCATGCCTGCAAATACCATCTGAGACAAACCATCTGTCCTGTGCACACCGTCTTTAAGCAGGAGTTAAAGTTAACAACTTCCTGTAGAACAGCCCTGGTAAGAGAAACCGGGGATGTAAAAGCAGTAAACTCCCCTAGGGTAGTGCTCAGCTCTCTGATACTCAGCTGCATCGTCTCCACCTGCTGGCCAGAAGAAATTCCAGCTGGAGCACAGAACTCACTTCAACCTACTGTTGATACGGCCTCACTTTAGAAAATTTTGGCGTGGCATCTTTTACTATGCTTTTTTTCCCAATTAGGAATACCTAAACTACTTGGTGATATTTTTTACCCAAAATAACAGTGACAACACGTCTCCACAGTAAAAACATCTCTTGGTGTTTTATTCTCAGTAGGCATTTTTAAATGGTGATATGGCACAATTAAAATAATTCTGGCAAGGTCACCTTCCCCATTTCAAGATACTGTGTTACAATCACATTTTTCACAGGTCGAAATCCAAACTGTGGGTTTTAGTTAAAGCTTTTCTTTTTTTTTTTTTTCCTGGAAAATTACCATTTGTTTTTTAAGTAGTGAATGAACTGAATATCAAACATCTGTTAATTTACACCAATCCTATCGCCTCAGGATAGGATCCTACAGTTATTAAAGAACGGTGTTTTAACAGCGTGCATTACACATAAGAAATGTACTTCAGATATATTAAAAAAACATGAAACCAAACCTTTCTATTGCTACTTCAAAAATAAGCAGTCCCACAATCAATCAATGCAAAAAGAGTATGTTGGAGAGATACCCTGCTCCCTTTCCTTCCTTCTACCCTCCCACAGAAGCTGGTGAGTAGTGCTGACAATGTGTGCAAAATGAGAGATGGGCAAGGACCTCCTGTGTCACCCCGGCTGAAGTCAAACCCACAGTTTCCTGCGCTCACTACTCAGGAGTTCTTCAGTTTTCACCCATGGGTAATCCTCCCCTTGGGAGTGTCTGCCAGCACGTATTCATCCATCCTTTTCTGAAAGATGCAGGAAGAATTTGTTGTAACAATCCAGCATACCATTTTAGCAACCGGTGTTGAACCTCCTGTGCTAAAAGCAACACACGGCACCATGCGCTTCAAGAAAAACTCAAAATCCAGCCCAACCAACCAATTAAAAAACAAACCCCTAAACCAACCAACGAAAAATCCTTAAGGCATTAACTACTGTTAAATTTTTATTAGCTAACGTTAAGCAAGCGAAACTCTCTTACAAATGTTATGCTTAGTTATGCTTAAAACAAGAGTGGTACCAGTACCAAACTCAAAGGATCCACTGATTTCATGGTTTAGCAGCTGCAAAAATTTGCTGGACCTGAAGAAAAGTCACAGACAACCTATTGAGTGAGAACGCAAAATCACAAACAAAACAGACTGAAACGTATTGGTCCTTTCTTCACTTCTTGAAAACATATGGAGGAAATTACCTTACAGTCCTGAGCGAGTGACAGAACAGTTGTGACAGAGGCTGTAGGAACAGTCTCCTCAGGCAGAAGCTGTCATTTTTTGTCTCCAGATCAGAGGTGAATTACACACGAACTCCAGCCTTACAGCGCTCTGGGATCACGCTGCCAGGTTGCCACTCCTTGCCTGGGTTTCCAATGGAGCAGCCATTAGAAGACATTTGGTTTCTTCTCTGTCACGTGATGGGAAAGATTGGTGTTGATTCTGAAGGCAAAAACTGTGAACGTATAAATCAAATCCAAACACTGGGCCCCACGGGCCATGAAGGGACGTGATGCTGCCTTTGAAAAGCAAACACTCTGATAGAGAAAAGCATTCTAAAACTCGTGTGATAAACCAATAGACAAGCAGTACTATCACCAACTTCAGTGTTTTGTATTTAGAGGTATGAAACACACAGCCTTCTTATGTCCCAAATGGTTCCTCAGTCCTTACATCTCTTCTGCGTCAGAAACAAATATGTGGAAACCTCTTCCTGAGATAAGAACAAGCAAAGCAACTGCATGGCTTCTGGGGTAGCCTGCATTTCTCTCTCACGTGAGAGAGAAGAATGAATTCAGTAGAGGCAGAAGCACACACATGGTTTCTATCTGTTACCAGAGGTTAAATGCGATGAAGCAGAAGATAAATCTGACTCAATGACAGAAGGAAATGCCAATGGAGATAACTTACACCCTCCAGAAATGAGTGTTCTCTAAAGCTTACACGTGAATGAGAGTTAATTAGCAGATAATTTACCTGTCAGTGGGAAACACCCCAATGGGTTGAGAAATCCCCATGAGAGCTGACTCGGTGAGGCAGCAAGGGGATGGCTGAGACTGCTGGGGAGAGAATATTTTCTACTTATTGAACCCAGGAGTAGGGAAAAAATAGGTTCCAGGAAATCCGTTTCCAAGCAGTTGCATTGCAGTACAACCGTGGGTGTTACTCAGCGCCACTGTACTGCAAATTATAAACACCATCTGAAGGATGACTGGGGGTACTAACCACATCTAGTCTACCAGCACCAACTCAGAGGGCAACCAAACATCTCTTTACAATCCAACGTTAGATGATCTAGATACATCTGGTTCCTTCACTGAGTTGATTGAGCTGCAGAAGATTATTTACATGCCAGTGTTGTTGCAGATACCTTGCATCAGGTGAGATCAATCCCGTGACCATTATCCGGTACTTATCCCAGACTCCTGTCATCCCAATAGATGCTGAACTGTCCTGAGAGGCATTCTTCAAAGCAATGCAAACACCTTTGTGACCATCACCTCTACCAGACAGAAGTCAACCAATGCGTTTCTTAGAATTTAAGAGCTGCTCATGATCCATGCAAGCAAAACTAAGAGAGAATGGAATAATTAAGAAGCAAAGGCTGATTGCTCCCCAAAATACATCAAAGCTGGGAAAAAAATATTAGGGTGGCAGCTACTTGACTGCATGATTTTTCACATCTCTCTTATTGGATGTGGAAGACTTGATGTACATGCACACCCCAATGGATACAAGGGCAGAAATAAAGCTCCAGATCAAGAGCCCAGGTGGATGCATACCCAGAACATAGATGCATACGCAGAGGCATTAGAAAATTCACCTTCCTTAATTTTTTATTTCATCAAAAATTCCAGCTGTGCAACACATCGTACTCTCACGCCTTACTCCATACATGAGACTGAAAGATTCAGACTTGTAGAAAATAGACAACATTTGGCATAGCTGCTCTGTGCTGTGGAACACCAGCCCATGTACTCAGCATTACACTGAAGTCTCTGCAGAAAGAAAGTGATGACGGTGTGTCCCAACTGTACACAAACGCTGTGCCGAGAACGTACATCTACCAAGTCATTTTCTTACACGGATGAGAGTTTCGATGGGAACTCACCTATGTTTTGGAAAGTGAACGGTTTCTAAAAACAAGGAACGCTTCTGCTTGGGTGTCTGGGAGGTTTGGGACACCTCTGCTCTGGCAATGCAGATCACCGCTGCCATTTGCAGCGCTCTTTGTGCTATATGAGGTACTTCTCCAACCAAATTCAGTGGCGGAGCATTTCAGTGAAGCGCAACCTGGAAGTGGTGGAAATAAAACGACGTCCCTTCCCACATCAGTGACCACTGTTGGATTCCTTCCTAACAGCAGCGTTTTATTTTTTTTTTTTATTTTTGCAGATAAAGCTACTGTTAACACTACACTACACATTGTTTGGGCAACCACAGTTCATTGCTCAAGGAAGATCAACAATGACTGGTAGCACAGGGAAGGCTTGTACTCATACAAATATCAAGTAAGGAACTTGAAAAGCTAAAATTAGCAATGAGAGTTTCTAAAATGGTGAAAAGAATTCAGCTTTTAAAGCTCACATGATTTTTAAAGCTCACATGATTTAAGAAAATGCTACAGATTTGGCTCATCTCCGACAAATTCATTGGGAACCTCTGTGTACTTCAAGAAACTGATCTACACCGTCTTATTCAGTGCTCTTTTCTTTGATAAGTGGATTATTAACAAGGTAGAAACAACTGCAAGATGCTGTTCGGTGCTCCTCTGGCACACAGCACAATCTGCATTCCCAATTCTGCTTGTCCAAACTATTTGGGCTGAAAGAAAAAAGTTGGCCCACTGCACCAGCAACCTGAATGTTACTCTCAGAAAGTCAAAGTCAATGTTGTTTTGGGGATCGTAACAGAAGTTCAAATACTTTTTCCAAATACGGGTATTCCAAAGAATGGGAAGGAAATTTTGAGAGAAAAGATTTTAAAAAAAGCACAACTTAAGTGTTTTAGGCTGAGGGGAAATTTACATAAAGACAATTGAAACTCAACAAACAGGAGGGGTCGAGGATTTAAATAACTGGTCAGCGATTGAGGTAACTGCCCTTACTTACAGTTCTCTCACAGTACTGCCACCTAATCCTTGAGAATTCATGCCACAATGTATGAATGCTTCAACTTTGCAAATGCAAGATTAAAAACAATTAACAAAATGGGAACGGAAGATTATTATATTATTACTATTATTTCAGCTGTTTCTGAAGGAACTACAGAGTCAGTCCATATGGTTAAGGCATTTCATGTCACATATTAGGATATAACAGTCCTGGACAGTCTTTGATATACCTTATTCTGTACTATTTTATTCAAACAATTTTCAGAGGCAAAACTAAGCTTACTCTACAGTGAATTCATTACATGTAAAGTTCCAGCTTTTCTTGTTTATAAAGGAAGAAAACTTACACCTTCTTTCAAAAGACATGCATGTTTTTAGGGTCTTTTGAGATTGCATTTGACTCAGAAAAACACTCCAGTAAGGAAGTTTAAAAAAAAAAAAAAAAAAACAAAAAAAAAACCCACCACCAATATAAATTCTATCATTTTGAAAGTAATAAAAGCACAAGCTTCACACTGACCTTTGTTAGAATTCCAATACTCTATATGTTTATTTCAGCTTTAGGTTAGCTAGGAAATGGTGTACTGCTCTCGCTGTGCTAAAAAAGACCTGAAACAGTTCTTGATTCTTTCAGGTCAGGGAACCAGGGAACATTAAAAAAAACAAAAACATACTACCAGTTAGCTCTGGCTGCCAGATCATGTCACACATTTGCAGCTGGAATGACACTACATTTTGTAAGTCATGAAATGCAATTACACCTGAACGTAAAACATTTAAGATATGTAAATGTACTGTCTTAAGAGGAATGCAGTTAAGTTTCCATTCTAAACACTTGGGTGAAAAATTCGTTAAAAAGTCAAGCAAAAAATGCATAAAGTCTGTAATAGGCAACAATATACAAAGTTTCAAATATAAAATCATGACTTGTATAGCTTGTTACTTGCATCTTTCCACAAGAGGGAATTAAAAGAACCACACATCACTGGACTCCTACACAAGCTTCTTGTGTTTCAATGTCATTTATTGAGGAGTGAATGAGATACTGTCAGACATGCCAAAAAGACTTCACATTCAAGGGCTGGAAGCTGAACAGCTTTCCTCATTGAGTCACTGTACAAGTTGTTTTTGGGAATCTGAAAGTGCGATCAATGAGGTCTTCATGCTCGATGTTTTTGTCTTCGGTTGTTCATCTTTTGATCTACTAACTTGTCGGGCAGAAGGACACTTTCTACCCTACAAAGGCTCACACTCCAATTAATACAATTAACACTAGATGTAGAGAAATGTTTATCTGTTATAACATACATCTACTGCTGAATACAAGGTCTTAAAGCTGTTTCTTAATTCATTATGTCTAATGAGAAAATTCAACTTGTTTCCCTTTCGCCACCGTAGGGATGGCTAATACCGTTAGAAAAATACTCTTCAGTGCTATTGTAGGGTTTACAGGAAACTTCTTCAGTGTTGTGGGACAGATACCGATTTAAACACCATTCTGAAAGAATGCTTCTTCCTGTTGCCACTGCCTGTAGGTTGCAGAAGAATGGCCTACACGCACTACAGTTCTGTTTTACTCAAAAAAAGAAACAAAAGAAACCTAAACAATAGGGTAAACGTTTATTTGGAGTTAGTTTTCTCGCAGATGATGCTTAAGGCCCTTCAAGCAGAGTTCAGGAGCTCCTGTATGGCTGCCTGTTGATCTGCATTGAGCTGTGATATGCATTCTGTCCACAGTCCTCCGGATGTCTAGGAAAAACAGAGAAGTTGGGTTTATACAGGATCGCAAGCTTCTAAGGCATGGACTACAATTTTAGATGTTTAAAAAGCTCAGCATGTACCAGGCTTATTTCTGTAACACATATGCTAAAGGACAGACTGAAACCTTCAGGTATACACAGTTCTGCATTCAGAGAGATGCCCCGAAATATTCAAAGGCAAGCTGTGGTTAAACAGCGCCACAGCAATTTGATTTGAAATTCCTGGGAACTCCCCACAACTAAGTGGGTCAAATAAAAAAAGTGACCCTTCATTCTTTAGTTAACAGTGCCCAAACATTTGCTCTCGTTTGCACTAAAGTTAAAAGATCAACATCCAGGCAAAAACAAATCGTGCTGAGATAAAAAAGGTTATCTTCTGGGCACTGGTGTATCAGTAATGTCTTGGGAGGAACTGAGCACTGTGATTATAGCACAACTACAGTGAGTGAGTGAGGCTGTAGCTGCTGCAGATGCACAGCATTACTCTTTAGATAGAAGAATAGTAAGCTTCCTTCCACATTCAGCTGTTTACTGGTAAATGTAAACCCACACCCTCCTTTGCCTCACTATATCATATGTGCTACCATTTTCAAGTTACTAGTAGAAAATCCTGAAAACGAAAGAAGTTTTGGAAAAAGCATTTATTTGGCTACAAAAAGATGGAAGCAACTTGCACCTTGTCTTACGTGACTAGCTTTGACATCAGATTAGCTTTTGTAACAGCAACGTACTTGAAGTACATTTAAAAGACTGTTGTATTCCAAGTTTTTTTTATTTTCAGTTTTATAACAAATGCCCTTTTCTCACAATGCTTTTTAAAGCATATAGAAATGGATTCACAGACTTTGGAAACAAAGCCCTCAAGTGTTGCTTTTTTTTGTTTCAAGCAAGATTAGACATTTTATACTCCTGATGTATTGTGGAATGTTGCAGAACTACATGTGCTCTGCCAGCATTTATGACATTTAAATTGATACTACACTGAAATATTCCTGGCATGAGAACATCTAAGCACGAGGGAAAGAAGTTTATGTGAGATTCTAGCCCTGACCATAATGCTACTCATATCAGATGCTGGCAGTGGATCAGCTCACTCAGAAAACTGCAGAAGAAAGTCCTTCTGCCTGCTGCTGCTTCCCGGATTCCAGGAAAGTGCTAGCACTTACACTTCAAAGATCCTTCTATGGGCTAAAATACTCGCACTGCTCTACTGAAATCAAATTATTATGTGTGGAGAGATGCAAGGTTGGCAGCAGTAAGCTACAATTAGTAACAACAAGCAAAAAAGCCAACAACAGCAAAATAAAACAAAACCCAAACAAACCAACCCACACCACGAGCTTCAAGATTTTTCAGCCCCCACCCCGAAGCTAAATTATTTAACTGAGACAAAACCATTCCATCCCATGTATACCTACCAGTCCTGGTCAAAACAGAACTTTGAAAAGCAAGACAAAACAATACACAACTAACCTATACAGGCACATACCAGCTAGACTGAACAAATACACTGGCAAACCCGAAGTTCCATACCCCGACTTTAAATACTAACAGCAAAGGATTCATATCTGTAAATGAGAATCCACAGTGGCCACTCTTGGATGAGTTTCATTTTTTGGTTATTTTTGGTTGATTTAATTCCCTTTGTATGCCTTCATTTGGAATTTCAATAAAGGAAGTCATTTTGTACCAGACATACAAGATCTTGTAGGTTGACACAGTCATTCCAGTAAATCCTTCCCAAAATCCAGTATTCCTACAACTCTTGAGACCAAATACTACCAAAGGATGACAGGTACAATGGGCAATGATTGACTAGCTGCTGCTCCAAATCCCATACACATTCTATAGGCCATATAACTTGCCAGGAACATTACTTTCTACCACAGAATGGCCTGGGTTGAAAAGGACCACAATGATCATCTAGTTTCAATCCCCCTGCTGTGTGCAGGGTCGCCAACCACCAGAGCAGGCTGCCCAGAGCCACATCCCTCGCTATCGTCCTTCTCTCATTAGATGCTGTAACTGTCAAGTAAACATGATGCTATCAGGTGGGCTATGCATCTTAAGACTTTTAATTAACAAGCATCTGAGAAGCTTAGACATAAAGACAGACTTTATTCCTTTACCCGAGTGCAAACATTACCAAGTTCTAACAGAAATGGTTCTAGGAATATCCAGCAACGCCCATCATCACTGGTTGCAGCACCACTGTTTAAGGAGACAAGACTCTCGGGACTACTTTAATGGTTCTGATGCTTCTGAAAGCAAATCCTAAGCGTTCTCCTTTACGTACAAAAAAGCAGCTTTACCTGCACTTGGCGAACAACATTAGCCAACCGCTTGGTGCATGGATCTTCATGTTTAATAGCTTCATGAATTTCACCATCCGCAATTATACTGAATATTCTGGGAAGGTTGGAGTTGTTGGGACCGAGGACAACTGGATTGTTGCTGTTATGATGAAAATACATATTACAAATAAAGCAATGTTAGACTAAAAAAGTTAATGTGAATATCTCACATTTAAGCTGAGTGATTTTGAAATATCTTATTCTTAAGCTGCTTGTTTACATCCAAGTTTAACTCAGCTTAGTAAGTATGCATAGCTTTGTTGCTTGTGACAGAATGTTCCTCCTCCTGCTAATATTTAACCAGCTGATTTTTAATCCACCTACACTTTATCAGAAAGAAGTTCTGTACTTTACAGAACTGCTGAGTTCCATGCAGATGGAACTGTAAATAAAGTGACAGAAATACCCTGCCTAAAAGGGCTTCTTTCTCTCTCTCAGTGCTCTAAGGGGGAGGAGGTTGTATTACTGGTGTCAATAGAGCACCAGTGACCTCAGCTCTCTGCCAGCACTCTCACTGACACCACCAGTAAACAGTTTTGCTCTCTCTTTCCCAGCCAAGTTCTGGAGCAAAGGAGTGCTGGCAGCCAGGGACTGAGGAAGAAAACACATTCTGCTTCCAGCTCTGCCACCTACCACTGCTGTAACACTCTGCATGTGGGACAGACAGAGCTCTGGAGAAGCACGCAGCAAGGCTGAGCACTCTGCGCAGAGCTGAGGATAAGAGAAGTGTGCTGGTATTAGAACTCTTCATTTCTGCATAAGTGTGTGTGTGTACATACAGGTCAGCATTACTAGGGCATCTCTCTACAAATGTACAATCATCAGTATGGAGCCTTCGAGCTGCCACCACCCATTTTTAACCATAACCTTAACAGAGCATCACAAGATGCAAGGTATTAACATAGCTTTCCTACTTAGTGACTTCCTTTCTATGTTTCCACTAAGACAGATGTAATGATCCAAAAGATGAAATTCCTCCACTCAATTACTAAGTGCAACCTCCACTCACACTGGAAATCTACCCCACCACCCCAGTGACCCATGGGAAGCAGCACAAACCCAAAGAACAAGCTTTGAGACAACATGCTTTCAGCAGCAACTGAAATTACTACAGAGCTCAGGACAAGCTATCAAGAAAGTGTCTGTATTGTTTCTCTACTACCCACTTTGTTTTGTTGATATTTAAAAGCAAAAAAGTGCAAAACTTCCAAAAGGTTATGAAGAAAAGGTTGCAAGGGCATGCAGGCTGCACTCTGCAGTAACAAGACCTGAGCAGTTATCAGTGCTGAGACACAAGCAGAGTGTTAAAAGACTTTCTGAAATTTTCTTTACAAGTTCCCAGCTGATACATTCCCATCATGTACATACAAAACTTCTAGGAATTTTTTCAACTTACAGACATAAGTTAGGATGAGAATAGTGACTGTTTATAAAATAGCAATATCATTCTGGAAAACACTGCTATGACTTTCCAAGTTATCTTCTCCAAAGCATAAATAGATTAACCTGACAGCTTCTCAGTTTTAGAAAATGAATGCAAGGAAAGAATCTGCAAACAAGCTCGCTTTCTGCCTAGCATCAATAGCATCACCTCACCTCTCAATTAAGTCACACAAATAATTGAAAGTATGAACAGCTTCTTCTTTATCTTCATGAAGTGGAAGCCATGATAACCAGTGTGGCAGGACTTCTTCAACATTTACACAGTCTGGCTTGAACTTCATTATCTTTCCCACAGCTGAAATGCAGTTCTCTGTTGCATTGACATTCTCTTTGGTTTTGGCATCTGGTGACTGAATGACTCTCACCAGCAATGGAAGAGCCTCTGATAATTAAACAAACAGAAGAATAAAATTTAATGCACAATCAAATTATATTTTACTAACATCACAAATTCTACAAGAGATGACTACTTATACTAAAGAAGTCTATAAACTATATTGTGGTGTTTGTTTGTCCACCCATGCAACAAAATCCAGCCATCCCACTGCTTCACTACTGCCCAACTACTACAGTTGGGCACTAACTGCTTTCAGGTTCTTCCCTGCTCAATAACCTGTAAAATACACAGATAGAGGAAACAAGAAAACAGTTAATACACAAGTTTGAGTTTGCTTTACAAGGACAGAAGAGGAAAAATAGTTATCTTCTCCATCAGCTTTTATTAACGCTGATGATGAAAAACATCACTTTAATTTGGACAGCAGCACATGTCAACAGTGCCTGCCTGCTGCATATCTACTGCACGTCTGCATACACATTCGTATGGACAAACACACCCCTGGCCTACAAAAAGGTGCATTAGCAGAAGCTCATAGAAGTAACTTCACATGGTGAATCCATCTGGCATAGTTTGCATAGCAAAAAGTCAAACTTCAAGTAGAAATGCCAACTTTGTTACATTGATAACAATTTATTTAAAATTGTCATGCGGGCAGCCATATGCATACATACTTTCTATGAGTACTGATGTCACACTTTTAATCCATAGGATCTCCGAGGTTGGAAAAGACCTCTAAGATCACCTATCTGGCCCAACCATCCAGCTGCCACTAATACTGCCCACTAAGCCATGTCCCTCAGTACCACATCTACATGATTCTTGCACACCTCCACATAGTGACTCCATCTGCACCCTGGAAAGTCCATTCCAGTGCCTGAATACTCTTTCAGAGGAGTTTTTCCTAACATCCAACCTGAACCTCCCTTAAGGCATCTCAAGGCCATTCCCTCTCATCCTATCACTAGTTACCCAAAAGAAGAGGCTGACCTCCATCTCACCTCTTGTGTCCATGCAGACTTCAGAAACACAGGAACAACCAACCTTGTGTTCTGCTAAAAATATAATCCTAAATCTGTAAAATTCTATACCAGCATAAAAACAAGCTGTGGAATTGTGCAGAAAGCACACTTCAAAGCAACTCCTATTACTGTAGAGTGAATTCTCACACCACAATTTCATCAGTAAGCATTGCAGTTAACTGATGCACAGTTACACTTGCTACATACAGAGTTTGATTTCTGAAGAATTCAGCAGCTGGGATTAGGATTAGCCCTGAGATAAAAAGGATACTTTTATGTATCTGATAAACATTACAGGATCACAGAAATATTCAGAAACATTGGCCTGTGTAATGAATGCATGTAACCAAAGGTGGGCATACTTCTCTCGAGGGACAGCGTGGGTATGGCTGTGGCAGGGAGCAGCAACACAGGATCACACATTCAAGAGGTTTTACCTGGGGAATTCATACCTGTGCAAAAGGGACGATAGTTGTCCCCACCAAATTGTGCCATAACTCCAACACCATAGGCAGCTGCTTGCCTGACCTCTGGGCTGTTGTCACATATTGACTGCAGCATCGGCCTCAGGAAGTACTCGGCATACTTGAAGGAGGAAGGGCTGCAATGCTCCACGATGTCATCAAAAATACAAAGTCCCCACTGCCTATCTGGCCATGGCCTCTGTGGACACTGCAGCAAAACCAGATAATATTTAAGCCACCTTAACATAGGTAATTTTGTACAGTTAATGATTGTATCAACAAAGTCCCAGTAACAGTGGTCTAGTATTTCTGTTAAGCTCTTACATTAAATTTAATACTACAAATCGTCGGTCTCAATAGTGGTAGTTACAGCATTATCAAGCAAAATACAGGAGAATTAAGAGAATAATGATTTTAGGCTAAATTCTTCACCTCTCCTTCATGTTCCTTTACCTATTTCATTATCAATTTATCCCAATAGTCTGCAACACTTTTTTTTTTCTTTTTTTTGCTCTCTTCCTGCAGAGAGTATCAGGCTGCCCCACACAAATCACACTCCTCAAAATACTCATGTGGATCAATGATCCTGAGTATGGCAACACTGAAATTAAACTCAGCATAGCAGAGCAATTTTTAAAGAGCATGGCTTAACCTCCTATCAGTTCTGGAACTAAACCAGGACATGACTATTCTGTACAATAACTACTGTTCCATTTTATCTACCAAATTCTCCCAGATGCCTGCATAGAAGGCCTATTAGACATTCAGGGGAAGAAAAAAAAAAAAACAGAAAGGAAAAACACAATAAAAAGAGAATAGGGTACTTACAATTAAGTTGACAATTAGTGGAAGTAGCCTTTCAAACCATGG
This sequence comes from Centrocercus urophasianus, assembly GCF_019232065.1. Lineage (NCBI taxonomy): Eukaryota > Metazoa > Chordata > Aves > Galliformes > Phasianidae > Centrocercus > Centrocercus urophasianus. The sequence continues at coordinate 253,107 of NW_024885532.1, forward strand.
CAACACCTTCTCCTTATAACTGCTGAATATTGAGTGCAAAATGTCGGATACTTTAGTCAAAATATAAACGTCACTGTCATCCTGATAGGAAAGATATAACTCACACTGAGACTAATGATCCTTAAAATACAGGAAATCACATGAAACACTATAGTTTCTAAACCAATAGAAGAAAGTTGTTCAGCGATTTTGTTTTGTGAAGTGGACTTAAGGCTATTTTAAGTCCAATACTTTGAACTTCTGGTGCAAAGCTCAAATCCACTGCTGTTAAGCATCCAATCACTAAGGCTCGTAGGTTTGTTTCAGGGGTGGAAAGTTTAGAGACAAATGCTCTCCTGTGTAGATTTACTGCTTCACTGGACTCCCCTTGCAGAAAAACAAGGCCCTTTTCCTCCTCTGAAGCTCACACACACTGTAACAAACTTTGATTTAAAAGCAAAGAGATAACTGCCTTTGTGCTAGAATGCGGCAAAAATGAGGAATATTAATCACCTTACTTTAATTTCATTTTTCTCCTTGCTCAGTGTATCAAACCAACAAAGTTCAATAACTATCACATAGATTCAGCTATTAATTCACACAATATTTCCAAGTGAGGATTTCAAGTTGGTCCCTAGACACGCATGCGCTGGAAAAACCATTTGACTTTGTTCTGTTGATCTCAGCATAGTTCCTTTGATCAGCTTTTACTTTCACAGGCAGGAAAA